>NC_135750.1:5475000-5785000 GCF_041903045.1 Epinephelus lanceolatus
AAAGTCCTGAATCAAATTGTTACATACTAAATTATTATCAACAAAATGAAGGTGTCAAAAGATAAGGCTCCTATTATGCAGAGTTTCAATATAGCAATGTCCCGATCTGATCTTAAAAACAGCTATTGAGGCATTTTTTAATGATCGGGATTCATTGTATTGAGTTTACAGAGCTCAGTCTGATCCCTCGTCATGCACTGTGATACAGTGAGTGCAGCCATCGTCAACTCTCTGCTGTCCGTCTCTTCTCAAATCTGCTGATATCCAGTGTGTGTGGAGCAGAGTCTGAGTTCCAACATCAACGATAGCAAAATGCATTATAAAGGTGCGGACACACCAAACCGACATCAAAGAACTAGCGGCGACGAAAGCCAACTGTTGCGTCATCTACGTCGCCTCACGTCGCCCTGTGTCAGTTGCATTTGAACACACTACACGGACTACATCTGACGGCCAAGTAGCACGTACGTTCTGCGCCTGCGTGAGAGAGAGCGGAGTGAGAGAGTGGTACATCCTGTCAGCTGAGGGGTTTCCTATCTGTGCAGCTGAGCACCGCAGCACCTCCACGGACTATTACATCCAGACAGTCCAGCTGTTTCCTCCACAGGCTCCACTTCACTCAGCTGCCCGATAAACCCGCTGCTCCAGTTGGATCCAAACGGAGAGCCGGGGCTAGCTGGGAGGCTAGCGGAGGCTAACTGGCTGTGCTTCCCTCCGGTCATGCTGTGGCTAACGCTTCGCTAGCCTCACAGCTAGCCCCGATTTGTTATTCAGGTTAAAGTGGGAAGAAGCAGCGGGTCTGTGGGGCAGCTGAGTGAAGTGGAGCCTGAGGAGGAAGCACCAGTTAACCCTGGTTTCACTACAGGCAGATTCACTTGCTCCAGGGGCGAGGAAATAAAACCTGAACAGCCAATCAGAGTGATCTCTCTCACCGACTAGCTCTGCCGGCGATTCAGCATGCTCAATTGGCTGAAAAGCCGCAGATGGTGCGGGACACACCGCAAAGACTAGGGCGACAGACGCTCACTGACGGCCCGACTTTGGTTGATGGCTGACCGTCACCTTGGTGTGTCAGGGCCTTAAGACTTTGTTTATGTGTTAACCAAAGTTGTAAACAGTTGTTTCAGCTCAATGTGGAAGTCGCTTTCTTTTTGCTGTCATCTCAGGCACAAGTTGTTTCTCTACCTGGCTCAGAGGAAAGACACAGCGTTGCAGAGCTTACGATAACGACATTCATCATGCCATTGGAAGTGCAGCATAACTAGTGTTGTGTCGGTCGCGAACGTGTCGTTCAAAAGAACGAATCTTTTAAGTGAACGTACTGAGCTGAATCCCTTCCAGAAGTGATTCGTTATTTCTCAGTTCAGTCAGACTGGAACTGCCGATTCAGTCCGTGTGAATGATGAATCACTCGCGAGGCAAAGACAGCCAGGCTGCAGGAGGGAGGGAGGGACCGCCTACCCAGATGACACTCTCCCTGAGTGATTCCAATCATTTCCTCTCAGGGATACACTTTCATAGGGACCGTTTTCTCCAAGCTAACGGCTAATGTAGCCAGGAGTCAAGCCACATAAACATATACACACACCTCCCCATTGTTTTAACAGATTTAGTTTCCAGATAAACAAACTTAAAACGTTAGGCTGGCAGCAGTAATGAGAAGAGTCAGACTCACCAGTCAGTGCAGAGCAGCAGCTGCAGCGACGGAGACTGGGGCTGTGGTGTGTTCAAGTGTAATAGGCACTTTATTGATCCCGGAGAGAAATAACTTTTTTAACTTTGCTAAATTGCCACAGCAAGCAACAACTCTCATACAGTATAACACAGCATGTAACAAGTAGTGTATAAAACCCACAGTTTGAGAAAACACGTGGCTAAGACTGTCAGATCCTCTCATTACTGTGCAAAAGTGTGCATATGAACGGACTACAGAGTAAGTAAACGGGAGTTCGTTCATTTCTATTAGTCACTTTAGTTTAGTTATCTCGGAGTGAAATAACTTTTACTTTGCCAAATTCCCACAGCAACAACACACAACACATCATGTAACAAGTACTGTATAAAACAAGTAGCAATAGAACGAAATATAAGTGAGTGATTAATGGCTAAAGAAAACAGTGGTAGAGCAAATATACAAATGTCAACAAAATTATGAATAGAATTAAAAGATGACAATTGCAGCAATAAATATAAATGACAGCTAATTATGGAAAAAGAAACTATAACTGTCATATATACTGAAGCAAAAAGCACAATATTTTCTTAGGGAGCAGAGGTATAAAAGGAAATGAAAACACCCATCAATAGGTATGGCAGAATTGTATGAATGAATGAACGCATCATATATTTTCTTGTCTGGCTGTTTCAACACAGCCCAGCACAAATGGGATTATTCAAACATTTTTCTAGTGCCATCACACTGACACAAACAAAATAAATAACAAATATAAAGTTAACTATTCAATGCAAAGCACTGGCATAGCAAAATAAATACCTGATACAAATGGAAAATAAACAAATTAATCAGATAGGTGTTCAGAATAAAGCATGTGGGAGTGTGCGTCTCTATACCTGCAGGTGTTCCACATCATCTTCTGGGTAAAGTGATGCTTTATAAGATCCACCCTAACAGCCCTCAGGTTTTATGAATATAATTAGATACTGAAAATATGTGATCATCAAAAAGCCATTTCATTATATCGCTGTCCTGGAACATGCCTTTCTGTTTTCATACTTTGTCAAAAAGAATTTTCCTGAGGTCGTCATAAAATGGACAGCACAGTAAAAATATCACTCTCTACTTCACCGAGCTCACAGTAGAGCCTGGTCTCACTCTGAATTGAAATCATTCAGTCATTGAAATCTGGCGCTTAGACGTTGACTTGCTGCGTCAGAAACCGACACAAAAGGCTGTCCTTTAACATCAGCATGATACGCGGCCGGTTGCCGTTATAGTTTAACTGAGCCCGGTGACATGAGGGGGAAGCAGGGTGGGATGAGGACGAAAGTTAAGGCAGTGAAAGGCAGTGAATTCACACCTACGATAAATTTAGAGTCACCGATTAACCTGCATGTCTTTGAGCACTACTTGCTTTGTGGAGACAGATGTTAAGACCAAATCTGGCCTGAGTGGCGTCCTTGTAATATGTCCCAGAAACTGAAGCTGCCTCCCAAGGTCCACTTTCAGCTGCCAGTCACAAGCTGAGGCTAGCAGCCCGGTTGAGACCTTGAGCTCTGCCTGAGGTTTCTCCCCTGCTCTGACGAAGGCGATGTTGGGCCTTCCTGGGAGCTGATGTGTGCTTTAATGGATTCTGGTGCAGATAGTGTCAGCCACTGCCTTCAGCACCTGGTCATGGCTCCAGGTGTACCTCCCCTCTCCCAGGGCTTTAGGGCAGCAGCTCAGGATGTGCTCTAGGGAACCTTTTGCTGGGCAAAGTGGACAGGCTGGGGTTTCTTTTCGCCCCTCGGCAATGCAGGTTCGGAAAATGGATCAGAAACTTGAGTCTTGCTGGTTCTGACATCCACAGTTCTGTCCGGGGGGTCTTTCAGGCAGATGCATGGTCCCATTTCGTCCGAGCACCTAGAAGATTTTGTCATTTTTTCTTAGGTTGTGAGTGTGACTGTCTCTGTCAAAGCAGGAGGCATTGAGCTGAAAAGGCTCATCCTGATTGACTCACTATGCAACTGATAGTCTGTTCAGACTGTGAGGGCTACTGTGTGTAATGTGAACTTCAGTTTATAAATTATGGAGTCAACATGTTGCTAAGAGGGACGACTGATCCCATTTTCTTTTTTTCGTTTCAGTTAATATAGTGTTACACTGTACAGTTACAAGTTGTTTAATGATGGATTACTGTAATCTCATTACACAGGGTCCATGAAACAGCTAGAATGACACACTAATTTGTCTGACCTTGCTTTGATGTAACTCATTTTAACCTATTAATAATCCTGATAGAAGCAATGCATCATGGGGAGTGAACTACTACCCCGGAGCCATCTCCGTCACCCTCCCTAAAGCCACAGCGGAGCCCAGTGACAGATGTTGCAGGAGATTTACTGTGCGCAAGAGGTTGCGAGAGAACAGTCGCCCTCATTTATCAAACTACATGCAAACAAATGCGCATTGATAGCTTTGTTAGAGAGGACGGTGTTCAGAACAAACACTGATAAACCTCCAGTCAAGGCTTTAAATTTGAGTTAACCCAGAAGCAAATAGATTTGACTGTTTCCAAGTTTTGCATTTCAGAATTTTACAACATTCAACTTCATTTAACAACCTCATTTTAGATGCAGAATTAGATTTATTCAATGAACTCTGAAGGAGCTGAATGCCTCATTTAGGACATTGATTTAGCAGCCAACAGCTTGATTTTTCTCTCTCAGAAGAGAATTAAGTCATGTGTGTGTTGTAATCCAAACTTCTCTGTTCTTTGTTGTGGTAGACGATCTGGCCACATGTGCATGTCAATGCATGTGAGTCCCTGTGAGTGTGTCCCTGGCTGGCTTAATGCTGCAACTCTGCAATGCACTTATATGGTTGTAACCGCTGATATCAGAATGGCGTCGTCGCGGAAGCCTTACTCCCACTGTCCGGTTTCCCCCCAGGTAGTCTCTATATACAGACTCTACATTCAGTGAATGTAGAGTCTGTAGGCAAACCCCGGAGATCTTGCCTTTGGAAGAAGAGCAGAAGAGCCCTGGTTTCCAGTTGTAGGCTGTTTGTAGTCCACGTGATATTGACCAGTCACGTTTGAGCCAGCTGCAGTTGTTGCCAGGTTAAACGCTCCGTGCGGTGAACTAACGAGGCGGAACATAATTGTCGTCACTGCAAACTCTGAATCCATCGCAATGGTTCAGCATGTTTACTTATATATAAACGGAAGTCGGAAACGGAAATTCGCCTCCTCAAACCGGAATGCCAGAAAATCGGGGGTCTGCCCCCAGAGGCTGTATCGCCGTCTGCCCGAAGTCAGACGCCGAATACAGCCGATGGGTTCCAAGAATGCCCCCCAGGTGACAACTGGTGTTTTTGTATCAGGGGAACTATATCATAGCTCTAAGAACCCCTCTTTTTGATATGTCCGCATGACTAGGAACAGTCGTAGTTTGGTTGTGGGGCATCTGTGGCTCAGAGGTAGAGCAGGTCATCCACTAATTGGAAGAGTGGTGGTTTGATCCCAAGCTCCTCCAGTCTGCATGTCGAAGTATCCTTGGGCAAGATACTGAGCCCCAAATTGCTCCCAATGGCTGATCCATGGGTGTTTCAGTGCATGTGAATGGTTACTGAGTAGCAGGTGGCACCTTGTACGGTAGACTCGGCCATCCAGCACTTGCAGCGTCAGACACCAACGAAAAAGCTGTCCTTTAACATCAGCATGATACGTTGCCGATTGTCATTATAGTTTAATGGTGCTCGCCAGTGTCAGGGGGAAATGTGGCGGGAGAACAAGGGAAGTTAAGGTGGCAAAAGTCCAAGTAAGGCGGGAGCGGTGGTGGATAGGTCCAACAAACACTGACTTTCACCCAGGAGAGTGGTGTTTGCGTCCCGTAAAATTCAAAAGCCAAACCCTGTTCTTTTTTTCCTAAACCGAACCATGTGTGTTAGTTGGAGGAAAAAAAGTGTATTTTGAAAGAAGACAATGCAGAACTTGACAAAGCGTCCCAGAACATCAACAACCAACGCACCCAGGGTACCGTTGACGTCCTATCTGTCAAGGCTTCACTGAGCAAATGCAATGGTGGAAATACAACGCCACTTTGACGTGTCAAAGCAAGATGACGCTGCTTCACCAACCGCTGGCCAGCTTACTGTGTGTTATTTCAGTGTTTCAAATGGTGGTGCGAATGCTAGGGGAAAAAAGCCCTTGAAGGTATATCGTTCTTGGGGGGAGCTCCCCAGAATCCTAGAACTATTCGGTCTGAAAATGCCCAGTGTTAGCACTGCTAGCTCAGCCACCTCCATGTTGTGACCTGTGTGCAAACAATCCCTCCCCTGCATCTGAATAAGAAATTCTCTGAATGTTGCGTACAGCTCCTTTAACATCCACTGTGTATAAAACAAAAGCTAATAGCGCACTACAACAGTGTTGATGCTGGCAGTAACACTGTGTACTCATGCAGAAATGCGTCTGATTCAAAAAGCTGCTGTATAACAATCTTTTACACGGCTGACACTCTTGGAATTAACTTCCATCCTCTTTCAGGTCGAGCCGGATCATATATTGATTTGAATTTTCATGGTGTGAGATTAGATTTTATTTGGGATCTCAACCATGATGTGCTGCAGCTGAAATTCTTTTCGTTAGAGATATGTGACATGTCTTTATACATTTATGACACAACCTGAGCACAGTTTGATGAACAAACAGTACCTCAACTTGTTTAGTCATTGTATACTCTTTCTCTTGAGCGTATATTTCTTCTGAAGCTTTCCACAGTCGGTTCACATAGTGACATTATCATTATCTTTGAGATATTCTGTAAAACATATTGTGATGTTTTAAAATTACCCGCTAACACAAAGTCCACCTCCACATATCTCCCCTCACTGTTCAAGGTTTCATCTCCTCACACACTTTAAGCTGAAGGTTATAGAGACAATGGTACGGGAGGCTATCTGCACACGATGCTTAATTAGTTTTAGCTCTGCTTCGACCAGGTTGGACTCGGCTCAGTTCAGTTCGGTTCACGTGCCTGCGGAAACCTCGGGAGTACCTCCCCTTATCTCGGCCTCAGCCTGGTTTCCATTTCATTCTTGAAGGTGAGAGACAATAGGGCAGAACGCTATCTTCACACCGAGGTTAATTACACAACATCTGGTTCATAGTCAAGCGTGCAGCTTAGCATAATTTTGTAATGAATGAGAGAAAGGGAATGTTTCCATGCTGCCCCGCTATTTTATGTTGTCCCGCATACGCAGAGCAGCAGAGTATGGTTAAACAAATGGAGTCATCATCACCCCATTTCATGCCATGTTTACACAGTGAGCAAGGAACACAACACCTGTTGTTTCCCCACACACACACACACACACACACACACACACACACACACACTGATTTCGTCTGCATAAGAGGGAGAGGAATGTGTGTGTGAATTAGATATAATTGCATGGAGAGGACTGTGGTGTAGTTTGATGGAGGATTAATGCATCAAAAGTTTGTGTTGTGTCATTTATTTCTACAATATATATATTCCAACCATCACAGATCTCTTTTCAACATACACTCACCAGCCACTTTATTAGGTACACCTGTGGCATGTGGCAGCAACTCAATGCATTTAGGCATGTAGAAATGGTTCAAACTGAGCATCGGAATGGGGAAGAAAGGTGATTTAAGTGACTTTGAACATGGCATGGTTGCTGGTGCCAGATGAGTTGGTCTGATTCAGATGGAAGCATGGATCCACCCTGCCTTGTATCAACGCTTCAGGCTGCTGCTGGTGGTGTAATGGTGTGGGGGAGATTTTCTTAGTACCAACTGAGCATGGTTTAAACACCACAGCCTACCTGAGTATTGTTGCTGACCGTGTCCATCCCTTTATGACCACAGTGTACCCATCTTCTGATGGCTACTTCCAGCACGATAACGCACCATGTCACAAAGCTGATGTCATCATGTCAATATGGACCTAAAATCTCTGAGGAAATTAAGAATAATTTCAGTATTACTGTATTTTAGAAAATGCTTAAGTGGTTTCCAAGTAGACCTCGATTTTTACTTTCAAGTAATTAAGTCATTTTTCTTCCATTGTAATCTTATGTGCCATTTTCAACCCAATTTTTTAGGCCTGCCAGTTTTCTCTCGGTCCCACCAGTAGCTTGTAATCCACACAGATCAGTTAAACTATAAGACTCTTTGCCACATATGAAAATGAAATGCACATGATTTATCGTGCAAAGTTCTGGCACTGACTCAAAACCCAGCAGATCATGTTACACAAAGCTGGAGCAGATTGTGGTTCAGTGCTGTGAGCCTGCCCCAGTGCTGTGGTGCAAAGTAGGTGCCTGCGAGACAACATGGAGAATGTGGGGGGGAAAGGAGCTTATCACAATAGAGGCTGGACACATGTAGTGACTGGATGAATGAGATGAAGTGGGAGGTAAGAGGAGAGAAGGGAGCATCAGAGTGTGTGATGCAAATGAGTTTAGCTCACTTGTATTGTACTGTAGAAAGTCTGTTTATATACTACTGTTATCAATATAATGAGGAATCTTTGTTAATTAACGAATCTTCAAGTCACAAAATGTTGACACTAAACGTATTGGTTATATGCTCACTGACAATGTGTTGCATTTGTTTTCCTACCATTCTTGCAATACAGTATCCTCTCACAGCAACCAAAGAAATTGTTAACTTTTTTATGGTCATGTTGAGGCGTTTAAAAAGAACACGTCGTTCTCCAGCATCAAAGTCTTGCTTGTTTTATGCCCGGCATACCTGACCACCTTCCTGTGGCCTAAAGGAACTGTATGCAACATTCAGAGCAGACTTATGATCTAGAGTCTGACCTGGGTTTGCCTCCACATGGCTCTCAACATGGAGGTGGCTGAGACCGCTGCTAGCAGCTAATGTTGCTAACAGTGTGAACAGTGCTGACAGAGCCAACAGTGTTAACCTGGGGCATGGATGCATAGATCTGGATACAGTGTTGGAGGTGGGCCCCATTCATCGATACAAACAGGCTTTTTCAAGATAAACTTACATCAGTAAAACACTGCATATTTGTATTTATTTCCTTGTGCAATAAACACAAGTTAGGCTAAGGCAACAAAAGGACATGGTTTAACGTATCCTCGTAGAATGCTTTGTATGATATCCTACAAAAATGCAGACACAACAGTTCGTACGATATCCTACAAATTAATGCCCCACAACTGATGTTATGTCCTTAATGTAAAGTTAAAGGGGAACTAATGTTTTTTTCAACCTGGGCCCTATTTTCTGATCTACTTTTGTCTAAATGAGTGATAGGATGTTCAATATGTGACATTTCTCCAGTATGAAGCTAGGGCTGACCTGCCTGCAGCCCGTGAGCGTGCGCTATATTAAATAATAGGGCACTCAGACGGCGTCAAACAACGTCAAAATACGTCCACTAAAAGTGCATTTTTTTCACACAGATAGGCTCGGATTGTTAGTATAATTATCTGACAACATAACGGAAAGGAGAAATGAACGTGTGTGTTTACCTTTAGCTGGATTCAGACATGTTCCTCTGCCTGTTGCTGCTCCCTCTCTCTCCTCGTCCGCTCTTCAGTTTCAATGAGCTCTGTGTCCGTGTACGTCCGTGTACTCTGTGTTCAAATAAATACGGGCGCTCCTCAAATTCAAATGGCTCATCCAGATCCAGCTGGTCAAAATCGGGTCAAAATTTGGAATTGATAATTGAAGAGTGGACGAGGAGAGAGAGGGAGCAGCAACAGGCAGAGGAACATGTCTGAATCCAGCTAAAGGTAAACACACACGTTCATTTCTCCTTTCCGTTATGTTGTCAGATAATTATACTAACAATCCGAGCCTATCTGTGTGAAAAAATGCACTTTTAGTGGACGTATTGTGACATTGTTTGACGCCGTCTGAGTGCCCTATTATTTAATATAGCGCACGCTCACGGGCTGCAGGCAGGTCAGCCCTAGCTTCATACTGGAGAAATGTCACATATTGAACATCCTATCACTCATTTAGACAAAAGTAGATCAGAAAATAGAGCCCAGGTTGAAAAAAACGTTAGTTCCCCTTTAATCAACATAAAGCTACGGAGGTTAGGTTTTGACAATTACAGCAATGTAGCCTCATAGAACAGTTCGTACGATGTCTTACTAATTAGCACCCAAGAATGAAGTTACGTCCTCAATGTAAAGTTACATAATCAACGTAAAGTTGTGGAGGTTAGGTCTAGGCAATACAGGAAAGTATCCTCATAGAACGGTTTGTGGGATATCCAAAAGAATACAGATGCAACAGTTCTACAAATTAGCACCCTATGAATGACATTAAGTTCGTAACGTACACTTGCATGATTAACGTAAAGTTACGGAGGTTTGGTTTAGGAAGAGGACACATGGTGAGGATGCACCTTAAAATGATTTAAAGTTCAGATGGATCTGAACATGATTCTCCCGGGGAGAAAGTCCTGAGGAAAAGTCAAGACCAAGACCCCTCAGGACTTACTACTTACTTCCTTCAGCTCATTGGTCTCGTGAAAGCAACCTTTTAAAATATGTGGGATATGTACAAATTTGGGTGCATCACTTTTCATAGGAAAATGTACAAACAGTTTATGAGCCTGCGTTCTTGGGTTTCGGCAACAAAAGCACGGGGTTAGGATTAGGATTACGATTTCATGACTCCACAGTCGTGTAATCTGACATAGTGATGGAACAGGCAAAAATGTTGTGTAGTCTGAACTCGGCATAATATGCGTGTTGGGCCGGCCTAGTTCCTACAACAGAGAACTAAAAAACGAGATTACAGCACACACAGAGGGAGCGTGAGTTCGCTCTGTGCTCAGGACGCTTTACTCCGCTGTATCTTTACATAGTGAGTAATTATTTGCTGCCATATTAATGTTCTGAATACATACAAAAGCTCTAAAGCATAACATTATATTCACATGAAAAACATAAGTGAACATAATCTCGGCAGCAACTGAGTTTCCCACTGGACCATAATTGGGAGAACAAATTACTGTTATATAAACATAATTTTTAGTGTTGACATGTGTGCATGTACAAACAAACACATACTGAACTGCCCACCCACAATGTGATTCATGATTCATGTCCTGTCTAACCACATTGTGTTGCCATATGGATAAATACTGTATCTTCTTGCACAGTAGAGGAGGACGCCATCCCCTGAGCTTCCCTCTTGAGTTTCCTTTCAGAAGCTGCAGTCCACAGCGTCTGTTTTCAGACCTCAAAGTCTTTTACTCTCCGTCTCTGTGAGAACAAACGCTTTCAGGATCCATCACAATACTATGTATAAATTCATGTGGACGTGCAGTGCGCTCAGATTCCTCAGGACACATAAAAGATGAACTTAAAATGGTCTCCAGGTGGTTTTCCATCAAAGACATCTCTTCTGTCCTCTGAAGACTTGCAATTATAGGTACTCTTGGAACAAGAGCCTTCTATCATTTCTGTTTGAAGAAAGTTTTCACATGGTGAGCTGCCTGGGCTTGGTTAATCTTTCATAATGATGCCGACTACGCGTGTCACAGCTGGAAAGATTTTTTTTTTTCTTTTGTCCTTTAAAGACATGTAATTACATTCTTCAAACAAAAGACAAAAACGTTTGACGGTTTCTGTCGGTGTTGTGAGAAGAACGTCTTCGCATGACGAGGTGTCTGGGCTGGGTTAATGACAAAAACTACATGTGTCACAGCTGGAAGGAAATGTGTAGGCTTGTGTGGTTTGATCCAGACTGTTGTGAATTATCTGCTCTGTTTCCAAGGGATGAAAACTCAATGTCTAACCTCACAGATAAACACAAACCATATGCTATTTTTACAATATTGAACTTTTTTTTCAGTTACATGCTGTTGTGCTGCTTCCATACTATTTCAAAGGATCAGTTCACCCTATAAAAAAGAACGTTCAGTAGTGGTATCATACTGGCAATTTAGATTGTTTGGGTCTTAATAATTGTCATATAAAGTAATATCATTTACCTGCAATGTATTGGATTGGAGGCAGAAGTCTTGTGAGACCTGCTGTCACTACTAAGGTCTGTTTGACTGAATACTACAACAATAATCAGTTGTTTGCAGTTGAGATATTTTTGTGTGGATGACTTGATGGCACTTCTCTGCCAGAGCATTTTCATTTATACAGCACTCAATATTTGTGATAATGTTTTCTTTTTCAGAAATTAACCTGAATTATAATCAAAAACCAAGATTACTTATTACTAGTCCATACCCACTGAGTGCACAGTTGCCCACATACAGTTTCACATGGTGTGTGTTTGGGATACAGGTCATAGGAAATTGCAGATTAAATAGTCAACTGAACCCATTAAGAAGATCAATGTATTCAGACAGAGTTTTTGTGAATTTGATAGTATGATTGCTTTATTGAAAGTACAGTAGTGCCATTGCCAATAGTGGGATAGTTATTGGGCTAAAACTGTACATTAGTAGTTGAGGTAGCACGTTGAAAGGCAGATAGTTAAAGTGTTTATATGTTGTATTGACTTAAAAGTGGGGCGCACTGGTAGTTCACATGGGAAAGGTGTGGCTAGCCCTTGTTGCAGCAGTGGGGGTTGGAATCCAGGCTTCGTTCATTTTTCTGTTGTTATAGCGCCGCCCAGTTGCCAGTTAGAGTTAAATTTCTCCAGTCACCTTGAGGCGTCCTGTTCTACATATCTACCAAGTTTAGTAAAAATCCATATGGCGGTTAGGCTAAGATAAGAAATTAGCTCTCTAGCGCCCCCATTTTGTTTGATGGGGTCAATAATGGAGGGGTCCCCTCAGATTATGTGTGGTCATATGCCTACAAAGTTGCGTGGTGATGGGTGAAACCCTTGAGATGTTATACACCTTTATGTGATGAGCCACGCCCTCCACAATATTCATTGCCTTATAGAAGCTCAGTTTTAGTAAGTTTTCCAACTTTTGCCAAGAGGGAACTTTCGATATTGGTCCCTAGATTATGTTCACCCAGTTTCATGCAGATCGCTCAAACTTCCTAGGAAGAGATCCATTTGAAGTGTTTTTAAAAAATTCAAAATAGCGGAAAATCTATATAAGCGGAAGTTATGGGTTCTTGAGGCAAATGTGTTCCTCATGAGGAGAGGCATCTCTGTGCAAAGTTTCATGTCTCTACGACATAGGGGGCATGAGATACGCCCATTCAAAGTTTGCAATTTCAATCGGTTGCTATAGCGCCCCCCTTTGGCCAATTGATGTAATATTGCTTCATTAACATCCTCCCATGACCCTCTACCACTGTGCCAAATTTCACATGGATTGACCAAGTCAGTGAGGAGAAAAACATGGAACAGACACACAGTTTTCATTATTATATAGTAAGATTAATAATTACTTTTTAAGAGCTGACAAAGTGGATAAACCCTTTTTCTTTTACTGGTCATTAATTTCAAACAACACATTCTCACTCCGACCTTGTCACATATTAATGTTTGGTCATGGACTTACCACATCCAGATACGACGTCCAAGGTACCCTGGGTGTGTTGGTTGTTGACGTTCTGGGACGCCGTGTCAGCTTCAGCCTGTTACATGCATTGTCTGTTTTCAAAATACACTACTGTTTTCACAGGAAATGTACAGTTTGCATACAGTCTCTTTCAAAATAAAAGCACTACATCAGTACAACACTGGGAATAGATGTTTTTTGTTTTTCCTTTTATAACAAACATACCTGGTTACATCTGGCCAACATGCATGTGGTTGGGTTTAGGCAACAAGGAACAGGGTTTGGCTTTACAGTCTTACAGGAAGCGAACACTAGGCTCCTGGGTGAAAATCGGTGGTTGTTGGACCCATCTACCTCCCCTACTGTGCACCTTACTCAGACTTCAGCTGCCTGAACTTTTATTGTTGCCCTGCAGCGTTGCCTCTTGACATCGCCAGGTGCTGTTAAACAATAACAGCAACTGGCTGTGCTTCTCTAATGTGAAAGCAGTTTTCGACGACTTTGGAGTGAGATGGGGTTGTTTCAGAATAATTTCCTCATCATTTTCAGGGAGTTTCCTGGAAACTTATACCTTAATTTGTTGTTCATGTTGAATCATTTGCTTCTTTGTGCAGATTTTAGAAAGTTCATTTGACTTGCTGTGCATTGACTAAAAGAGTCCAGGTTAAACTTGCTGTAGTAAATTTGAAGTGTGCCAGTTAAACATTTTTTTCTCATATAATTCAAACCAAATTTATAGATTTTTAAAATTATTTTTCAGGATCCATATTAAATGGAATTATTGATGTGGGGTACACCCTGGCTACCACAGGGTTGACACATAGAAATCACAACCATCCACACTCACATTCACGCCTATGGGCAATTTAGATTCACCAATTAACCTAAGGGAGGAAGTACCTGGAGAAACCACAATGCAAACTCTGCACAGACGGGCTCCCCCAGCCTGCGTTCAAACCAGGAACCCTCCTGCTGTGAGGCGACAATGCTAACCACTGCACCACCATGGGTCATATTTGCTGAAACTGTCACTTTATTCTGAAAGAAGTACATGAGACAGATAGTCTGTAAAAAATATCATGCCCCCCCCGCCTTCCTGGTGCTGCAGACTAGGCAGTGCTGATCCAGTCCAACCTGTGGGAGTTGCTTGGTATTCCCATTTAACTGAATCCAAGATGACAACCAGGTCACAAACTTTCTCATTTAACAGCTGAACAGTCACTAAAATGTGTCTGAAAACATTTGAGGTGAGAAACAGGAAATGCAGGAACAGGATCTTGATTCATATTTGATCAGCGCTGCCTAGTCTGACAGTTTGACCACAGTTCACCGAGCGATTAACATGATTGACAGCTGTGTTAGAGACTCCTCTGCTCTGACTGGTTGTTTTCCGGCCATTAGTAATGCCTCGAGGCGATAGAGTCAGCAGAGGAGTGTGAGTTTTTTTTCACAGATTATGTGTCTCATTTAGCAGTGTGTGCATATAGGGACAGTTTCAGTAAATATAATTGAAGTTATTTCTTATTAAACCTGAAATCTTTGTCCACATTGGCTGACAATCATCGCCACTTCAGTGGCTGTAGTCATCCCCTCCTTGGCTTACAAATCAGCATCAACAACACACCACTCATGAAACATAGATACTGTATCTCCATATGTTTGTGGGATGTGGAGTAACATGCTTGTGATGCCGCCTCCTGCTTCTTTTTAACTACAACCCTCCATATGTTAAACAGCGGTAAAAGGCACTACATCACAGAGTATATGGCCCTGTTTTGCAGCTAAAGGCCACCTCTTCCACTCTCCAACTTGATCAGAGCTTTACAGCGTGCCACGGCTGCATTACAGAACAGAGGCAGAGTCATCAGCATAAATCGATGTTTCCACTGCCTCCATAAAGTACTGCCGTTAACGTCGTAAAGCTGATGAGCCCGCAGCAACTAGCATCTGCACGCCTCCGCCTGCGAAAAGCAGTTCCCACCTTGCTGCTGATTAACGGTGGTCTCCTGTTTTCATAATGCTATTTAAGGCAAAGAATGAATCAATTTCATATCTTGTGTTTTAATGTGGCGTATTTATTCTTCAATTGCGGGGATTTAATATGCCTCAGAAAGGAGGTTCGGTGGGCGGAGAGCGATGGATGGATGGACAGAGGGGGAATGAAGGGGAAAGAAGCAGATAAAGAATATTTATAACACCTGAGAGTAATGTATGTTTGGTTGAAAAATACACCACTAAATACTGATTTAGCCACAGTACATGTACACACACACACACACACACACACACACCACTGCAGGGCTTATCAGATAACACAAAAGCTTCTGTGAGGCAGAGAAAAAAAGGTGCAATAAGGCACAAACACACATGAAAACACACACTCATTTGCATTCATCATGGACAATTGCATGTGCGCTCCTTCGGTTTACTTTGCCTCTGCAGTCACCTGTGGCTCTTTCTGTGTATCTCATGACTGAGAGGCATGGCTGCAGACTCTCACACACAAACGCACGTTATTAACTCAATAACTCACACCCCTGTCAACGCTAACGAGGCTAAAACAAACCCATTCCTCCTCGTGTTCTGTTTGCACTTTAACAAAAAGGATTTTTTTCCTCCTTTCTTTTCATCGTCGGGCAGATTAAAAAGAGTCCGGCCGCACATTGTTTCAGTGGCCGGTGGGGAAACACCTGCAGCAGCCTCAGCTGAGCAAATGTACCGACGCTCTTTAGCCATCTCTCTTTCTCTGTGCCTTGTTTGTCCCTTTCTGTTGATCTTTTTCTTTCTCTGTCTCTGCTACCTCTCTGTCTCAGAAAAATGGGAGTGCACACACAGAAAATCGAACTCTTGACTTTCAGTACAAAGAAAAACAAAAAAACAAAGCTGTCGGATTTCTTTCTCTTTTTTTTCTCCAACCAGCAATTTCATCATTTTGCGGTAATCAATAATATAATTGCAGGTAAGGACAAAGATGGAAAGTGCTCAGTCAAGGAGAAGGACAACATTTGGGGAATGATGCCGTAGAAAATGATGGTTGAACTTGTGACCCAGCTCAGATAAAATACCACAATAACCAGCTCCTGCTGAGAGACTTGCTCTCCTGATTCAGACACTGAAATTGTTGTTGCTCGCAGGGCAACTTGAAAACAGAAAGAAAAACTTTACCTTTGAAGGAATTGTTCGCATTGTTCTGCTCCCCTCTTTTTGAGTGTCAGCAACATTTAACAAAGGTAAAGTTACAAGATTTGTCTCCATTACAACTCACAAGGTTCACTGACAAAACAACTGTCTTATACTAAACACGTTTTCGAAACAAATACAACATGCTAACATTATTAGCACAAGCCTATGGCTTTTTACATTGTTTAAATTAGCCTAGCGATGAGCACAGATTTCCTCTGCTCATATGAAGCCAGGATAAAAGACACACAAGACTTAGAATGTTATTTTTGTGGAGGCTTTACTGTCTTCACAATTTGTTGTTTCTTATCTGTGAAATTAAAGTAAATAAAAGCTTTGTTTCCACTGAGGGAAATGGTTTCAGCTTACAAAAACAGACAGGAAGTCTGCGTCACTAGCCATGTTTCCATCAGCCTGTTTAGATGCGCATCTAGAAGTATCACATCGGAAAATTATGATGGAAACGCCAAAATTAGAATTAAAATCCCCTGATTCGCACAAACTAAAATACACTCGCTTTAGCTGGGTTTTAGTTGATTCAAAAAAATGTTGATTTGCAAAACGGGGGATGGAAACAGTTGAATTAAGTCTGACGTAGCGCACCTCTCTCCATGGTGATATCCACAGTCTGGGTCGGGAAGGCGGTAATGCATTTACAAGCTGGTTGCCAACCGCCAGAAAACACTGAAGAAGAAGAATGCAAGACTTGTTTTGTTTCCGGTTCTGCAGAAAACTCGCATAAGTTTGTAGTTTTCACCAAAGTCTGTACATTTAATGGAAACACACAGGATTCGTATTTCTTTTAATGCACATTTCCCAATGATTCGAATCACTTTTGGATGGAAACATAGCTAGTGGGACATGTAATCACATTTCTCGGCGAGGTGCATGTCAGGCTACAGCGTAGGGTACGGCTACTTTGACGCAGAGCCGACGCCATGGGTACGGTGTCGATTCGACGCAGAACAATTAATCCTGCATACACCAAGCAGTCCAGTTCAGTTCAGTTAGCTTTTTTTCTGTTTCCACTGTGAAAAAATTGTGGAGGGTACCAACTGAAAAGTTCTGTGCCATCCCCATGTTTGGTCCCCCCTCTATAACTGTAAAATGAAGGGAACAAAACAACCTAATTCACCAGGCGGGCAACTACTAAGGTGGAACATTTACTTGTAATGTTACTCAGTGTATTAGCTGATGACGTGAATCCATCAGCACACCTTAAATTTCACTGTGACAACTTTGACCATTCCATCAGTTTTTATTGTCTCTGATATAAACTTTCAGTGAAGTGTTTAAAACAGGGCTGTCAAATATAACACAGTAGCCTAATAACAAATTTAACACCACTAATTTTTTAGACACGTGATGACATTATGGTGAAGCATCGTAACCAGCTAGCTACCTAGACAGAATTGTCTGCAGCTCACTGTACATTTCAGCTGAAGCCTGCTAGCTTCAAAAGTCACATCATGTAACCACTTTTATGAATAAAGCTAAAAATCGTCAGATGAAATGTTCAGTTAGCTTGTGGAGTATTGCAGTCATTCCAGTTGCTAAAATTAGCTCACAAGTAGCCATGTTTATAATAGGGTAAATGTTAGCTAGCTAATTATAGCATATAGAATACTCCCTGGCAACAATTGACCTATGGCTAAGTCCCGCCCTCAAACACGGTGAGCCAATCACAGTGCGTATAGCCATCCCCATACACTGGGACATTCTCTGCCTGGACGTCCATTGAAATGCATTACAGAAAGTCAGTTTTGTTTGGTTTTATGAGCTTTTTCTGAGATTTGAAGTTTAAAAATTGGTCAAACGGTGTGCATGGGGTACATGCAACTCTGACACAAGGTATCCTGAGAGGCTGGGCAACGAGGTATTTTTTACACTTTAAACCACATCTCAACCGAGAAAAGTGTCTCCTTTGGATAAAGTTGTGTGGTAACGTTAGACCACAACATCAGCTCAACGTGAATAAGATTAACAATGATGTCTACATCTGTTCTAAGGTAAGTCAACATTGTGTTTGAGGCAACATATTGTCACTTTGCTGGAAAGAAATATAAAGTTATCTTTAACATCTCTAGCTAACGTTAGCTAAAGTTAGCCTAACATTAGCTCCTAGCTGCGTTGTTCATCATGTCACCTTGTTTGCTGGGAGTTCATTAGCCTATTTTGTTCTAGTTTTGTACTTTGGTGATCGTACATCATTGTTAGCTGTTGTCCAAAGGGCTCTAGTTAAGCTAACGTTAACTTCTGGAGCTTAGCTTCATTAACTTATCTGTAATGGCAGAGATAACAAAGGTTGGCAAACGTTACGCTGAATGATTCAGTGTAAATACTGTAGCACCAAACTAATGGAGAGACACTCTTGGTAAAGATGGTAAAAAGCCTGTTATCCTTTTCTCATATTCTGAGCCAAAACAGCAACGAGGTGCGGTTCACAAGCGTACACTGTGACCTGTAAATTTTGGCTTGTAATTTAACTTTGCACTGCAGTGCTTTCTAGAAGCCTACAGGCTAACTGTACATTTTCACTGAAGCCTGCTAGCTTCAAAAGTCACATCTTGTAACCACTCATATGAGTGAAGCTAGAAACCTTCTTAGCTAGTAGGCTAAAGGAAACATTCCAGTAGCTAATGCTAGCTTAAAAGCATTGTTTGAAATGGGGAAAATGATTAGCTAGCTAGCTAGCTATATCATATAGCATACTCACTGAGGATTTTGAGTCTTGCAAACATTTTTGTACACTTTTTTTCCTTTTTGAAGCTAACAATTTTGCAAATTCTGTGACTAAAAACTCTGACTCGTGACACATTGTCTTTAGATATGAGAGGGTTTTAGATTTGAGTCTTTTTAGTCTTTTTCAAAGTATTCTAGTGTAGCTATAGTAGATATTAATCACTTGTAAGGCAGCATAGATTCTTTTAAATACATGAAATGCATCACACTTTACTAAACACCAACACTGAAACCTTATGACGAAGGATGCGTTATTATAGATGCATCAATGTACTACACTTTACTTAACACATACAATGATAACAAATGACACTGCATTGACTATGAGTCCGTACTACATTTGATTGTTTAAGTGTGTAGGTGAGTTTAGGTATTCATAATTCATTATGAGTCACATCTATAATGTTTTATGACTGTTGATACAGTGCATCAGTAAGCGTTATGTGTTTATGAGTGTAGTCATAGAGCATTATAAATACATTATAATTCACTATGAATGCCCTCATGATGCATTATAGATGTGGTCCTCATAGAAAGTGTTACTGAACATCTTGCACTTTTTGTCAGGTTGCACCATACGTACCTGTTACATATTTTTAGAGCAAGCAGATGTTCCATTTGATCTTTGGCCACACTTCATAAAACCATGTTTTATTGTAAGATCTTGAGCTGACACTGTCCAGAGAAGTGTTGCTATCACAATGTTTCAGATGTTCTGGATTATTTATGGCCCCTTTACAGTTTTTTTTCCTACTATATTGCTTTCAGTCCAAAATCAATGTCCCACCTTTCCTTCCACTTCTTCAGGGGGAAAATAATAAACAGCTGTGGGTCAGATATTTTGCCCAACAACTTTTGTAACTTTCTGAAACTGACAATCTGACATTCACACCCTGCAGAGACCATCTGAAAATGTGCAAAACTTTCCCCATATTTAGATCAATATTTTCACCTTGGAGTGTGGCTGTTCTATAAAACAAAAATACACCCACGCACACATATAATCTAAAGAATCAATAAATAAAAATATAATGTAAATCCAAACACTTTTTGCCTTCTGACTTAAACGGCCAACATGTGGTATAAACTAGACATGAGCAAGTACACCATTATCTGTACCTTCTCTTTTCAACCATCTTAATTATCTGTATCCATATCCTTACCCGAAGGAGGCGGGGGTTGATTTGGATGTAGGTGTGGTTTAAACCTGAAGCCTGATATTGATATGGGCAGAAGTTGTTTTATTTATAATCAGTTTAAAAGCTATCTACAGAACATTCTCATTTTTAATCACAGGACTAATGTAATTATTTTCTAACAACTTTTTCTTAATTAAAGTTACCATCGTTTAATGGCTTCAGATAAAGCTCTTGAGTAAGATAACTATTTAAAATACATAACATTAACTTGGTGACACAGCAGTTACCAAATATGCATTTTGATGTTTTCTTTTGGTTCATCAGGACCAAGGATATTGACACGTTTTGGGTGATACTCGTGCACGCATGGTCTCACTCCGAAGTCAGCTAAATCTGGCGCTTTGGCAGTGACTTGCAAGGTCAGAAACCAACGAAAAGGCGTCCTTTAATGTCAGGCATGATACGCATCCAGTTGCAGTTGTAGTGAAACGCTGCCTGGCAGCGTCAGGGGGAAACACGGTGGGACAAGGACAAAAGTTAAGGAGGAGAGGTTGATGGGTCCAACAAACACCATCCTTCACCCAAGAGAGTAGTGTTCTAAAGCCCTGTTGTGTTTTCCTAAACCTAACCGCGTGCTTTCTTGCCTAAACCCAACCATGTGTTGTTGAAGGAAAAAAAATCATCAATTCGTATTGTTGTACCGACATCTAGCATTTTATTTTGAAAGAGACTGTATGTAAACATTAAATTTCCAGTGTGAATGGAAGTGTATCTTGTGGACGTGGAAAGTCCATGACGAAAACGTCAATATGTGACAAGTGAGAATGTGTTGCTCATGCTTGTTTAAATTACATTATCTGTACTGGATACTCATTTCATAGGAGTAACCGGCTCTTCCTTTGTATAAACTAGTTATTTTTTTAGCACACCCCATAACTCCAGGCTCTCTGCTTTCCTCCTTTCCCTGTTTTCTTCTCTTGTTTCACCTTCATCTGGAACATCCTTTCATTTGGTCCATCCAGCTTTGTACATATCTCTTTTTCCTCCCTCACTGCAGCTTTCACACATTTCTCTCAGTTCCCTTGTCTCCCTTCTTTCCTCTCCCTTGCTGTTCCTTCCATCTCACTGCCCTCCCTCCTTCCTCCTCCTCCCTCCCTCTGATTCTGTCCAACATGTAGTTTAGTGCCAGTTTCAGGTTCAGCTGACCAAGCAGGTGTGCCCATTATGTCCTGAACACTCAGCCAGTCAATATACTGTGTATGTGTGTGTGTGTTTGTGTGTGTGTGTCCCTGCCAGCGTTGGTTCTTGCTTCAGATGACTGCTGTCGTCTCTGTAGGAGGCGTAGATGAGGGCATCGCAGCCAGTAAGAGGTTCAGCAGGTTAGAGGTGAAGGTGTGTTGTGTGAACCTTAAAAATATGAACACAACACTTCTGTTTTTGCTCCCACTTTTCACAAGCTGAAATGAAAGAGCTAATAGGCTAGCCCTTTTCTGTGCACACAAACGACTTATTTCTCTCTTTGTTCACACAATTGTCGAAACCCATTTTAGAGAGTCAACATAATCCATAATCCATCCGCCTGACAGGTGTGGCATATCAAGATGCTGATTAAACAGCATGATAATTGCACAGGTGCGCCTTGGGATGGTCACAATGAAAGGCCACTCCAAAATGTGCGGTTTTATCACACAACACAAAGCCACAGATATCACAAATTTTGGGGGAGCGTGCCACTGGAATGCTGATTGTAGGAAGTTGTTGCCTGTGAATTGAATGTTCATTTTACCACAATAAGCCTCTCCAATGTTGTTCAATTGAATCTTGCAGGATGTCCAACCCGTCTAGTGAGCCAGCCCAGGACCTTGACATGGTAGACGGTAAATGGACCTGCATGTATAGTGCAGTTCTACTCTTCTGACTGCTCAAAGGGCTTTTATATTACGCCACGTTCAACTATTCACATGCACACTAACACGCTTGTGGCCGAGGCTACCATACACAGTGCCACCTGCTACTCAGTAACAATTACCACACTCTCCCACACTGATGGAACAGCCATTGGCAGCAACGTCTTGCCCAAAGATGCCTTATCAGATGCACTTGAGGGGCTGGGGATCAAACCGCTGATCTTCTGATTAGTGGACAACCTCTGAGCCAGAAACGCCCTAGAAACGACCAATGATTGTTCATTGGCTCTAAAAACTGTGAAAAAGTTATTCTGATTCAGAAACACCTGTTGTCACCTGGGGGGAAACCAGAGGGTGGGAATTACACTTCCACAACGACACCATCGTGATATCAGTGGTAACCACCATATTAGTGCGGAGGCTACCATTCAAGGTGCCATCTGCTACTCAGCTCAAACACGCTCATACACCAATGGAACAGCCATCAGAAGCAATTTGGGGTTCAGTATCTTGCCCAAGGATACTTCAAAATGCTCAAACTGCCAATCTTCCGATTTGTGGATGACCTGCTCTACCTCAAGAGCCACAACCACCCACATCTGTCTTCCATCATCTCTTTTCTTCACCTCTAAGATTGTTTAAAACCCGCCACTGAGATGAGCGTCACTGAGATGGTTTCTGACACTTTGTGCAAAAGTTATTTGGCCGTGCAAACCGGCTGTTGCATTAGCTGTTGGGGTGATGATCTTGCAGGTGAAGACGCTGGATGTGGACATCTGGGCTGGTGTGGTTACACATTGTCCACAGTTGTGAGGCTTGTTGGGTGTACTGCCAAATTCATGGAAACAACATTGGAGACATGGGCTGAACACTGCAGATTGAAGAGAATTCAGATAAATAGATTATCCATCATTGTTTCTGTTACCAACATTAGTCTGTGGTTAATTGTATTGTTTCGTTTTGATGTGACTTTTTTGTGTTGGAATACAATTGTACTGAATCCAACAACCAAAAGGTCAGCAGATAAAGAGACACAGGGAGGAAAGAAAGAAAGAAAGAAAGAAGGAAAGAAGGAAAGTTGTGAGTGTTAGGGACTGATTTGAAAAGCAATTAATATGGCTCATGATAAGCTTCCATATAAAATATTATGTTTCCGTGGGGGTGGTAAGAATTTCAGAGAAACACAGCGAGGGTTGACTCAGCTCAGAAACGCAGTAATACGTACAACGGTCTGTATTTATACAGAGCTTGTAACACACAGGTTTTGGCCTTTATGCTGAATTGCAGTTCACTGGGAATCGCCAACGAGACACTCCAATAATTCCTTCTGGGCGTGGTAGCGAGTATTTTGTTCAGCAGTGTTTTGCTCTGAGCAGAATAAAAACTGGGACTGTCTTTAGGTCCGGTTTCCTTAAAACACCTCACAGGACCAAGTCATCAGTGCACAGAGGAACATTTCACTCTGACTTAGTCTGACTGGCCTCATTTTTACTTGTCTTCAGATTCACTGGCTTGCAGAAAAATTCTGGTGTCTAATTAATGTCTTTTTAGGAACAAGCACTGAAAGACAGTTTATTTCCTCTTTAAAGAAAACCACAAACTTTGGGGATTTTGATTTAAAACCAGAGCCATGAAAATTACCAAGTTTGTACTGTAACGTTTAGCCTCCCGAACCCAAACTACCCCTCTCAAAGAACTGTATAAGGCTTGTATCGTGGGAAATGTACAAAGATAAGACATTCATCATGCTGTATACATTTAGCACTACATTTTAGGTGTACTCTTAAACCTTTGGATTTTTACCAAAGTTCTTTGTAGGTTTAAGCAAATCTTAACCATGTTATTTGCAATGATGGATTCACAGAGGGGTCAACACGTAAGTCGATGGCAAGAAAATTTGTACTGGGGCTACCAAAGCCTGAGTTTTAACACTGATATTACTTTGTAAGCTGCCAATCTGTAATCCATGGTTGTCCAAAAACCCGATCCCAAGCAAAACTGTTGGCACTGTAAGTTTCTGTGAACCACTGATTGGTTTCATTGTATGTTATAATATAGTTGATTGTTGAAATTTTATGTTTCAGCAACGCTGTGATTAAGGTGTGGTCAAGTGTAGGCAAAAAAAACCCCACTCGGTTATGGTTGAGAAAAGATCATGTTTTGGATTAAAATACACAGTTTCAGTGGCAAAGTCTTGGCTGCAAACATCATGATGTTTTGGTGAAAAAGTACCACTTTTTTTGGTGCCATCCCCGCCTGAAACATGGACATGACTGGCTAAAAAACAACCAGTTTTGTTGTTTGTTGGTCACAAACAGTGGTCTGCAGCTTGGCAGGCGTCTTACCTACTGCAGCCCCAAAGTGTGTATTCCTGTTCTAAATGGCCACTCTGGAAGGCCAGAAATACCGCCACTTTGTCAGTGAGTGCATTTACATGGACAGTTTAATTCCCTTTTCATTCGGAATGAAAGTTCATTCCCAGTAAAAGTGATCTTGTAAACACCTAATTCGGAATGTAAATGGCCAATGCGATTGAAAATTCAATCCAACGTAAGGGGCTGGAATATTCCTTTTCTAATTCCGAATGAATTAATTTCTCGTACTTGTATACACTCATTCCTCTTTAAGTTCATTCCACTCTTTCTGCGCATGCTCATTTCCTTGCCCTTCTGGCGAGATGACGTCTGTAGCGCACATAGCAACGGGCTGAGATAGAGCAGTCAGACTCGTTGCACTCACCAGTTCCATTCGCCAAAACACGGTCTTCTATCTCCCTTCTTCGACCTTCTACCTCCCTTCTCCTCCTCAACAGACGAAGAAGTACTGCTGCTTCAAGAATATAAGCAAAACAAGCCCGAAAAAGGCACTAAGAACGGCGTCGTCAAGCATCTTGTTATCCGGAGCGAGGACTACAGTGTTTTCTTCCGGTAAACGTAACACGTAACATCTGCCCCGCCCCCTATCCAATCAGAAACCTCCCCTGCCCCAAACCTTAAGTGGACCCGAATAAAGCCGATTAAAAGGCGATTAAAATGATCTCCCGTGTAAACCCTCATTCAGAATGAATATTTCTCATGTAAACTACCTGGAAAGACTTTAATTCCGAATGATTTCATTCAGATTTATTTCATTCTGAATGAGAAGCCATCATGTAACCGCACCCACTGACACCAAAAGCAACCTTATGTGGTGCTATGATATGCCGCGGGGCAGCATCTGCTCATAACGTGGCCAGATGGCCCCTGTTGAGGTGGTATGATACGCAACAAGATGGCATCAGCTTGGAATGCTGTCATCAACGTTGTAATAGATGGAGCTGGAAAGTCCCTGTAGGGCAGGAAGGAGCGGTGGTGAATGGATCCAACAGACCCTGGACTTTCATCCTGGAGCCTGGTGTTTGCTACCTATGTGAAAGGCAAGCAAGTCCAGTTGCCTGCGATATAGCACTTACGTAAACCATGATGTTTTTTTTTTCGATACCTAATCATGTGCTTTTGTTTCCTAAACCTAACCTTGTGCTTTTGTTTATGTCCCAGAATTGGTAGCTGTTATGTTTCCCAATCAGGCTCAGGGGATGAGGGAAGTAACAATAAAAATGAAACCAGGTAAAAAGGAGAAAGGCAAGCAGAGATCAATGTATACACAAATGTTGTGGATTCATTTTACAAGAAGAACAAGGAAATAACGGTGTACATCAAATCTTTAAAATGTTAACAAAAACTACTTTCTTTAGAAGTCAAGAAAGTGATAAAAAGTAAACTAGTAGCAACCCAATATCAACTTAAATTAACAACTAAACTAAAAGCTCGCCACCCTCCCCCCAGATGGAAGTAGAGATTGCTGACTCCAGCTCACTAAAACTCAACTTTCTTCAGTCTGCAGTCCAACACACAGCACCCTCGCTGCCACGCTGATCCACTGGCCCTGACCATTCGCTTCTTCGGGAGTTTCACCACCACGTCCTTAATGGGAAAAAAAGAAAAGAAACACAGGAAACCAGCAAATATAAAATAAACTAGCACCCACCTTTCCCCCAACAGTAGACTCAGGAGGAAACCTAGTGCCTAATATGTAGACGAGAGAGACCACAAAGTGGCGTTATGTGATGACTTGGGATGAGAACACGTTGGGAGGAAAGAGAGACAAGCCTCCTGTCTTCATCTCACTGTCTCCCTTTTCTCTCTCCAAGAACTCTGTCTTTTTCCGTGTGTTTGTAGTCTCAGCATGATGAATGTAAAAATGGGGATGACCGTGTTGAGCCCAGTTGCACACACAGAAAGTGACAGTGGCGGAAAAAAGAGCGCTTGAAAGAGAACCTTTCACCCCTCCGAACACCTGGCCAATTGCTGCTCAAAGCAGGCGTGATTGTCAAATGTTTCGGAGAGTCACACAAACAGTCGGATGCCCCGTGATTCCACTTTTAGAAAGGAGGCTTTGAGACGCTATTAGACGATCTGACAAGCGTGTGTGTAACCACGCTGCTATAGTGTGATACCTGGCAACCATATTCTTTCTCATTAGGCCATTTCCTGGGTATACAGCCCTTTCTTCTCTGCCCTCTTAATGATGAGTGTGTTTCTCTGTTCTCCTCTTTTGTCCTTGATCGATATCTGTGCTCCTCCTCCTCTGCAATCCGTCAATACTGAATTCAGAGGGAAAAAAAAACATTTTCAGGAATGATGATGGGCTTGGAGTATTGCTATATGACTTCATGTGCACGCGTGTGTAGGCATGTGTGTGTTTATTCTACACAGTACAAGAGAGTGCATGCATGTGTGTAACCAGGTATATATTTGTGTGTGTATGCTCCCCTGTGGATGCAACTACACATCCTTGGCATCCGGAAAACACATTAATCTTTCCAACACTAATAGTGAGAGGAGAAGTGGAGGGGATGGAGAAAGTGTGTGTCTTTGTGGGTGTGTGCGTCCAGAGGAGGAGGAGGAGGAGGAGGAGGGGTGAATGAAAGATATACTCCACCTCCCAAATTAAGAAGAGTTAAAAAAAAAAAGTCTGGCTTTCATGAGGCATTAGAGAGATGATTAATTTGTCGTCTCAGAGAGAGGGGGATGGAGGGAGAACAGGGGAGCAGAGAGGGAGAGGTTGTGAAGTGGCCCTTCTGTCCTCCCTTGCGGTAATAGGATTGTTCACTCACCGACTCGCTGATTAAAATGGAAATTCAACGCAACTGCCGACTCACAAACACACACATCACTCTCTCATCTCCCCCTCTTTCACTCACACACAAACATCCACACAATGTGCTTAATATGCAGGTGTGTGGAGACGAGGATGTGACCCAGTGGCCCACGCTGAGGACTGGGAGAGGGAATGACAGAGACAAGAAATAAACAAGTGGAGGGACACGATGAAGGAGAGAGGAGAGAGGGACATAAAAGATGAATAGAGGGAGAAACAGAGGGTGAAAACAGGACGATGAAGAGAATCTGGTGGAAATGAGGAGCGACGTGAGAGGAGGCGTCCCATTCAGTGCTGTCTTTTAGCAACGTGCTGGTGTGTGCTCGAGCCATACTTCTCACATTGTGTACATAGATGTGTACATTTTGAGGAAATATCACAACACCTCTGTGAGACACTGCTGAGTGCATGAGCAGTGGGTGCAGTATATTATAGTCATCAGCAAACTTGAGCAAACAATAATGACAGAGGCAAAAAGTTTTAGGAGAAACCAATTTACACAGCCGTCAAATCAGTGCAGTGAGTGTCAGCATGTCGAGCCAAGTTTACATTGTGAAAAATAAAAATGTTCTAAGGAGTATATTCCAGTGTAGGAGCAGGATTTGACCTCATCTGCCCCAACATGGACGTACTTTTTAATCCTCTTGGCAATGCAAAGGGCCGAGGCATGTGAACAAATGGCTGTCGGTTTTCCTAAATTGGGTATTTGCCCATGAAACATCCACCCCGCCCTCCTTCTTAAGACATTCTGGGACAGTTTTTGTTGCCATCTTCCACATGTTGTTGTTTTCCTTCTTCCTTTATCATTTAACGATAGACTACAACACTTGTAGGTGCACATGCTGCCCTGTCAGGTCTGGAAATACCGCATCCCCAGTCCCTATGACACCTATAGCGACAGAGCGTGTCATAATCTGAAAGCCACGCCCCCAAAGGGGAAACAAGGCCGCTTTCCCCTCACACTTTCCCCCTCCGTTTCCAGCCTGTTGAGTTTTCCCTAAGTCCAAATGCCGAAAAGTTGCTGTGTGGTGGGCTGCACGGCCAGTAAAAACCCAGAGCTTAGCTTTTATCAGCTGCCGAGCAGAAAAACGGAACCTTGTAGAGGACAAAAGTGGATACAGGCAATAAAACCTGAGGCTTCAACGGGGAAGAAACCGTGGGATCCTGACACTTGGTATGCCTATGTGTGCAGCAGACACTTTGTCAAACCCTCCAAATGTACTTTTTAGAGTAACAGTTAACTGTATTTATGTATGTTAAGCTAAAGCATTGACAGTATGAATGCAACTTCTGTTATACAGTTAGGTCCATAATTATTTGGACAATGATACAGTTGTCATCATTTTGGCTCTGTACACCACCACAATGGGTTTTAAATGAAACAATGAATACCTGCTTAAAGTGCAGACTCTCAGCTTTCATTTAAGGCTTTTTTCAAAAATGTAGTATGAACCGCGTAGGAATGACAACCATTTCTTCACACAGTCCCCCAACTTTAAGGGCTCATAAGTATTTGGACAAACTAACATAATCATCAGTTAAACAGTCAGTTTTAATACTTGGTTGCAAATCCTTTACAGTCAATGACTGCCTGAAGTGTTGGACGCATAGGCATCATCAGATGCTGGGTTTCTTCCCTGGTGATGCTCTGCCAGCCCTTTACTGCAGCCGTCTGCACTTCCTGCTTGTGTTTTGGGTGTTTTGCCCTCAGTTTTGGCTTCAGCAAGAGAAATGCATGTTCAGTTGGATTCAGGTCAGATGATATGACTTGGCCGTTGCAGAACATTCCACTTCTTTGCCTTAAAAATGTCTTTGGTTGCTTTTGCAGTATGCTTCAGGTCATTGTCCATCTGCACTGTGAAGCATCGTCCAATGAGTTTTGAAGCATTTGGTTGAATCTGAGCAGATAATGGTGCCCCAAACACTTCAGCTTTCATCCTGCTGCTCTTCTCAGCAGTCACATCATCAATAAATACAAGAGAACCAGTTCCACTGGCAGCCATACATGGCCATGACATAACAGTACCTCCACCATGCTTCACTGATGAGGTGGTGTGCTTTGGATCATGAGCAGTTCCTTCCCTTCTTCCTTCTCTTGTCTTCCCATCATTCTGGTAGTTGATCTTTGTTTTATCTGGCCATAGTATGCTGTTCCACAACTGTACAGGCTTTTTAGATGGTTTTTGACAAACTCTAATCTGGCCTTCCATTTTTAAGGCTAACCAATGGTTTGCATCTTGTGATAAACCCTCTGTATTTATTCTAGTGAAGTCTTGTCTTGCTTACAAGAGCAGCAGGATGAAAGCTGAAGTGTTTGGGGCACCATTATCTGCTCAGATTCAACCAAATGCTTCAAAACTCATTGGACGATGCTTCACAGTGCAGTTGGACAATGACTGAAGCATACAACAACGTGTGCCGGTAGCAGGAGCACGCTGATGGCTGAGCATGCCCAAATGCTCATCTTCTTAAAAAAGAATCTCCACATCATGTTTTTTCCAAGACGAGCAAGGTAAGGAGAAGGGACACTGAGGTAGCGTGGCTTTCAGCTCTCTATACAGTTCTGGAGATAAATGGGTGCTGTCAGGTTTTCAGAATTTTGGCATCAACTTGGTACCAACGTATCAGCTCACTTTTTTATCCCTACACCTCCCATCTTATTAACTTAGAAGTAGGAAAAGCCGCAATCCAAGTTCTTTAACCCAAAATTCGAATCACTGCCCAGTACACTTTCACATACAAGCAACTAGCCTAAAAATAAAGAGCAAATACTGCAAAGAAACATAATATAGAAAAGAAAAGCATGAAAAAATATAGACAGTATATGCTAATGAGTTGGATCTGATACTTATATAAATCTAAATGTTGATTAAATATGTATCAGAGAAATATCAGCTGTAGTCTTCATCTGACAGACTTCATTTTTCACCAGCGTCTTGATCCACATGCTGCAGGTCCTGGCTCCAAACTGTTCCGTTACTCAGAGTATTAACATTAATAACACACAGCTGATATGACCCAACACTGGGGAAGTTTGTTTTACAGGTAGCGTGTGACAGGAGGAGAGACGCAGTAACGAAACATACAGACAGTGGAGAAAAAAACAACAACATGCAGACAGAACAAGAGGAAGAGCGGTGTAAAGAGAAATGAAGAGCAGCAGTTAGGATGGCAGGAAGGCAGACCGTGTGTGTGTGTGTGTGTGTGTGTGTGTGTGTGTGTGTGTGTGTGTGAGGCAGCAGAATCTATAGACAGATTAACACTCTAATAGATGAAAATTGTAAATAATTTGCTATAGTGGTGCATCCAGGCTCGGGGAGCAAAAGGCTGATTCAACATGACACTCGATCTCAGTCCCACTCTGGGAATCATCAAACGCCGCTAAGCGATTCGCTTGACAAGCAGCCGACTCCGTTCCCACCAACACAGAGAGTGCAAGGCAGAGCCACCGACTCCCAGCGGAGAAGCTTAAAGAGCGTGTGTGTGTGTGTGTGTGTGTGTGTGTGTGTGTATGTGGTTAAGAATATCATTCCTCATTTCTTCCCCTGATTTCAGCCCCGTCATCTTCTCTCTCCCTCGTCTGTGTCTCGTCATCTCTCCTTCTCCTGCTCTCCATCCCCTCCACCACACTCTTGTTTTGTCTCCCCCAGTCCTCCTCCTCCTCCTCCTCCTCCTCCTCCTCCTCTCATCTCATCTCATCTCTGCAGCTACACATTTTTCATCTTTTCATCCCTTTGACTTTTCTCCTGCTCTTTCAAGCATTTTTCTCGTCTTTCTTCTCTCCCTTTTCTCCCTCTACTTTCTTTTCTTGTGGCCTCTTCTCTCTTCAATTCCTCCCCGGCTGTCGCTCAAACTACAGACTGTACTTTTGCATTTTCGTATTGTCCACCACCACTGACACAAAGAGTGTAGACGCAGATCAAGAGACAGACCTGCTTCTCCTACTCTCTCTCAAACTTGGACTGAAGTCTAATCAAACGTTAAAACTACACAATGCTGATCAGCTATAAATCATGATGATGGTACTGCACTGCCTATTTCTTGCCTAAAATATTTTCGGAAACATTACTCTAGTGCCGTGTTTAGCTGTAATAGTGAGAGTTTGTGAACAGGAAGTCGGCGCCATACTGTTTCCTTGATAGTGTCAACCCAGTCTCACTCCAAAGTCGTTGAAAACAGGCACTTGGGCAGTGACTTCCAGCGTCAGACACAGACGAAAAAAACTGTCCTTTCACATCGGCATGATACACGGCTGGTTGCAGTTATTGTTCCGTGCGTCCATGCGTCCCTGATGGGAGGGACGAAGGTGCGGGGGAAGCCCTTGTTAACTCTCCTCTTGTCATGTGTCCTTCTGTTTCGCCTCCTCTCCTCTCAGTATCTTACCACTCCTCTCCTCTGCTGGTTTTCTCTTCTAGTGCACTCACACCTGCTCGTTTACTTCTCATATCCTTGGCTGTTCCCTTTCCTTTCCTTCCATCCTTTTTTCTTGCTCATTTTGTTTTATCTCCTTGTTTCCTCTCCTCTTCTTTCACACTTTCCTCTCTTCTCCTCTGCTCTTTTTTCTTTTATTGTTCATGTCCCCTTTTCTCCTCTCCTCTCATCAATCCTCTTTTTTGCTTTCCTTGTCTTTTCCTCTCTCCCCTCACCTCCTCTCCTCATCTTTCCTCCCCTTCCCTCCTCTCCTTCTGTTCTCTGTCCTCACCCCCTCTTCCCTCCTCTCCTCTTTCCTCCTCTCATCTCCCCTACTTTTCACTCTTCTCTCTCCTCTCCTCTCCTCTCCTCCCTTCATTTCTTCGTGTACTCACATCCGTTACCTTCTCTCTCCTTTCCTCTCCTTGTCTCCTCCCATGTTTTTTCCTCTCACTTTGTTGTATCTCCTCTTCGTTAATACTTTCCTCTCTTCTCCTCTGCTCTCTTTTCCTTTCATCCATTCATGTCCCCCTTTCTCCTCTCCTCTCCTCCGCTCTGTGTGTCATCGTGTTCGTACATCGTAGGTGTAGAGTAATCTGGATGATGCTGGAGGACAGCCTGCAGGACGTTGTCACAGAGACAACAGAATGTCCGCTGTGCGCTGCCTTTTTGTTTACTTGTTTACCAGTCGTAGGTGACAACAAACTGTTTATGAGACATGAAGCACGGCTTTTATGGGGAGCAGAGAAGAAAAAGGAGGAGGGGGAGAGAAGGGACGAGGCGCAGCATATCTCCCGCTGAATCTCTCTGATTATAGGGATAAAGATACCACTTTGTGCCGGAAAATCTCCTCTCACTCTCAAAGCTGGAAGGGATTTTCTTTTTTCTTAGAAATACCTCAAACATGTCCGCCTGCTCCCGCCGTCTCCCTCTCCTCGGGCTATGAGCCGAATCCAGATATAAATGGCAAACTGCACTTTTTCACTTGTTTTATTCATTGAAAGGAAACAGCTTCCTCTGAAAATGCCACAAGGAAGGAGCGGAGCGGCTACATGTGCTCACTCTGTGGCTGGTAAGGTCAGAGGTCGGGAGAGGAGAGCAGCGTTTCTCAATTTGCAACTTTGACTGGGAGTACTGGTTGATCTAATATAATGATCATATCACAAATGACACTGGTAGATGTGAGAGTTCAGCCTGTTCTCATTCCTAAGTCGTCAAATACCACCGCTTTGTCAGTGATTTCAGCCTCAGACACTGACGCAAAAAGGCATCTCAGGTGTGTCAGTTTATGATGCCGTAGGATGGCATCAGTTCGAAACCCCACCAGTAACAGCATAACATAAGGGGCTGGAAAGTCCATAGCAGGTGGGCAGGAGAGGAGGTGGATCGGTCAAACAAACCCCAGACTTTCACCCGGCAGGCAGCTAGTCACTTGCAGTGTGAATACTTTTGTTGACAAGGAAATAAACATACATATGAGGTGTTTTTAAGTTTATTTTGAAAAGACTGTGCAACTACGCAGCAAAAACTGTACAGTTCCTGTAAAAAGGGAAGTGTATTTTAAAAGGAAACAACACGTTACAAGCATATATTACCATGGCAGATGCAGGAGGTTACGTAGCGTGTCATACCTAGACATGAAAGTCCACTGATCAGGTGGCGATGTATGACAAGTTGGGATGAGAACATGTTGCAAAATTGTGTTCTGAGATGATGAAAAAGGGAAACCTATCAAACATCTATTTTCCCATGTTTTTGTGTCTACAAAGTGACTAAACGATTTTTGAAGCTGGTCCTGTATTGAGTGAGAGTGCTGCGCCAAGTGATTGGCTCCTATTGTTATTTTGAGTTTCTGACAACATTATGGAAAGTATCCCAACAGAGGTAGACCTTTTTTAACCCGGTATCACTACAAAGTCGACGCTTGGTCAGTGACTTCCCGTCTTAGACATCAACAAAAAAGCCGTCCTCTCACGTCAGCGTGACACACCACCAGACACTGTCATTGTTTAACAGTGTCCGGTGGTGTCAGGAGGAAACGCGATGGGACAACAACAAAAGTTAAGGCTGCGAATGTCCGAGTAGGGCTGATGTGAGGAGTGGTGGATGGGTCCAACAACCACCGACTTTCACCCAGGAGGCCAGTGTTTAGTTTTACCTAAACCCAACCATGTGCTTTTGTTGTTTGTTGTTGAAGGAAAAAATTGTTTTTGTTTTTTTTTTTACTGTTGTAGCGCATTTATTTTGAAAGAAACTGTATGCAAACTGTACATTTCCTGTGAAAACAGAAGTGTATGTTGAAAACAGACAATGCATGTAACAGGCTGAAGTTGACACGATGTCCCAGAACATCAACAACTAACACACCCAGGGTACCTTGGATGTCATATGTGGACGTGGAAAGTCCATAACCAAAGGTCGATATGTGATGAGGTCAGATTGAGAATGTGTTGACCTTTTTGTTGAAGAGTGAGGTCCTTTTGTTCAACCAGAAACAGCCCTAACATTGCTAAACCCACCAGACTCCACTTACAGAAACACTGATTTCATTATCATAGAAAACACATGATTCAAAGTTGAGAGAAACAAATAAAACTCAAAAAACTATCTTGGTTTGTCTCTCCACTATTTAAACAATCAGCAAGTCTGGTGGATTTGCCGGTTTTTGGGGTTGTTTCAGGTTAAAGTAAAATGATCTTACTCTTAAACAGAAGGATCTATCTCAGTAGGGATCGTTTCCATGAGTTGTCAGATACTGTTATAACAATCAGTGGCAAAAACAAGCACTTTTAGTGGATGCATATTGATGTTACGTACATGCCCATAGTGATTACATCCTGTTCTGCCACTGCTGGTTTCCACGACCTCACTGACTGGACCAATTTCAAAAAATGTTGTTCCTATTAGTCCTTTAGACACAAAAACCAAACCTACCCTTTTAACCCCTGATTTGTGAAAGCGAAATCAGCTGACTGACAACTGAAGCATCCTTGATTTCTCCTAAGTTTATGTCATCAATTAGAGCTCCCAGATTTAGATTTGTATTCTGCTTTTAAAGGTGACGCAAACTAACTGTGATGTGCTTTTGCTGCACTTAGAAGGCATTCAGTGTAAACGTTCACACCATAATTTTACATAAGACATCTCCATTTCTTAAATGTGTACCATTTTCCCTGTGCTTAAACACAACGGATAAATTATGTCTCTGATATATGGGTTGTGAGCTGTGACTGCTTGTCGTGCATACACAGCCTAATTGCCTCTTTTAAAGTGCTTTTTAACAACATGAATCCACCTTTCTGTTTCCACGCAGAGGTTGTCATCGGTCCAGTGTGTTGGATCTGAAACAATTTGTTCCTGTTTATTTCAAGGAGGGGAAAAAGCATAAAAAAAGGACACTCAGAAGCCATCCAAATTAGATCATATCCAAAATGTGGTCTCCTCAAACAGAGAGTGCCGACTTTGAGGCGCCTCTAATTAATGAGCAGGAATAAATGTTGTAAGGATCAATGTGAGGTTGCTTTAAAAACAACAGCTGTGATGATGAGGTGATGCATTATGTGATTGGAGCTGATAGTGAGCCCACCTGAGCTTTCTCACCTCTATCTGGACCCCAAATGGACAGAATATACACTCGCCTACCACTTTATTAGAGTACACTTTGTTAGAACCAGGTTGGACCCCTTTTTTAATTCTTGGTGTCATAGATTCAACAAGGTGCTGGAAACATTCCTCAGAGATTTTGGTCCATATTGACATGATGACATCACACAGTTGATCCATGATGAGAATCTCCCGTTCCAGCACATCCCAAAGGTGCTCTATTGGACTGAGATCTGGTGACTGTGGAGGCCATTGGAGTACAGTGAACTCATTGTCATGTCTGAGATGATGTGAGCTTTGTGACATGGTGCGTTATCCTGCTGGAAGTAGCCATCAGAAGATGGGTACACTGTGGTCATAAAGGGATGGACACGCTCAGCAACAATACTCAGGTAGGCTGTGGTGTTTAAACCATGCTCAGTTGGTACTAAGAAAATCTCCCCCACACCATTACACCACCAGCAGCAGCCTGAAGCGTTGATACAAGGCAGGATGGATCCATGCTTCCATCTGAATGTGGTTTTTCCAATCTTCTATTGTCCAGTTTTGGTGAGAAAACCCGTGTGAATTGTAGCCTCAGTTTCCTGTTGTTAGCTGACAGGAGTGGCACCTGGTGTGGTCTTCTGCTGCTGTAGCCCATCTGCTTCAAGGTTGGACAAGGTGTTGTTGCTTCAGAGATGCTCTTCTGCACACCTTGGTTGGAACCAGTGCTTATTTGACTTCCTGTTGCCTTTCTATCATCTTGAACCAGTCTGGCCATTCTCCTCTGACCTCTGGCATCAACAAGGCATTTTGGCTCACTGGATATTTTCTCTTTTTGGGACCATCCTCTGTAAACCCTAGAGATGGTTGTGCTGAAAATCCCAGTCGCAGTTTCTGGCACCAACAACCATGCCACGTTCGCAGTCACTTAAATCACCTTTCTTCATCATTCTGACACTCAGTTTGAACTTCAGCAGCTCCTCTTCACCATGTCTACATGCCTAAATGCACTGAGTTGCTGCCATGTGATTGGCTGATTAGCAATTTGAGTTAAGAGGCAGTTGAACAAATGTACCAAATAAAGTGGCCAGTGAGTGTATTTGGATCGGGCCTTACTGGATTGTGTCTCAGTTACTATGAATAATGTGGACTGATGACCTCTGAATAGAAGGATTGTAGAGGCATCAACCAGCGAAGAACCGCTGCAAAAAGACCCTAAATTCTGTTAAGGATTTATGTATAATTGCGTCTTTACATCAGAAAGACACCAGCAGCAAATCCTTAACTTCAGAAACAGGGCTGCTAAAACATGTACTCAGACAAAGTGGAATATCAGATGGATAAGCACATCAAATGCACTTTTCTCTTGCGCACACACATGCTGTCTGTCTCGCTCCCTGATCAGCAGCATTTCCTCTCAATCCAGCAGACTCCCCGGGGAGGACAGCGACAGATACAGAAAGACAGAGAGGAGCAAATGGAAAAAGGGGTTTTGGATGCAGAGAGGATTGGACGCGACAATTTTCTGCCCCACGGGGGTGGACATGCATGGCCGGTCTAATCCACTAAGGAGGGCACGACAGGGGGGCACTCTCCACACCTCAGGGGTCAGAGAGCCACATGGCGTTTGTGTATGTGTGCGCTCCCACGTGTGTGCCGGTCCGAGATGTGTTTGACAGGGAGGCCAGTCGAGGTTACAGCGCGTTCAAAGCCCCTCAATCCAGCATAGAGCCCTGTGAGTCGGTTTAAAGCCACTTCAGATGCCACCACGGAGGATGAGACAGAGAGTGATCATTCACTGTTTTAAATAACCTTCAGATGTTTGGAAATTAATTTATATTGTCCTTAACTTTGCTTTTTTTTTACTCAATTGTAGAACAAAGCCTTTAAATAATGTGGCACTGAGTAAATCTTTTTTGAGGCAACATTTTAGCCACAAAATTTAAGATTTTGTTGGTGAGAAAGTGATAAAAACTTCATAAAACATTTTTCTGCTATATCCCCTCAAAACTTTTATGTTTCTGCCTTCTCAGCAAACAAGACGAGCTTATATCTCAATTTAATCTTTAGTTTTTAGGTGCTTTTATTACTCAGGAATCAGGGTAAAGGATTTTTTTATTCAGTGTTTATGATTCGATAGAAATCAATCAAACCCGTATCAGCGACTCTTTACACACAGTTTCTTTGCTGTGAACAGAGAAGTATTAAAGTGTGACATCCAGATAATCAGTGTAACAAAGATCCTGCTGCGTACCGAGATTCTGCCCGAGGCTTTTATTGATATGAACAAAGATAGGACAAGCGTCTTTTCAAGAGATGCACATGATAATCCAAGTGCCTTTATTTTTTCTGGTTGTTAAAAAGCATTTGGATAAAGCTCCATGTAACTGAATCCAACAGTCTGTGTGTGTGTGTGTGTGTGTGTGTGAAAAATTTACCACTCAAAGGAAGTTCGGACATCTCAGTTAAAAGTTTGAATCCATGAATATAGACACAGACGAGAAAAGCCATCCTTTCACAGCAGTACTGTACCCTGCCGGGTGCCATCAGTTTATAATGTCGCAGGAAAACAAGGAATATAAGGAGCTGGAAAGTTCCTAGAGGGCAGACGGGAGGGAAAGTGGATGGGTCCAACAAACATGGAGTGTTCACCCGGAGCCTGATGTTCACTTCCTGTATGAATGTTCAGTCCATTCTCATTTAGAAGTCACTGAATATTGCCACAGTGGGTATGGTAACATGATGGCTTCTCGTTCGGAATGAAATAAATCTGAATGAAATCATTCTGAATTAAAGTATTTCCAGGTTTTTTAAATGGGAAATTTTCATTCTGAATGAGGGTTTACACAGGAGATCAGTTAATCACCTGTATTCGGGTCTGCGCAAGGTTTGGGGCAGGGAAGGTTTCTGATTGGATAGGGGGCGGGGCGGATGTTACGTGTTTACGTTTACCGGAAGAAAACACTGTAGTCCTCGCTCCGGATAACAAGATGCTTGACAACGCCATTCTTAGTGCCTTTTTCGGGCTTGTTTTGCTTATATTCTTGAAGCAGCAGTACGACAACAACCTTGTTCTGCTAATGCTTCATCTGTTGAGGAGGAGAAGAGAGGTAGAAGGTCGAAGAAGGGAGATATTTATTTACTTACTTTTTTTTTTTAATTTACTTTTTTTTATTAATCCCCTGAGGGGAAATTCAATGTTTTCACTCTTGCTTGTCAATTACACACAGGTCTGAAAGACACACACATGCACAAACAGGACCTATACATGCACAAAGTGGAGAGATGTCAGAGTAGAATAGAAGGCCATGCTTTGGCGAATGGAACCGGTGAGTGCGGCTGCTCTATCTCAGCCCGTTGCCACATACCAGTCGCATGCATGCAGTATACGCCATCGCGCCAGAAGGGCAAGGAAACGAGCATGCGCAGAAAGAGCAGAATGAACTTAAAGAGGAATGAGTGTATACAAGTGCGAGAAATTCTTTCATTTGGATGTAGAAACGGAATATTCCAGCCCCTTACGTTGGATTGAATTTTCAATCGTATTGGTCATTTTCATTCTGAATTAGGTGTTTACAAGATCACTTTTAATAGGAATGAAAAGGGAATTAAACTGTCCATGTAAACCCACTCAGTGATTGTTAGTGTTTTCAGCGTCAGACATCTGACGCCAAAAGACATCTTTTGCAGTGTTATGTTGTGTTCACATCAAACGCCATGCAAGTTTTTTGTCGCATTACTTGTACAAGTTTGAACCCTAGGATATTTTGTGTTGACTCGCTTCATACACACGTGAAATCGCTGACTCGATAAAAAAACTTTCGCTGGTGCATCCTCTGTGTTATACTTCCCTGGAGGATCTCAATGCTGATTGATCACTTAAGCTCAGATTTTTCAACTCTTGCAAATACACACATGACGCGAAATTGCTCTACCAGCTTCACTTGCGCCACTGAAATTGCGTATTTCATGTAACATAACATTATGTAATGCCGCCGGTCAGCTGGACAGCACCTGTCTTGGCATTATAATACGTATCTGGACAGCATCAGGTTGAAACGTTGCCGGTTATGATGTAATATAAGGAGCTGGAAAGCCCTAATACAGCTGGCAAGAGAGGTGGTCAATGGATCCAACAAACACAAGACTTTCACCCAGGAGTCTGGTGTTTACTTCCTGTATGAATGTTCAGCCTGTTCTCACTTCAAAGTCGCCGCTTTGTCAGTGATTTCAACGTCAGACACCTGATGCCAAAAGACGATGAAAATTTTCATGTTTAGTGTGACACTGCAAGTGAGTATTTTGTGTTGACTCATTTCATATGCGTGTGAAATTGCTCAATCGATGAATGGACTTCCACCACTCGCTTCCTGTATGACTATAGAGCCAAATCATAAAGTTTTATTCTAAACCTAACCACAAGCTGTTGTTAATGTCCCAGTGTTGGTAGTGGCATCCTGGAACATCAACAGCAGACACAGGAGGATACCTAGTGTGTAACATGTAGACCTGAAAGATCACTGATGAAGAGGCAATATGTGACGGGTTGGGACGTAGAGCCAAACCGTGATGTTTTCTTCTAAACCTAACTACATGCATTTGTTGCACAGGAAATAAACGTAAATACGAGGTGTTTTAGCAACATTTTAAGTTCATTTTGAAAAAGACTTTGCATCTAACAGCCAGAATCTGTGCATTTCACAGACACAATGCAAGAAACAGGTGTAAATTGACAACAACATACACACCCACAGTACCTAGCGTGTCATATGTAGACGTTAAAAGTCCACCGACCATGCAGTGATATGTGACAAGGAATATGTTGGTATTTCAGACCTGCCTCACACCGAAACACAGTCACTGAAATTCAGTTAAAACAAGTTGAACTCATCCAGCACTTGTCCATCCATGTGTTGATAATGTCAGTTGGAGAGAATGAGTGTTCACGACAGACAAAAAGAGGTGGAGAAAATGAGACGGACAGAAATGGAGAGACAGATAGATGGAGCGACAGAGAGAGAAGGCCATTAGCAGGAAGAGATAGAGAGTGAGAGTGATGGAAGTAATGGGCAAGACGGAGAGGCCTGACAGTGAAGATTGTAAGGGACAATGGGAGCTGAGTGGAACTGAGGAGGAGAGGAGACGAGATTCAGGATGGATGTAATTGCATCACACTGTCATTGTGCATATTTCTGTCTGTATTTATCCTCTGACTTTCAGTCGCGTTTTAAATGATCCTGTATGATACGTGGTGCTCTGAGTCTCAGCTACAGCTTTCAGGCCACAAGTTTAGCAATAAAACAACCCGAGGAAACCTTTTGTTTTCAGTACTGTTTGACTAAATGATTCAGCTGAGTCATGTTCCAGTTACTAGCTGAATATTTCTGGCTTTACTGAGAACTTTTCAGACTGTGAAAACCCCCAGTGAATCACAATTTTTAAGATATCTTGATCTAACTGACACATTTCTAACTCTGACAAACACATCACCCTCACCTAACCTAACTAGTGTCTGTGTGGGGCAAATATTGACCTAGATTTATTAGAACAGATGAGATTGCAGGAGCCAAATCTAAACATTTGTCTTGCCGCTCCTGTTAAAAGGCTTTTAATTTACAGGGAAACACATTTTGTTTCCCTCTAAGCTAGGTATCTGTTTCGGTATTTCACCTCTCACTGGAGACTGTGAGGCCCACCAGTCGGTTTTATTACCTGTCGGACCATTGATACATGTTTTTTATCCAAGGCGGAGATCTAAATGAACTGTCGAGACCAATTGGAGTCCTGTCAGATCTCTGCAGAACCCCACACCTGTTCCATTATTGCATATTCCTACTCTTAATTTCCTTGTTTTTATCTCTTTCCCCGCGTCTTTTGTCCAGTCTGCTGCTCAGACTTTGCTGTTCTCAATGTTTTTTTTTAGCCAGTTTGTGATTCTAATATATTTCATAGGAAATACAGAGCATCACCCTTAAAAAACAAAACAAATAATAATGAAAATCCACCAAATAAAAACAAGAAAAAAAATCTATAAGTTCATTCTGCTGCTCAGAGACCATCCTGTCTATCTTTTTTTCCTCTGGTTGGAGGCATTAAGCCAACGTCACCATCATGCTAGATTTAGCATTAGCTCTAGTTATTATGGAGTTTTCACCGTGATGAAAGAGTAGTTGAGTCATGTTCCACTGCTGCTAATTTTGTTGATGAAAATTTTGAGTATCCATTGACGTCCTTGTATTTCATGATTTCATGAGTTGTAACAATGTAAATGAAAAATATAAATATTGACGACTAAATTTATGGCACAGTCTCTGTTCCCTATGCCCGGACAAGTGAAGATGAGATTAAGTAGCTCTATGCAGGTGGACAACCTAATTTAGATCAACCTGGTCTCACTCACTCCAAAGTCGTCGAAATTCGGCCCTTGGGCAGTGACTTGCTGCATTAGACACCGACAAAAAAAGTCTTCCTTTAACGTTGGCATGATACGCGGCCGGTTCCCCAGCAGCATCAGGGGGAAACGCAGCGGGACAAGAATGAAAGTTAAGGCGGAGAAAGTCTGTGTGGGGCAAACTGGAGGGGTGGTGGATGGGTCCAACAAACACTGACTGGAGAGTCACACTGGAGAGCGGTGTTTGCGTCCCATAAGATTATTGAGCCAAACCCTGTTCTTTTTTTCCTAAACCTAACCTAACTAGTGTTAGTTGTTCAAGGAAAAAAGATGTCAGTTTGCAGTGTTGTGCTTTGGGTGGATGGCTTTTCTTGCTGGTGTCTTACATGGATAACAAGCGGCGGTATTTGATGACTTTGGAATGATAAAGGTTGTTTAAATCAATAAAAACACTGAATAAAGCAGTGTTACATAAAAAAAAAAAAATCATTGTTTTTCCGTTGCTACTAGCTGCAGAGGGTCTTCTAACTATAGTTTGTGATGCAAAAATGCGAAAACGCATGTCCCTTTCTAGAGCCAGTGTTAGGTTTGTTCGTTCTGGCCTACTTTCGAAACATGGCGGTGGAACCTGGCAATCTTGATGAGGACCCGCTCCCTATGTAGATATAAACTACACATTCAAAGGTAACTAAAATGCAACGATTATTATTATTTTTCATTTCTGCCAATATATCACCCTGAATCCTTCACACTGGACCTTTAAAGTGGCTCAGTGTGAAAATTCTGAGTGTATGTCTGCACACGACCCTCAACATGTACGTGGCTGAGATGATGGCCAGCAGCTAAAGGGCTAAAGAACAGCTTTTTACGACTTTGAAATGAGAACGGGATGAAAACATTGACTAAAATCAGACTAAAATTAAAACTGAATTCCACTGACTACACTATAAGACTTAAATGTAACTTAAAACCAACTACTAGCGACTGAGACTAAGGCCCAATCCCAATTCCTATCTTAACCCTCAATCTTAACCCTCAGTCTCAAAAATCCACGCTCCCGCGAAGTGCTGTGTTGTGTTGAGTTAAGAGTGAAGATTAAGGGCTGTATGTCCCTTACTTTTGAGATTTTCCAGCACCACACTTGGCAGTGAGTGCTATCCCAGAATCCTTTGTGCATCATCGGCTGAGCCCAACCGAAATCAGCCGAGTCCGTACGATTTATTCAAAGCAAGGTGGTGGTGGAAAGCGGTAAAAAGAAGAGTTATAACTACAGTACAGGCCAAAAGTTTGGACACACCTTCTCATTCAATGCGTTTTCTTTATTTTCATGACTATTTACATTGTAGATTCTCACTGAAGGCATCAAAACTATGAATGAACACGTGGAGTTATGTACTTAACAAAAAAAGGTGAAATAACTGAAAACATGTTTTATATTCTAGTTTCTTCAAAATAGCCACCCTTTGCTCTGATTACTGCTTTGCACACTCTTGGCATTCTCTCCATGAGCTTCAAGAGGTAGCCACCTGAAATGGTTTCCACTTCACAGGTGTGCCTTATCAGGGTTAATTAGTGGAATTTCTTGCTTTATCAATGGGGTTGGGACCATCAGTTGTGTTGTGCAGAAGTCAGGTTAATACACAGCCGACAGCCCTATTGGACAGCTGTTAAAATTCATATTATGGCAAAAACCAATCAGCTAACTAAAGAAAAACAAGTGGCCATCATTACTTTAAGAAATGAAGGTCAGTCAGTCCGGAAAATTGCAAAAACTTTAAATGTGTCCCCAAGTGGAGTCGCAAAAACCATCAAGCACTACAACGAAACTGGCACACATGAGGACCGACCCAGGAAAGGAAGACCAAGAGTCACCTCTGCTTCTGAGGATAAGTTCATCCGAGTCACCAGCCTCAGAAATCGCAAGTTAACAGCAGCTCAGATCAGAGACCAGATGAATGCCACACAGAGTACTAGCAGCAGACCCATCTCTAGAACAACTGTTAAGAGGAGACTGCGCGAATCAGGCCTTCATGGTCAAATAGCTGCTAGGAAACCATTGCTAAGGAGAGGCAACAAGCAGAAGAGATTTGTTTGGGCCAAGAAACACAAGGAATGGACATTAGACCAGTGGAAATCTGTGCTTTGGTCTGATGAGTCCAAATTTGAGATCTTTGGTTCCAACCGCCGTGTCTTTGTGAGACGCAGAAAAGGTGAACGGATGGATTCCACATGCCTGGTTCCCACTGTGAAGCATGGAGGAGGAGGTGTGATGGTGTGGGGGTGTTTTGCTGGTGACACTGTTGGGGATTTATTCAAAATTGAAGGCACACTGAACCAGCATGGCTACCACAGCATCCTGCAGCGACATGCCATCCCATCCGGTTTGCGTTTAGTTGGACGATCATTTATTTTTCAACAGAACAATGACCCCAAACACACCTCCAGGCTGTGTAAGGGCTATTTGACCAAGAAGGAGAGTGATGGAGTGCTGCGGCAGATGACCTGGCCTCCACAGTCACCGGACCTGAACCCAATCGAGATGGTTTGGGGTGAGCTGGACCGCAGAGTGAAGGCAAAGGGGCCAACAAGTGCTAAACACCTCTGGGAACTCCTTCAAGACTGTTGGAAAACCATTTCAGGTGACTACCTCTTGAAGCTCATGGAGAGAATGCCAAGAGTGTGCAAAGCAGTAATCAGAGCAAAGGGTGGCTATTTTGAAGAAACTAGAATATAAAACATGTTTTCAGTTATTTCACCTTTTTTTGTTAAGTACATAACTCCACATGTGTTCATTCATAGTTTTGATGCCTTCAGTGAGAATCTACAATGTAAATAGTCATGAAAATAAAGAAAACGCATTGAATGAGAAGGTGTGTCCAAACTTTTGGCCTGTACTGTATATTACAGTATAACAGTATTTTCCTTGGAAATATGAGTTTAAAAAATTATGATAAGCATTGTAATATCTTAGTTAAATGTCATTTATGGATTGTAGACCTCTTTGTAGCGTAAACACGAGCACATTTTTTCGCTAACAATCGATAGTCAGTAACGTTAATGTTAGCCGTCACGGTGCACACAAGCCATAACGTTAGCTGCCGTTCAGTTAACGTTACAAAATATCATTTTTCTCAGTGGTAATGTTGTCAAGTTTTATCAATATAAGTGAAATGTTTGCACCGACATTTTTGTAAGATGACCGGACGGTATCATCTACTGTAGCCGCAGCTGCAGACGGCATGATTCGTATCGTTCATCTGTAACCTTCTTCTTCTACGACTACTGATGACGTAACGTACCTTCTTCTTCTTCTTCTTTTGAATTGACAGACTGGACGGAGCTTCGGCGTATTGCTGCCCCCCACAGTCTGAAGACGTATCTGCCTTTAAGTTGTGTCCCATTTCTAAGTCTCAATATAGCCATTTGGTTTTTAAGGGCTAGTGAGATTGAGGGTTGATCTTGAAAGTTAAGATTGAGGGTTAAGATAGGAATTGGGATTGGGCCTTAGATTTAAAATTCTTGTCAAAATAAACACTTTCTCCCACTAAATATGGGCCTCCATAATACAGATGATGGATAAACCAGTACTCTCAATGCCATCAAATAGGGACATCCCTCAAGTCTCTTGGCTCATCAGAGTCCAGTCACCAAACAGAAGAACAGACCTAACAGGGGTTAATGGTCCACAAGAGGAGAATGTTGAGACGAGAGAGGGTGGTGAACAGTTTGATAGGATTCATCCAAAATTAAGGTTTTCTTCTCACTAATAGGTAAATCTTAGTAACATATTCAAACTCTTTCTCTTGTTTATAGTTGAAATAGTTTAAAGTTGGCACATTTTCAATGGAGTTTACTGTAATATCTTTATATATACGAAACTGGTCTGTTCTCTGTCAGTGGCCGCTGCTCATTTAAAACAACAATCCCCTCCACACTTTGCTGTTTCTCAGAGTAGATTGTATTTTCATGCCTTGCTTGCTGTTCAGTAAATTACTTGCTTACTTGGATGGTTGGTTTAGGAATTTGCACTTTACCACATGTGATTTTGCGCCGCTCCTTCCAGAAGAGAAATTCAGTAGAAAGCTGTTAGAGAGCACATCTTCAGAGGGAGAAAGGAGCTATTCAGAGGAAGATTAACTTTTGGCTCAATTTTCTCAGCCTCAGACAATTTCTCCATCATGCTCCAGTAGCCATACCCCCCACCTGTAAATACTGCTCAATTGACCACTTTGTTCATCCGCGGGACAAAAATGGGACGACTGTTGCAACAACTGTTTGTTTGAAGCTGGTACGTGAGATGAGAGGAGAGGAGATGTGGACGAAAAAGCTGGAGAGGAGGAAGGAAGTGGAGAGGAGGGGAGATGAAAGCAGGGGAGAGATGAGACTGACACTTTGTTGAATGACCTCGCTTCTCCCGAAACAAATATTTCCTCTTTTCTCTGTTTGTTATGTTTGATAAATGAAAAGAGAGAGGCAAACAGACAGAAGAATTGGACTCCAAAAAACTTGTAAAGTGACCTTGTCTGAGTTTCATACGGCCTTTTTTTCTGCTTTTTTTTACTGTAAAAGGAATAAAAGACCTCAGTTATAGGAAACTTTCTCGCCAACACGTCTTCGGTGATGTCACATTGATGTGATGGAAACGTGTTCTTTTGCAACTGTAGGACAAAAGCCTCTTAAAGAATAGAAACAAGGATAAATTCAGACTTTACCTACACACACAGAAAAGCACAATAGGCCCGTTTCCACTGCATTAATTTTATGGGGTTGGGGCCGTTGGTCCGTGTCTCCACCGCAGGAACCACCCCCGAAGGACAGAGTTCCAGAACTTTTACAGGGGCTAAACAAGTCCCTGCCTCGGAGTAGGTACTCAGAATGGCCCCGAGAAACTTTACTTTACTTTATTTGTTTATTTGAAGAGGACCGTGCATATTAATGAACAATCGGTACAAACACATGACGTCATGTAAATATGCCGGATTTAGCTAGAAGCTAATTTCCATCCGTAGTCCTCACATTTAAAAGACAGACAGACATACCATAAATAACAGTTAAATCAACAACATATAAAGTGCACAACAATATTAACAGCAGTTATACAGTAGATTCAACAAGGGGCTACAGTAGAGAACTGTATGAGAGGGCTGATCGATGAGTCATTCATGGGTGCAGATTTGATGAGTCAATAACCATCCTTTAAGCTGTTTTTTAAAAGTAGTAAGAGTGGGACTGTCTCTGATTGAGGTTGGGAGACCGTTCCACTCCTGGCTGGGACGGTGCTGATTCGATATACTCAAGGCGGGATGTGACGTATTGTAATTACTATGGTTATCGTAGATTAGCTGGGCTAACCATTAGCTGTTAGCTGTTAGCAGTGCCTGTATTAACTCATTAACTCAATATACGGTCTGTGAAAAAAATATTTTTTCCAGCGGATGTCTTAGTTACAACATGATTGAGCTATCAAAGCAGTTTTGTGTTGCTATGTGTGGTATTTATTCAGTTTTGGGAAATCACATTGTCTAGAAAGCATCAAATCTGCAGCTGACAGGGACAGCTAACAGCAGCAGCAAAGCTAACATCAGGACGTCATCTGTTAAAAGCCTCCAGTGTCGGATACGACATGAAACTACTCCAGTTAGCTCAATCATGTTGTAACTAAGACATCCGCTGGAAAAAATATTTTTTCACGGACCGTTTATTGAGTTATTGAGTTAATACAGACACTGCTAATGGCTAACAGCTAACTACATCCCTACGTCGCCCCAGTCAAAATGGTCGCGCAATGTAACTTTACAGGAACCTTCCTCCTACTCCGCTCTCTCAGTGGAGACACAGCGGTTGAGAGGGCCAAGCGAGAGGACGTTCCTGTAGTAGTTCCCACCCCCCAAATAGTACCAGGAACTTCTTCAGTGGAAACGGGCCTAATGCTGTCCTGTGACTGCCGCTACTTAGTGACGTTAGCTGAGTAGTGGCCAGGGATCAGCACACCCGGGACTCTGCCCCTGCCTGCCACCTGGCACACAATGCAGGGAAACATGATTCCTGTCCCAGTGGGTGGTGGGCCCACAGGGCGACGGCTCTGTCCAAACCGCAGGTCTGGCTGCAGGGGAGGGGCCTTGGTGTTCTCATACCGGCCGAAGTGATCAGAGTCCAAATATGGCATTTCTTTTGAAGAAGAAGCAGCGGCTCTCGGACATCAGGGGGAAGCTCGGAGTAGAGCCACTGCTCCTGGGCGCCTCCTGTTAGAGGTGTTACGGCAGACCCAGAACACGCTGGAGGGATTACATATCTCATCTGGCCTGGGAACACCTTGGGGTCCCCCAGGCAGGGCTGGAAAGTGTTGCTGGGGAGAGAGACATCTGGGGTGCTTTGCTTGGCCTGCTGCCCCCGTGATCTGGCCCCAGATAAGTGGATGAAAATGGATGGAGCATTTACTGCATTACAATTAATCAATCAATCAATCAATTTTATTTATAAAGCCCAATATCACAAATCACAATTTGCCTCACAGGGCTTTACAGCATACGACATCCCTCTGTCCTTATGACCCTCACAGCGGATAAGGAAAAACTCCCCAAAAAAACCCCTTTAACGGGGAAAAAAAACGGTAGAAACCTCAGGAAGAGGAACTGAGGAGGGATCCCTCTTCCAGGACGGACAGACGTGCAATAGATGTCGTACAGAACAGATCAGCATAATAAATTAACAGTAATCTGCATGACACAATGAGACAGAGAGAGAGACAGAGAGAGAGATGCAGGTAATGACAGTAGGTTACAACAACATTATTGAAAGTAATAATATTATAGTTATAGTTCTGGCTACTGTGGTACAATATGTTGAAAGTATGTATTAATATCTGGCAGTATATATGTGTGACAATAGTCATATGTGTATAATAACAGTAGAAGTATGACTAATGACTAATGATGGCAGCAGCAGCAGGAGGCATCTGGCAGGACCACGGCAGCAGCACAACCACACACGTCACGCTGTCCAGGCACCGCTGTGATATGAGTTAATCTGAGAGACAGTGGAGCACAAAGGCTCCGGAGAAGAAGCCGAGTTAGTGACATCCAGAATGGCCGAGTTAGCAAGATGCAGTAATAGAATACGAGAGAGAGAGAGAGAGAAGGAGAGAAGGTGCCTGGTGTATTATAGGGGGTCCTCCGGCAGACTAGGCCTAAGTCAGCCTAACTAGGGGCTGGTACAGGGCAAGCCTGAGCCAGCCCTAACTATAAGCTTTATCAAAGAGGAAAGTCTTAAGTCTAGTCTTAAATGTGGAGACGGTGTCTGCCTCCCGGACCGTAACAGGAAGATGATTCCACAGGAGAGGAGCCTGATAGCTGAAGGCTCTGGCTCCTGATCTAATTTTGGAGACTTTAGGGACCACGAGTAACCCTGCGTTCTCAGAGCGCAGTGTTCTGGTGGGATAATATGGCACTATGAGCTCTCTAAGATATGATGGAGCTTGACCATTTAGAGCTTTATAAGTTAACAGTAGGATTTTAAATTCAATTCTGGATTTTACAGGGAGCCAGTGCAGAGAAGCTAAAACAGGAGAAATATGATCTCGTTTCTTAGTTCCTGTTAGTACACGTGCTGCTGCATTCTGAATTAGCTGGAGAGTTTTTAAGGACTTACTAGAGCTACCTGATCATAGAGAGTTACAGTAATCCAGCCTTGAGGTAACAAAAGCGTGGACCAATTTTTCTGCATCTTTTCGGGTCAGGATAGGCCTAATTTTCGCAATATTACGCAGATGAAAAAATGCAGTCCGTGAGGTTTGTTTTAAATGAGAATTAAAAGACAAATCTTGATCAAATATTACTCCGAGGTTTCTTACGGTACCCTGGGTGTGTTGGTTGTTGATGTTCTGGGACGTCGTGTCAACTTCACCCTGTTACATGCACTGACTGTTTTCAAAATAGAAACATTGATTTGTAACATGAAACTGGTGTATTCAGTGTTTTTACTAGTGTAAATCCCCTGGTCTGTTTGGAGAGGAGGAGACCTTTTCGGGTATTATGTTTCCTGGTAAAAATCTCCTGAACGTATGGATCAGAAATAAAGTTATTAGAGAAAATAGGTGAGCTGACATGTTCTCACTCCCAACTCGTAACATATCCCCATTGGGTTGGTGGACTTTCACGTCTACATATGACGTGCTAGGTACCCTGGGTGGGTCTGTTGTTAACATTCTGGGACATGTCAATTTACGCCTGTTACATGCATTGTGTCTTTTCAAAATACATTTTGTTTTTCACAGGAAATCTACAGTTTTCTATTTTCAGAAAAACTTTCTATTGTTCTCCTGTAGTTTGCACCATTAGTGCACCAGTCAGTTTTTTTTCTTATAGTCATAAAAAGATTCATTCATAGAAAAACTGCAACACATATCATAAAAACAGAAGAAGAGATCACTGCATAGAACAAGCATACAAGATATAGCGGGCACTGAACAGATGGAAAGAAATGAGAGGAAGTTAAACCTGTAAGTCAGACTTCATCAATACTTACTAGTAATATCAGTAATGTGAAATCTGGCATTCACCAAAGATGGCACCAAAACCTGCACGGTTTAAAACAACAATCTTTCTGGATCATTTCCAGTAATTCTTCATCCAATGGACGACTGATGCCGCTCAGCATTGCCAAGTAGCCAATTTCAACATTGCACACAGTCAGCAGAAACTGTTGTCAGGGCTTAAGTGGCACTTGATATTTAAAATATAAATAAAACGAGGGAGAGATAGAGACCGCGCTCTGCCTCTCTGTCAGGTCAGAACCTCTGTTCTCTTCAGCTCTACTTAGTGGCTGTCAGCTGAGAAAGCTTTTATACTGGACAGACAGCTCAGCAGGATTTTACCATTGACTTAAATGGCTACCTGGACTCCACCCACCTGACTCTGCCCTCCAACCTCACTAACCTCTCTGCCCACCCGCCTCTTTCTTCTCTGTTCATTTCTGCCTCCCTCTTCATCGTCACTTCTGCTCGCTCTGTCTCACTTACTGTGATTAGGTTGGGAAAGGAGCCAGAGAAAGCTCTTCCAGTCACCGTGGCTCTGCTTCATCATTTACACACACACACGCACACACACAGCACACAATACACTGGCAGAAACACACCATATGAAGATTCAGAAACACACACACACACACACACACACACACACAAGCGTCTCTGCCGTTCGATCTGTCACTTTGCTGAGCAGCCTGTTATTAACTATTCAGATCAAATGGTCCGGTGTGTGATGTGTCGGGGGGGGTGGGGGGGGGTGGGGGGGGGTGGACCTGCTAATGGAAGTGTACACACACTACATCAGTTCTTCGAGCTCCGTGTGTGTGTGTGTGTGTGTGTGTGTATGTGAAACATATTGACAGGTAGGCCCACTGCTGTAACTACTGACCAGTGTTGTAAATTCACCAAGAGGAATAGTTTGCTTCAGACTGTGAGATCTTAGCAGTCTTATAAGTTTAGTGCAGCTACAGTGTGTGAGGTGGATCTAATAAACTTGGGTACGACATCAGGTTTGATGCCTGCAGACTGTGACAATGACAGCACCTACTGAATCACAGGCTACCACTTATGATGCAACAGCTTCCCATACTGAGTGCACAAGGATGCTGCACTGGTTATTACTTCTCCTGTGAAGCACAACGTAGAGGGTCACATTATTAAAATTAATAAAGTTATTACTATCATTAATAAAATTTCAGAAAATAAAACACTGACAAAATGTCTGAAAAATATTATCAAATCGTCCAAAAAAATGTTTAATGAAGTGACTGAAAAAAAATGATTAAAAAAATGTCTGGAAAAATATGTTGATGAAATGTGCAAAAAAAAAAAAAAAAAAGTTGACAAAATATTTGCAAAATTTTAATAACATGTCCAAAAAATTGTTTAATTAAAAATGTCCCAAATTTTTTTGATAATACGTCAGAAAAAAACATTAATAAAACGTCTTTAAAAAAATGGTAATGAAATACTGAAAAAAGTTAATAAAATTTCCCCCCAAAAATTAAAACAATGTCCGAAAAATATTTGTAAAATGTCAGAAAATATGTTGACGAAATGTGCGAGAACAAAATTATGTATTTGTAAAATTTTAATAACCTATCCAAAAAAAGTTTGAATAAAAATGTAAAAACAAAGTTAATAAAATGTTAATAAAAAAATACTGATAAAATGTCCAAGAAAATATTATAAACTTGTCCAAAATAAAAGTCCAAAAAAAAATAATAATAAAAAGTCAAAAAATATTACAAGATATATTAAAATGTCCAAAAATATGTTAATGAAATGTGAGAAAATAATTGTTGATATTGTTCGTTAAATTTTAATAACTTGTCCAAAAATTATAAATATAATGTCAGAAAATATGTTGATGAAATGTCTGAAAAAAAGTTGAAGAAAGTCCAAAAATATTTTTTTAAAATGTCTGTTTCCACAGTCATGGAAAACCTGGAAAAGTCATGGAATTTCACAATCACATTTTTATATTTATATTTTGTTTTGTTTTCAAAATACTTTTTACTCATATTTCAGACCTTTTTAAAAACTGTACAGCTCATTGTTTTGATGCTTGAGCAGTTACTCCTAACACCAGATACTCACAGACATGAACTCATGTAAGAGTCACTTGATTAACTGCTCTGCAGGTTTCATTACTGTTTATTTAAGTGTGAATTTTAATGACCTCTAACAGCTAACTGGTAATTTCCTGCAGGAAATAGTGTCTCGTAAACATGATGCAATGCTTGTGAGTGTGTGTGTGTGTGTAAGTGTGTGTGAGTGTGTGTATTGTGTTGTGGTTTGTGTGCACTGTAGATCAAAGGAACAAGTGGACTGTACCCACACACACTCTCGCACAGAAAAACTAAAGTGTTGTTGCCTCGGAAACCGTTCTGACAGTCGCCACCGTGAAGTAAAAAAGAAAGTGAGCATTAGTTATTTGTGCATGCACAGTCCAAATGTGTGTGTGTGTGTGTGTGTGTGTGTGTGTTTTACAATAACAAGAGAACATGTTTGTGATTTCAGTACCAACAAACAGCTGTTATTCATTTTGCCTCATTTCTGTCCTCCATTTTATTCTCTTCATCCTCTCACTGAAATAAACTCACAACAGAACAGTGAGTCATTGTTTTGTCTGTGTGTTACCTCAATCAGGAGGAAGAGAGCCTGCTAATAGGAAGTTCTAGGAACACAGTGTGTGTGTGTGTGTGTGTGTGTGTGTGTGTGTGTGTGTTTAGTTAGTAGGGAATTCATCATTTCCTGACACTCTGAAAACACTAAACAAACAGGGGAGCCTCTCGCCTCTAATTATGCTGTACGCTCCAGCACTTAAACCTATTAGCACCGGAGGGGATGTTTATGTGTGTGTGTGTGTGTGTGTGTGTGTCCCTTCTCTGTGTTTGTACCAAGGTGGTCCAAATACTGTTGTTCTGTTAAGTTGATAACTACTCTGACAGCAGCCCACTGTGTTGATGTGTCCTCTAATTACTCTGTATACATGCCTGCTGGGTGGTGAACACACTGCAGTGTGTGTGAGCTCCTCTGTCTGATTATTTTATCCAGTTTTAAAAAGTTGGACGGTGGAGTTTGGTCGCACAGATGATTTTTGAGCATTTGAAATTGAAGGTCACTCTTTGTAATGAAATGTTTGGATGCTCATTTTGTTGTTTCAAATCTTTATTTACTATTATTGAGCCCAGATGGTCAGTTTCCCCGCCGTGACTCACTTTATATTTATGTGTTTGACAGAGTTGTGGTGTGAGCCCCCATTTCAAGGCAGTCTAATTTATTTATATACAGCACTTCTGCAACAAGCAATTTCATACACAATGTTTTACCGTTGGACTTGAGTGGCTCTGCATTCATAGTTTCAAGTGCATTCAGTATTCTTTCATGTTGTTTTTCAAAAAAAAAATTAAAAAAAGAAAGAATTAAAAAAAAAAAAAACAGATGGCAATTGAGTAGAAAAAGTTTTTATTTACAACAATGAGCAGCCAAATCTGCAGAAAGACCTCATCCGAGCAAATATGGTAAAAGTATTTATTTATAGCGTATTTATTTATTGCCTCAGAATGTAAACACACACACACACGCACTAAAAGAAAACAGAAAATCTACAAAAATCCAGGTAGAAATACATAAAAGCAGTTTTTCCCCCCACCATGTCTGCATGTAGCTTCTTACGGTTATGTTTCAGCATCTCACAGCACCCAGCTATACTTAATGAAATATATTTGCTTTATAAATATTGAAAAAAGTCCTTGGTGACTTGAAGTGGTGTGTGTAGTGCTAAAAATCTATACTCAAGAAAATGTATGATTATACTTATAAAACATGACTCAAGTAAAAGTTTGAATTATTGTTTGAAAAAACTAGTGAAGTAAAAAATAATAAAGTTCTTGGTTAATAAATTATTCAAAGTACAACTTTCGCTTTTAATATTTATAAGATGTGCAGGCCGGTGCAAAATAATAAAAAAACAGCTCTTGTTGTTACACATGAAAATATAACGTAGCTTATGTTAGCTAGCTAACTGCAATTTCAGCTACAGTTTGTGCAACTTACTTTAATGTGCTTAGGTAGGTTTGAAGAGGAGTTTTCAACAGTGGAGATCTTCATCATGTAACTGTTGCCTCTTTTGGATTTTGGTGTAAAAAGTGTAGCTAGATGTGGTCAGGGATCGTCACTGGAAGCTGCCACTTGTTCTGGGTTAACTATAAGCTTTATCAAAGAGGAAAGTCTTAAGTCTAGTCTTAAATGTGGAGACGGTGTCTGCCTCCCGGACTGTAACAGGAAGATGATTCCACAGGAGAGGAGCCTGATAGCTGAAGGCTCTGGCTCCTGATCTACTTATGGAGACTTTAGGGACCACGAGTAACCCTGCGTTCTCAGAGCGCAGTGTTCTGGTGGGATAATAAGGCACTATGAGCTCACTAAGATATGATGGAGCTTGACCATTTAGAGCTTTATAAGTTAACAGCAGAATTTTAAATTCAATTCTGGATTTTACAGGGAGCCAGTGCAGAGAAGCTAAAACAGGAGAAATATGATCTCGTTTCTTAGTTCCTGTTAGTACACGTGCTGCTGCATTCTGAATTAGCTGGAGAGTTTTTAAGGACTTACTAGAGCTACCTGATAATAGAGAGTTACAGTAATCCAGCCTTGAGGTAACAAAAGCGTGGACCAATTTTTCTGCATCTTTTCTTTTACTATGCAAACCTTATTTCTAGTATACAGGGTTGAAAGGGTTTATGCTGCAGACTCAGATATGCAGCAAAAAAAAAAACGTATAAATCAATTAGATACAATAACTGCACTTTATAAATGGACAGTTTGTATTCATACACAGCTGTTAAACAGTCACACAGGACCACTGCTTGTGTGACCGTTAGTCTGGTTGTCATGTCAACATAAAATCCCTACAGTCCCTACAGTGTCATCTGAGGCTCCCAGTTGTCACATGAACTGACAGATTTGCTCGTCACTCAGAGACAAGAGGACGAGTCCGAGGAGAGGAAGAGAGGCGATCGGAAATGATGAATAAAAGAGAAGTAATCAGAGAGTTGGTTAAAATATGTGTTTGTAAAATAGAATAATGTGTAATAAGTGAACAGATGAGTGGACAAGACTGTGAGCTCGTTTTTTACCTATATACATATTGTTTACAGCGAGTGTGTGTGTGTGTGTGTGTCCTTGTCTCACATCCCCACAGACCACAGTAATAAACAGGGTCTATCTGTGCGACCTCTGTGGTACAGAGTGGCAGGAGGGTCAAACCTGATCGATAGCTCAATGACTCTTCTCCTGGTTGTGTTTTGAGGTGTAAGGAAACACGATCCCAGCCATTAAATATCATTATGCAGACAATAAGACACGAAGATACCGTGCAGGATGGTTATTTTTATTTAGTTTTTAATTCACAGTTGGCACTTTATTGTGCAAATATTTGGTGTTTTTTTTTTTACTTTATATTATCCCATAGTGACCTTGGCACCTGTTTAATCTGTTTTTGGATCTGGATCTGCTTTTGGAAACGTAGAAAATCCAGGTGACAATACATTTAAAAGATTTATTTTTTTTAGATGAATCTGCAAAAATACAAAAAATATACTATAAATATACTGCAAACTACAATTCTGTGAGTCTGGGCTCCATGTTCTGAAGTATAAACAAATGAAAGTCTCATAGTCTGTCAAGCTTAGTACAGTTCTCACTTGTGAGATGTGATTGACGAATATAAATGATTTAGAGACAGTCTCAGTAATCTTGTATGTTTCGATTAGCCAGCTGATATCTAAACGTTTGTATCTGCACACTCACCTAGAGACACAGACAGACTGATTTCCGACCTGCCCACATTAGCTGCACAGCAGGCAGATCTCCACAGGCTGCCAGTCAGCCTGCTTCCCCCAACTGGGAGCTTTGATCATTGGGGAGGCGGCAGCAGGGATCTATAGAGTGAGCATGAGCTCTGGGTGTGTGCTACATCCGTCAGATATACCGGCTAGCTGCTCTGTTAGCTTGAGAGGAGCACCCTCCTCTACATACTGATGCTGGTGGTGTAAACATCAGGTCTTTCTGTTGTCCATAATCTGGCATTAAATGTCTCGTTTTCCACTTTATGGTGTTTGAGTCATACTACTTTATACCTTTGCATTTATCTGTCTCGTGTGTGTACTAGTTTCTTAACACCTTTGTGTGTGTTTTGTGTGTGTTTGCAGGCAGTGCCGAAGCCCATAGCCATGGAGCCATGTTGGGGGAGCCGAGCAGGTGTTCTGACGGTGCTGATGTATCTGCCCAGAGTCCCGTCTGGAATCCCTCCACCAGGACAGTCTGGTATGATTCACACACACACACACAGACAAGCAGACATTATAGCATGTGTTGTTTCATCTCTTCTTGTGGTTTGATATTTGTTTGTGTCTCTAATACACTTTAAACTTGTTCTGTGCCATTTCATGGACGGCTGTGGCTCAGGAGGTAGATGAGGTCATCCAGTAATCGATATTGATATTTCTAGCACTGTCTGTCGAAACCGTCAAACATCAAACGCAGGTGTCGTACCCCACAGCTCCCACAGGGTCAAAGAGCATGTCCCAGCCTTCTGTGAATCGTCTTGGGTCTATTAACCATATTTTCTCTGATCAACCTTTGCAGTGTTGTGTCGGTGTTTGTGCTTTCTAATCTGATGCTGGCCTCTTAAATGTGTCTTTGTTTGTTCGGCATGTGTTGCCCAGTAAGGTGGTGCACAATACTGTGGTTTTTATTGTGCAAAAAGTGCTGCCTCAATCACACTTTGCGCTGATAATTTCACAAAGGCAGGTGCATAATGACCAGCTGTATTAGCTGCCGCTCTCAGCAGACCATATTTATGTCCAACTGTCAGACACTTACCAGACACAGCTAATGCTCCTTTTTACGATTAAGTGTAACAGACATCAACCGTCCTACTGGTGTTTTCTTCATTTTTATTTGATTGTCGCCGTTGTTGTAAACTGTCAGCTGTCTACAATCCATGAAATTCCACAGCCTCGTCATTGTAGGCTCACAAAAAACGCAGTCCACACCATGTGTGATCCTTTTACAAGTTGAGGCGTTTTTAGCAGCTCAACGATGTCTCAGAAGGCTCCAGATGCAACGAGCGGTGCTTCTCGTGTGCCTCGCGGCGGCTTCCCATCAGCTCACATGTAAAACAGGCTCTGGCAGTTTAAACAAAAGCAGAGTAAACACACTAAAATGTCAAGGCATCTGAGGCATCTTTAGAAATGTGTTCTGCTGCTGTGTCTGCATCCACATAGCAGATAGCTTAGTGTCGAAGGCAGCCCACAGGTTACATGTTCAAGCCCTGTGAGTCATATCTGTAGTCAGGCTGGACCAAAGACCAAGTTCTCTCAACCCGTGAGCACCAGTTTAATGCCTCGGATGTGAACACACATCTCTGGTCCATGGTATCTGTGGGTGTTATCCTCTCTCTAATGTTCTGTAGGTGCTGTTCTTCTGCAAATCAGACTGCAGCAACATGTTTTTCACTCTACAATCACATAATGCTCAGTCATCAAGTTCACTGAGTCATACGGTTGACAAGTTCACATTTGATGTGTGGATTTATCCACAGTCTATATATCTGTTCTGGAACAGTGTGTTGCTATCCAGATACACTGAGGACACATCGGCGTGGTAACCAGGTGGTCTGCAGGTCAGAGGACCTCTTCTGTGAGTTCAAGCCTGGTTGATTTCTTTTGAAGATCAAGACTTTTTAATGTGAGGCAGATCGTAAGTAAGAAAGAAGTAAGTAAGAAAGTAAAAAGTAAGATATAGTCACTGAATTGGCAGCGGCAGTAGTTCAGTCCATATAAACCAGGCTTGGGTACCAGAGGTTCGACAGCTTAAGTCCCGGTACAGACCAAGTATGGAGCATGGACTGGTAGTTGGAGAGGTGCCAGTTTGCCTCCTGAACCCACTGAACCCCCAACTGCCTGGGGCACCTGTCCAAGGCAGCTCCCTCACTCTGACATCTCTCCATATAATGCATGTATAGGTCCTGTTTGTGCATGTGTGTGTGTGTGTGTCAGGCCTGTGTGTGTATGAGAACAGATTGAAAAAAATGAATTTCCCCTCAGGGATTAATAAAGTATATCGTCTTCTTTGAAAAGTTGCTAAAATGACAGATATTCTGTAAACAGCCTAAAGTAGACTTTCAAACTGTTAACTTTTTCATTCCTTCTTTTTAACCTATAAATCACCAAGTCATACCCCTTTTCCACCAAAGCAGTTCCAGTGCTGGTGCTGGTTCTCAGTTGGTTCAACTTGCGAACCAGCTGAGAACCAATTTGCTTTTTCATGGCTCGAAGTGGTTAGGGTGCCAAGTCATTGCGTCAATGTATACGTCAGTTAAGTTGTGCTTTCCCACTGGCGCCAAGCTCCAAGGAACAACAACAACGATGGTGGACCACGTATTTGGCTTCACTCATCGCTGTTTTTAAAAAAATGGTGCTTCGCACAGTCTCGTTTGTTGTTGTTGGTGTCAATAACCCTGCCTTCCCCGTGACATATCTGGTTTTTTCTTCTAGTCCTGGTGCCACTCTGGAACCGTTTTTTCTGGCCCAGAGCCAGTTCTTTTGTCTGTCGAAACAGGAAAACCAGTTCCAAATTAAGTGCTGGCCCCGAACCAGCAGTAGAACTGCTTTGGTAGAAAAGGGGTAACAGTGCATATTTAGGGTCCAAATGCGAAAACCACATTCAGAGGCCAAGAAATAAAAGTGTGGTGCAGCATAGACAAAAGTCTTTGGCCACAGTTGCACCACAGACTTTCAGTATGGTACCTTTGGATCCAAAAGTAACCCTTCAGACATGGTACCTAGACCCTAGGTCCGTTTTTGTGTTGAATGACGGACTTGAGTTTCAGACTCAGTGTGCAAACGTGATTGACACAATGTGGGTCGTATTTATTTTTATATGTGCGACAATTTCAGACTCAGAATGCAAAGGCCTGTACAATCTGACGGGAGGCGAACACCGGCCTCCTGGGTGAAAGTCGGTGGTTGTTAGTTGTTGGACTCATTCACCGCCCCTCCTGCCCACCCTACTCAGACTTCCTCTACCTTAACTTTTGTTGGCGCTGCTGAGCCAGACACGTATCATACCGATGTGAAAGAATGGCTTTTTTCGTTGGTGTCTGACGCCAGAAGTCACTGACCAAACATCGTTTTTTTGACGACTTAGGAGTGAGACCTGGTTGTGAAGATCAATTAATTGCTGACAAAATTAATACACTCGCTCTATCTTCGGATTTTCTGCTGTGCTCTGGTTTATATGTTGTTACTGGAACATGTTTAGGTTTTAAACTTTTTTTCTGGATTTAACAATCAGTGAATGAGAAATAGTGTGTGCGTCTTTATTTAAGGACGATGTCAGCTGCTTTGTGTTTTTATTGTTTCACTGCTGGAAGGAGGTTTTGTAGTAAAATACAGCTGCAGTCTTTAACAACACTAAATAAATGACAGGAAAGGAGCAACATGACGGATATTTTGCAGATCAGGAATCTCTCGCATACAGTTAAAACCAAGCTGTTTTCATATTGTGATAGCAGTATGTTCTTTCTTTCAGCATCAGCATGTCTTTCACAGTGATATGATGAATTATTCAGAGAAACTCTTGACATATGGCACCTTTTAAAGAAGGTCTGATGTGGTTGGACCTGCTTGGTTTCCATCCAACACTTACTGTTGGATCAATTGTTCCCCTAAATGAGACATCCTGACTTTCCACAGTCTGAGCTCATGTTGCTGCTATAGACGGACGACACGCGATATTCCCCAGTCGCTCCAGCCGACCACCACGCGGCTGTAGAAATCACTGAAAAGCCAGCAGCACTTCCTCACAGACCTGACCGAGGCCTGCGGCATTATGCTCCGTCAGCATGAGGCCAATCTTCTCTCCCCCCAGCTCATCTTCCACCTCAGTCCACCTCTCATGCAGTTAGTCTCCCAGACCTTTCTCTCTTTATATTTTCCTTCTCCCCTGCAGCTTTTGTGGGAGACTGCTGTCAGTTTGTCTGTTGGTAGTTTTGGTCTTTAGAAAGTGGACTGTATGTAACTGGAGCAGGTGCGAGAAGCCTCTGTTCCTCCAGGCAGGAAGCAAAGCCTTCAACGCGGCGGGTACCTGACAGAGGAAACGAGCAGAGCAGACGGAAAATGAAGCACTTTGCAACAAAGCATTTTTTCCTCAAGATAGACGGAGCTTTATGTTGAAGCCTTTAAATGTGGCGACTGTAGTCTCGTACAGAGGAGGGAGAAGTGTCAGTGTGTGTGAGAATGAGCGCGTAGGAGACAGGAAGTAAAAGCTTTAGGGTAATTAGGATGATTTGAAAAAAAAAAACCTGGATAGGTTAGCAGTAACAAGTGCATTAGGAGCAACTGCAAGACAGTAAATGTTACAGGTACAGCAAATATCTACTTTGTATAAATGTTATGAGTCTGATCTGAAGTTTGTTTGCTGATTACGTTGTTCGTTGTTGCTTTGCAGATGTTGACTCTCAGTCTGCACTTGTTAAAAGGTCACTGTCACCCTTTTTAAACAGGAAGTGTGCAAATTTGCAGGAAAGCCCAATCAGTCTTTTTTCAGCATTTGCAGTATAAAAACAAAATCCCTCTTGTTACTAGCTGCTCGCTAATTCCTGCTATCAGCTGTTTCCTGTTTATCCACCGCCAGTGGGTAGCATATGCGGTGTCATCCAACAGCGCCTCCCGTGGCGGAAGGGCACCTCGTTCTTTTAAAACCAAAAAGGTTCAGCCAATATGACTGCCCTACGAGGCGGAAAATTGGGAACCTTGGATCGACTCGGCCCAACATTCACTGAAAATCTGGCAGTGTAAAAGGGGCTAAAAGGTCAATGGTGCTAAGAACTTGGAGATTACCTCAAGTGTTGTAAGAGGCCTACTGTGATCTTTTAGGGCTGTACCCGACTCAGAATCATGTTAGTTAAATTAGATTTGGCTGTTTAATACAAATATTCAACCAATCAAGGTTTTATTTTTACTATATAAAGTTTATTAGTTTGAACGGGGGTCCAGCACTGCGTTCAGTGTGACAACGGCATTCATGTAATATAATAAACAAGGAATAATTTTTGCCAACACTAGATATTAGGGATGAGTACACCATTATCTGTATCTGTATCTGTTCAACCAAGTAAATTATCTGTATCCGTATCCATACTTGGAGGGGATGGAGTTTGATCCGAAAGTTTGTGTTTTAAGCCTGAAATTGATCTGGTTTCATCAGAAATTGCTCTATTTATTGTTAATTGGAAAGGTATTTACATAACAGTCTCAGAATTGAGCTTCACAACATTTTTAATCACATAGATATTGGAATTATTTTCAACAACTTTATTTTAAATAAAGTTGTTGTTGTTTAATGGCTTCGGATCAATGTTTTTGAGAAAGATAACTATAAGAAGATAATATTATCTTGGAGCCTACCGGTGCAGAGTCTCTCCTCCTCCAGGCTCCACACAGATTTTTATTTGTCATTTTTGATCACAATAAAAGCTCTTTTGATAGTAAAGGTTGCCGACCCCTGCTCTAAGACCTCGCACAGAATAACTGAATGTTTCAAATCTAAAAAAGGATCAGAGCTTTGCATTGGTCTGAAAGACAAACTGGCTGAACACGACTGGTTCTGCCAAAACTCCAACATAAACCCAAACAGACGGCAGGAGATATATTTTAGCTTTATGTTTTAAAAACCTGATTGGCCATTGGCGAAAGTCCAGCGTCGTAATTTCATTTGACAAAACTGCAGTTTTATAACATTTAAATTGTTTAAAGTCAGTGTCCACGTGTCGGAGTGAAAGCAGTGTTACTTCTCTGTCAGTGTTTCTATTCACCGCCTTATACTACCTGATGTTTTGGACATTAGCTCATCACAGCAGCAGCAGACTAATTTCCAGGAAATTAAGGCCAATAAGAGGCCTGTCGGTTCTAGTCAGGCTGCTGGTCTCTGGGGGACGTCCAGGCTCTTCTGTTGTTTTCTCATCAAATCAATGAAGTAGTCGTCGTCGTTTGAAGCCTTGAGTCGATGGTTGTGTCTTTGTATAGTGATCAGAGAGTCAGTCACGATCACAGATACAAGCACAAGCACTGTTCATGCAAACATGTTACCACACATTCAACAACTTCAAACTCACCAAGGAGCAGATAAAAGTCATCGACTTAAAACAAAAAAAAAAATCGCCCACCCATCATCCGTCCCCAGTCTCCGGCTCCTCTCCTCCCTCCATCCTCCCACCCCTGCTCCCCAGAGAACACTCTGCATAGGGTCAGACAGCAGTCCTCCATTGATGTTAGCATGTATGAACGTGAAGTCACTGCGGGCTAGCTCCGCCCACCCTCAGTGGGAGACACTTCAAGAGGAATCCTCGATGAGGGAGCCTATTTTAGCTCGCCTTCCCTCGCACTGTCTTCTCTTTCTTCTCTTTGTTTTCTTCTTGTCCTCCTTTGCTCTGCTCCCCTGAGGTGTTACCAATAACTGACCCTTTATATGTAAAAGGGAGGAAAAAGAGAAAACACCCATGTTGGTTTCAGAGGAGGCGAAAATAAGTCTGAAGCACCAGCTTTACATTTCATACTTTCTTTGCTGCCAGTTTCTTAACTCATGTTCATCACTCTGTGCTGCTGGTTCTTTGTCTCACTCTGTGTCAGGTGGTACTTTGCTTCAGGCCTTTGACCAAGAACAAGGTATTGTGTATGTTCTGGTACCAAAACCTCCCAACAGAAAACATTTATATGTCAGTGGAGTTTCCCAGAACTTGTAGATACATTATCGCCTGGATGACAACTGACATCAGATCACCCAGGCTCATTGTTTGCTATGTGAGCCAATACGTTGGCAGCAGTGATGAGACGTATGTCAGCATGTAATGACAGGCTGAATTACATCATAAAAAGCCACAGTGTTACCTCTAAACATCCACACTCCAGAAAAACAGTTATTAAATCAGATTCACCAACTGAAACATTTCGTCTACAGTAATAGAGTCGTGGTATTATTTTAGGGCCATATCGCCTGCCCCTACTGGGCAGAAGAACGTCTGGATGGATGGGTGGATAGATTGATAAAGTTCATACTGTCTTCTTATTTAGAATATTTTAAGGTTTTCTTATATTCACACAGACAAGATGTAAGGAGATGTGTTTTACCTGCTTGACAGTTTCAACTGAGACTCCAGTCTTCCTCAGAAGCGTCATCCGACGTGCTGCTGACGTGTCATATATCAGCTGGCAGGCCTGACACACCAATCAGAGTCTGTCAGGCCAACCACGCCTCCCGCGTTGTTGGTCGATCTCTGGAGTAGGGAATCCCAGGTATGTGAGAGGGTGTATGCCCCCTCGTCACGGTTGATGGTGCCGCTTGCCCGCTTCCTGATCTCAGTGGCCTCTTTTATCCACCGTTTGAATTTATTGGTCTCTGAATGGATGGATGGATGGATGGATGGATGGATGGATGGATGGATGCGTGGGTGGATGGATGGATGGATGGATGGATGGATGGATGGATGGATGGATGGATGGATGGATGCGTGGGTGGATGGATGGATGGGTGGATGGACACATGGATGGATGGATGGATGGATGGATAGATGGATGGATGGGTGGATGGACACATGGATGGATGGATGGGTGGATGGACGGACAGATGGACGGATGGATGGACAGACAGAGGGTTGGATGGATGGATAGATGGATGGACGGACGGACGGACGGACGGATGGATGGACGGATGGATGGATGGATGGATGGATGAACAGATGTATGGATGGATGGACGGACAGATAGATGGATGGATACACAGATGGACGTATGGACAGATGAACGCATGGACGGATGGAAGGACAGCTGGACAGATGGATGGATGGGTAGATGACAGATGGATGAATGAATGGGTGGAGGGACGGTTGAACAGATGAATGGAGGGATGGACGGACGGACGGGCAGATGGATGGATGTATGGAAGGATGGATAGATGAATGGATAGATGGGTGGATGGATGGATGGATGGATAGATGAATGGACAAACAGATGGATGATGGATGGATAGATGAATGGATGGATGGATGGATGGATAGATGAATGGATGGATGGATGGATGGATGGATGGATGGACAAACGGATGATGGATGGATAGATGAATGGATGGACAGATGGACAGATGGATGGATGGATGGATAGATGAATGGATGGATGGACAGATGGATGAATGGACAAACAGATGGATGATGGATGGATAGATGAATGGACAAACAGATGGATGATGGATGGATAGATGGATGGATGGATGGATGGATGAATGGACAAACAGATGGATGATGGATGGATAGATGGATGGATGGATGGATGGATGAATGGACAAACAGATGGATGATGGATGGATAGATGAATGGATGGACAGATGGATGGATGGATGGATGAATGGATGGACAGATGGACAGATGGATGGATGGATGGATGGATGGACAGATGGACAGATGGATGGATGGATCGCCCCAAACATGTAATTTCATGATAAAATTGATAGACTTCTCAAAAAATCAAGACATCAAAGTGACATCTTGATGTCGTCTCAGTCCCAGTCAGTAGAGCTGTTGAAGGCTTGTGGGTGAGAACGGAACATTTTCAACAGGTGTCTGTGGGCGTTGTTACAAAGCCACCTGCATGCACCCTTCACTTGCAGTGCTTTTCACTCTTTGGCAGAAAAGTAGCAGTATTCATCTTTCACGTGCAGGTTGTGTTGTCGCACCAGATGTCACGCATGGCACAGTCTCGGTGCACCTGTAACAACACTTCAGATGTAAAAAGGCCTCCAATCAGCAGGTAGATTATCCTGTCACACTGACACATGGACAGATTGGACCTATCAAAGATTGTGAGCACTTTTTTTTCCCTAATTTGTACTAGCCAAGCTCTGAGTTCCAATCTGTGCATTCCTCTCTGTCTCTCTCCACAGGCTGGTCTGTGTGATGAGATTACAAGCTGCAGAAGTAGAGGAGGAGCTCTAAGCTCTTGTATAGCTTTTCTCCCCCTGATCTAGCAAGACGGAAACACGCTCACATAACACACAGATCGCCGTGGTTAAAGCCAAAGCAAAGTCTCTGATAAACTAATCATTTTTTGTACGACTCTTGGCCCAATAATCCAACCAGGAGTCCTGACAATGACAGTGAACAGAGGCGACTCACTGCTGTGAGAGTGGCTGACAGCTCTTGTCAGCCAAATTGCAGTGGACGACTCACACATGGTGCCTGCCTTCGAGAGACGACTCGCACAGGAGAGGAACAGCTTGACCACTGAGTGACTGTTTGACTGATTCAAAGTCACAGTGGTCTGACATGATGGACAAAGCAGGGGAAGAAGACAGACAGCCAGGGCTGGTGAAGGAAAGATGGAGGAGAAAAAAAACGAGGGGGGATGAAATCTTATTTTTGGCTCCAGTCTCCACTCTTCCATCTGCACAGCCTCTGTTTCATGTCATCTTTCTCCTGTCACTTTTACCTCTTTATGCTGCGCCTCCCACGGCTGCAGTTGTTTCATTTTTTAATGTTTCAAATAAAATGGGACTCAATCAGTGGTTAATGGATTTGCCAGGCTGCACATACTCTCAGTTTGGTGCAGTGGAGCTGTTGAGGAAGGAGAGAAAGAGAAAGACAGTGGGCTATATTTCCCTCTCAGCCTCTCTCAAGCTTAGATAGTGGGTCAATAGACAGAGGCGCAGCGGCATTCACAGCCTCCTTTCCCTCCGCTAATCTGCCTATTCAGCAGCAGAGATGGAGCTGGAGTATCCGACAGAGAGAGAGGGGGGTAAAAAGAGGAAGAACATACAGGTACTGTAAGATGTTCAAAGTCTTTGTGAGTAAAAATAGAAAGAGCAGCGTGAGAGAGAAAAGCGGTATTAAAAGGCTGAGAGGTTCGATTAGAGAGACTGGTGTATATTCTAAAAAATACTCAAGTGAAAACAGGTAGAAAGTTGGAGAGCTACAGACAGAGGAAAAGATAGGTAATTGAAGGAGTTGTTAAATAAGCGAAGTAAGTAGTAAGAGTCCATGTCGACGCCCCCTCACCCATAAAACCTGATTTGCATACTGCTGCAGCGGAGCTGAGATGATAAGTCCTTGTGGTTATGCTTTGATAAATCCACTCCTGGTTTCCTCTAAACCATCTGAGAAGTAGGAAGAAAATATAATCCCCACATCTCTTCCTCTCCTTTACTTCCTCGCTACTCTGATCTGCTCTGTCCTTTTGCAATCACTCTTCTTCTCAGCTTTTACTTTCTGTATGTAGTGACAACAAGATTTAATTGTTGCACAATTTTTAGGGGAAATTTATGAAATTGCAGCTAGATAAAATTTCAGTCGCCTTGTTTTTAATCAGTTACCTGCATGAGAACATTTTGAACAGTACGTGACAGGACTACATTTTCAGATAACAGAAATGGGGACTCACCTCAGATTACTTGACTTAACTGGAGGACCTGCGACTTGATTCTAACTCTAATAAAAAACTCGATTTGACTTTCACTTTGTAATCATGGAGACTTGTCTTAGTGTGCTTTCACACCTGCCCTGTTTGTTTCGGTTCGATCAAACTCAAGTTTGTTTGCCCCCTCAGTGTGGTTCGTTTGGGCAGGTGTGAACACACCAAAACTACCGGACTGAGACCTTCTTGAAGAGGTGGTCTCAGTCCGGTTACAAAGGAACTCTGGTGCGGTTGGTTTGTGGTGAGAAGGTGTTCCAACCTGGATGTGAAGCAACTGCAGTCACATGACACATTGTTTGGGTTAAACATGAGCATGTTACAGTCCTGGAGGATTATTATTGTGCACCTCCTCCTGTACTGCCTTAATATGCACATTCAGCACATCCAATGCATCAAAACATTGTTTTCTAGTTGGAGCCGCGCCTCGTTTTCAAACTGTATGGTTTGACTAAAATGAACAATGACAGCAATATAGTCCACGATGAGCAGCGCTAAAATCAACCTGCGTAGTTGTCCCTCCATTGTGACATTAGAAAGTGTCACATTTATCTTGCAAGTGTACTCTTCTTCAACGTTTGCTTTACTTCCTGGATTTTTCCCACATGGAAATTCTGACCAATCAAGAGCAGCTTTCTCACACAAGGCATTTGATCTGGTCCGCTTGTAAATGCTGCCGTGAGAACACGAACCAACTCTAGGCAATTATACAACTTTGGAACAACATGAGTCCCTGATTCAGACCAAAGGAGACGACTCTAGGTCTGAAAGCACCCTTAGGGTTGAGACAGATGACATGACCGGACTTTTTTAAATTAAATATTTGCATTTTTTTCAAGATATTGAAAAGATGTATTTTCAAACATGATTGGATAACTTGTAGTGAAATGCGCACAAACCTGGCAACCCATGGGACATGGCAGACCAGCAGAATGTTATCGATGTCGATAGCGGTCTGAAGCTCCAAAATCAGTGACATAACAACCACAACATTCAACGTCATCTGTCACTGCAAAACCCAAAAAGAAATGTACGTCATCTGTGCAGCAGTAGCCCACCAAATAAATCATGGCATTTCATTAAGACATGTAAAGTTTGCTATGTACTGTGCGATTTCAGTCTGCCCCCGACAAAAGATCAACGAGAAAGTGCTATCTTTGGTCTTGGCTCTAAAATGGTGGTCCTACGTTGCGCAGTGAGAGGTTCAAGGATGGCCATTGAGACAGCCTGGGATAAAATACTGAGAGCGTCAGAAATTTGGGATGGCCATCTCACAGTGTGACTATAAACCAACCAGTAGAAATGCGGCATGAAATGAGGCACTGGCGCTGAACCCAAACAAACAGATGGATAGCAGCTCGCCATGGAGGCAAAATGTGCTAAAAATGCAACAAGGCCCACCGTCTCATCCCAGACACCCCACCTTTGTTATTCTTTCTGTTTTTATATATCTGGGCTTTCTGCTGGAGGAGAGGTCAGTAACAGTAAAATGGAGGCAGCAGGCACCAAAACACTTCCCCCATCAGTCTTTCTGTCTACATCAATATATCAACATTTTTACCTCGGCCAAGCATAAAACATTTTTGTGGCTACTCTTCAAAATGTACGTGTCTTCACCCAGATTTGCATAAAAACAGGTGGATGGAAATGTCTCTGAATCTGAATTTACAGCCTCTGTGCTCAACTTTGTTTCCTTCTGTCTCAGTTGCCTTCTTATCCTCTCTCTCCGCCCCTCCCTCCTCTGTCTCAGCCCTGACAAAGCATCTTCAGCCTTTTGCTGTATCATTCTCACTCTGGCCCTCTTCCTACAGGGAGGAGGGAAAAAAAGTCACATTTATTATCCCTGGACAGAAAATTGATTTTGGTCATTTGAATTAAAAACATAAAGGACAAGAAAAAAAAAATCTAATATGAGACAACACTTGGATTAATTAATGAAACCTCTGCTGGCTTATGTTGCTCTGCTCTAATCTAATTGCTCAGCGGACAAAGAAAGCATCCATATCGTCTGCTGCTTAATAAATTGCTCTGTTGATGAGTGAGGAGGTTCAGAGAGGTCATTAAAGATTCAGTCATGTTTATATTAGATTGGTGTTTGTGCACAGTGGTGCAGATTTAGTTTGATTAACCCCTGTGTCTCGTTTAATGTGTAGAAATAGAAACAAAAGAGGGAGAGACATTTAGTTATCAACCGTTAGCATTCGAGCTATCACATACCTGCTGGGCATATCTCAGAAGTCCCGTCCTACAGTATTGTGGTTTACAGGTTTATAGACCATCGTTATTATAATTAACAGAACTGTGGTGATTCCTGGGAGGAGGGGGTGCACCAACAGCTGGCCGCCAAGGATCACCTTTTGCTGCTGTTTGAAGCAGAGCTGAAAGACTGTCTCTGTGCGCTGCTCTCCTCCGGTTAGCACAAGCTAACACAGCAGCAGTGGCTAACATCCAACACTGAGCTTTTAAACTGTCTTTTAAACTGTGTCATCTCTGAAGTGCTGTTGTGTCCACATATTCTCACTCCCAACTCCTCACATACCACTGCTTGTTCAGTTGGCTTTTGACATCTACATATGACATGCTTGGTATCCTGGGTGCGTCTGTTGTTGGCGTTCTGGGATGCAATGTCAATTTACACGCAACATGTATTGCGTTTTTTCAAAATACACTTCCGTTTGTCGGGAAGTGTCTGTTTGTTAGATGCATACAGTCTCAAAATGAACTTAAATCATTGGTAAAACACCTTGTTACGGCCTCTCTTAACAGACAAAGGCTCCACTGAAGACCGGAACATATGAATGGACACCAGACCCAGTTTGCGGGAGGGAAAAGGCAAACAAAGATTTATTATTGACAAGAAAGAGAACCATACTTAGGAAACAAAAGAGGGTTAAAGATCCAAAAAATGGGGAAGTCACTGGGCCAACCATGCAGTGGGCCGTCAGACCCAGCTCATCCCTCTACATAAACTAAAAACTAACCGTAGGCAGACAGAATCCAAAAACTAAACTACCGGTCATCTCCAACCCAAACTAAAATAACAAAGCCCAACAATCTAATCCACGCTGGGAACTAACTGGGATGAAAACCATTCCCCACTACTCCAGTGCTGCTGTGACCATGTGTCGCTGTGTCTCAACAGTCACGTTTCCATTAGAGTTTTGCGCAAATTAAATGCGATATTTCTAAAGTTTCGACAAAGTACAACTGCGACTTGCAGGTGTTTCCATTAAAAGGTGTTTTGCGTATGAGCCATAATTCTCGTAAAATCTCGTCCTGCGAGACTCCACTTTGTTTGCGGAAGTAAGATGGACATTCCAAATCTCTTGCGATCATCTCGGTTGCCACTGCTGCTGTTGCAGTAGTCTACAACCGAAGACGAAGAGAGCGAGTGGTATTCCAAGTCCTTATGTGTGGCAGCGGCCACAGATAAAGGATTTCTGGGAGAGGATCGTGAACGAGGAATTCACCAATGTCATGTCCGGTGACGTGTATTTGCAAAAAAAGTGTTTCCATTACACTTCTGCGATATACTTCTATATCGACACGTCTGAAAAACCACCTCATGAGAGCGTAAAACCTTATCTCGATATTTGAGAGTTTTTTCGAAATGTAGGTGTTTCCATCACCAGTTTTTTATTGCGATATTTAGGTTTTGCGCATTTCTAGGGTTAATGGAAACGCACTTACTGTGTCTCCCCACACTCCACCCCTCAGCTCCTTTTTTATCCTCTCCTGTCAACTGCTGTCAGGTGCTACACTCCTATAAAAGGACGCAGGTAGGGAAAACAACCACAATATATCAGTGCAATGCAGAGCCACACGTAACACACCTCATATTTACGTTTATGTCCTTGTGCAACAAAAGCACATGGTAAGGTTTAGGAATAAACTCATGGTTTGGCTCAACATTCATACGGGAAGCGAACACTGGGTGCCTGGGTGAAGTTCTGTGTTTTTTGGACCCATCTGCCACCCCTCCGCTCCCGCCTGCCCTGTAGAGACTTGACAGCTCCTCAGGTTATGTTGTTTTCCGGTAGCATTATGAGCTGATGCCACCCAGTGCAGGCAAGTAGGCAGGGCTGGAGAGAAAAATAAACTGTATTCAGAATCAGTATTATGACACCCCTAATACACAGTGGGACAAAAATATATATTGGCTTCTTTTAATGGTCTGTTAAAGGCGTACAAACGTTTCTCCCAGAATTTCATTCTTATCTAAGTTTCTATGAGCTGGGCCTTTCTTTTTCCTTCCCTTTGTCTCGGACTCAGGCTGTGACTACTGGCCTGTAAGCATCACTGCAGCACCACTGTCCTTTTCTTCCTCTCTTCTGCCTTGACCTCCTCCGACCCTCCTCCCTGTGTCCCACCGTCTCCCTCTGGGCGTCTGGCCGGATAGCTGCTTGACAGGAATCGGAGGGCAGCGCTTGGAATCTCAGCTCCATTGACCCGGAATGGATCCCCGATACTTTGATCCTCTCTGTCGTTGAAACCATCCGCCCCACTGGGATGCACTCTCCTGTCCACCCCCACTCCTTCATCTGTCTGCTTGTTGACTTTTAGTCAAACACTCCGTGGCATTTAGTCTCCGGTAACTCATGTATTTATTATGTGGACGTCAAGGTTTACCATTCACACTTAGTTGTAGAGTTTGTGCCAAAACTACCTGACTTTATGAAAAGCAAACACTGCTGTTGAAGTGATTGATGGAATTGTTTTAAAAGTGTGACGATCAAGCAAGACAAAACATGGTCTTACTCATAACTCAGATCAGATATGGTTTAAAAAATCAGGACATAAAAGTCAGAACAAGGCCAGGACCCTGATGAGATCTGTGTATCTTTGATGCATCTTGTTTTTTTAATGATGCAGCCACATAAATCACAACTTGGAAACTTTTTCTGAAAGCATCTGCCTCAACTTTTTAGGGATATCCTTCCTGCTTTTTGCCCTCGCCGCTCCAGTACATTTTAGAGACATTTAAATTTGAATTTGTAGATATATTTTGCCCTGCATTATTCAAAAAAGCATACCAAACACTGCCATGTACTGTTAATGAAAGGGATCCTAGTTAGTCAGGATCAAACCTGAATCTTACATGCGAACATCAAAGCAGTCGTAGTCGTGTGTCATGTTTCCTGGTCTTTTAAAACCTGAAATCAGTGCCTCACAGATGCATAAATATTTGAATATCAATGTGTTGCTGTTTGACTGACTTTGATTTTCCTTCGCTTCATGGAACAGACGCTGCCGTGGTATTTTCTGTTTACTATTATACTGGATCCTGAGCAGGCTGCTGTCCCTGGTGCCTTCATTGAGGGCGAGCACACACTCAGAAGCCAGGCTTTGATGTTTAGACAGAGAGGAGGGCCTGGCTGTGAGGTTTGTCACCGGGTTAGCGGGCGGGCTCCACCCGACACAGATGTTCTCCAGCTGCAGTCCCAGTTTCCCCCGTCAGACCTGTGCCGATAGTGTTCCTGGGGAATTTTGTCTCTTGCTAATGACCCCATTAGTTTACGAGGAGGAGGGGAGGATCGGTGTGTGAGGGGGTGTTAATGATGCGTCAACTCACCTGACAAAACAATCACATTAACGCGCCCGGTCGCCACGGCTGCAAATGAGCACTTGCACTCACCTGCAGCATAATTTGATTACTTTTGACCAATTTAATTTTGCAAATGGAGATGTGTGAGTTCACCCGTAAAAATAAACACAATTATGAAGACAATTTGTCAAAGGTGAACGCTATTCTGATGGAAGAGTATTCAGACGTCACATTAGGAGTGAAAGAGTATCTATCTTTACTTTAACTTTCCGAGTCTTTGTGTTCTTTCTGTCGTTAGAAGCAGTCCTGGGTTGAGGACTGGTGTTTTATATCTCACAGACAAGTGGGTCTGTGTTTAAATTCTGCTGGTTGCACACCACATCCAGACACACGGATTATTAGTCTGAGGTCTTGTGGAGGTGATTTTATTGATGTGAAATAACTGGTGGCGTTCCTGTTGCATTTGTCTTGGTCTTGAGTTTACAGACGTCTGTGTGTCTGATCAGAGCGGCTTCACTCAGATACTGTGTGAAATGCCGTTTCCTTCTCTGATCCGTCCCTTGTCTTTTCTCATTTTCATCCCTTTTTGTGATCTGTCAATCATTTCCAAAACATTTCCCTTTCTTATTTGTCTTGTCTGACTGAGGGGGATTTAATCACAAGTCTCTCTACCATTTTTGGTGAATCTATTAAACAAAGTTTTTTCTCTGATTACAGAGAAAATTAGTTGCGGTAACTAAGGTTGTTATTCTGTGATGTGTCTCAGTAGCTTTTTTTGGTTTGGTTTGATTCTGTCATAACTCTGCCTACATAACATACTCGAAAAAAACAATCTGCCTTTTGCATCAGCTGAGGCTTGAACTCACAGACTCTGAGACTAAGAATCAATTTCTATTTCACTGAGCTAATTAGTCAGTGACAATTCATGTGTAGCTTCACAAACTGACTAAGCCAGACATGCAGGTTTAGCAGCCGTCCGTGCATGGAAAAGCAGATTTCAAACCACTGTAAAAAATTCAGTTATCAAAACAAAAATCTGAAAATACACGTATTGCATCTAGACAGCATGGAGATGTTGGTAATTTGTTTGTAACAATGATTGATTTGCTCCATAAGTGAAAAACTGATGTTTAAAATTGCCATTTTTACATTGACTCCAATTGTTCACATTAGAGCAAAATTCAAAATGCTGTCAAAAATTCAGTTTTTGAGATGAAATTCTGAAATTTGCCACACATCATCTACCATGACTCTAGAATTTTGTCATTTTTTTCATGAACATTGAAGATTTATTTAGCAAGAATTTGCATGTATATGTTTACAGTTACCGTTTACAGTCAAACATTTTGATGCACTGTAGGCTCAATTTTTGATAAATCAAAAATCTGAGAAACATAGTTTTTGTACGACAGTCTGAAGATGCTCTGTAGCAAGTTTGGTGTCAATTGAGCAAAAATTATGGGAGGAGATAGGTTTAAGAAGTTTTACAGTTTTTGAAAAAACAGAGTGATGAACTTCATAATTTTTAATAGGTTTAAATGTACAAAAGTTTCTTCAGTATTGGGGCTACAGTTTGATGAAAGTTGTGAAGTTGTAGCACGTATGGTTGATTTGTTATGAATTTTCAGAGTTTTGAATTTTAGACACTTGCTGTAGCGCCACCATCAGGACTATTGGCTTGAGTTTACAGCTCAGGATATCTGGCATGAGACTGGACCTTTGTGCAAAGTTTGGTGAGTTTTCACCCATGGGAAGTATGATTTCCTCGGAAGAAGAAATAAGAAATAAGAAAGAAGAAGAATACCTAGGTCACTAAAAAAAACACAGTAACAATGTAAATCATAACTAATGCTCCAAAACAAAATATGGATTCTATTCTGTATAATCAAGACAAAAAATGTTCTGTTGTTAGTAATAATAATAATAATAATTTTTATTATCATTATTATTATGGTAATTAAAATAAAAATTCTATATATTTACATATGAAAATTCGAAAAATTGTTTATTATTGAATTCCTTATTTATTATCTAATTATTTATTTACTTATTATTTAGTATTATTCAGTATAAAATTATTGCCTAACTGCTGCATGAAACATTGTCTAGCAACTATATTATTATTGTCATTTATTTTCCTGGGCTTTTTAACAAGAAAAATTATAAACCACATTAAGATAGAGCATTGTTTTACAATTTGTAGGGCTGCTATGAACAATTTTTTTCATTATCGACAGTACAAAACACAAATGTAATCAGTTCACTGTAATGTAGGCCAGGAAAAGTAACATCTTCATGTATGTATTTGCAATTTCCTGTCTGTAGACAACTCATTTCAGCTCTAATTTAACCATGTTTTAGGTTTAAAGAAGTATAAAATGACAGAAGCAGGGCTGTAGCTAGGATTTTAGAAATACTGAGGCTGGGGGTCAAAGTTCAAAACATTCCATCTGAAAAAGTAGGTGACCTCAATGTGGTCAGTGGTACTGCACTGAAGCAGCAGAGAAGAAGAGCTCACAAACTCTGATGAAAGTGTGTGTGCTCCTGAAATAGACAGACAATCTGCAAACATGGCATTTGGACCAAAACACAAATTACCGTGGCAACAAAAAGCAAAATTGAAGTATTGTCTGTGGTAGACAAAACAAATCAAAGTGCCAGAGTGACACAAACAACCATAATCAACCAAATTCCAACAGACCAGGTGCTGCTAGCCAATCAGAGAACCCATAACCATTGGCTGCCATATCTGTCTGCATGGCTTGCTGTGTCAGAACTTTGCAAAATGTGTATGTGCACAGGTGCATGCACACCAGCATTTACACCTCTACACACATAAACCTGCAGAGTCACGTACACACACACAAGCACACACTGAGCAACTGTGTAATCGGCTTTCCCCTTTCCACCCACTAAAAAAATCCCAAGAATCACTTGAGTGTGAAATGCTGAAAACATCCTGCATCCAAATCATATCAAGAGCGCAGCAGATTCCCTCCACTGTTTGCCTGTTTTGTTTATTTGGCTCCTGCACACCGGCAGATTGAGCTCTCGTCATAATGACCATGCATTGTCAAGCCCACGGTTGTCGGGAGGGAAAGACAGGACTAGCTGCACTCGCAAGAGCTGCCATGACTCTAAATCCACATTAACAACAGCAGCTACTGCCAAAGTAACACAATACTGCGAGGCATCTGATGCCTTGGTGCATCCAGCCTGCTCTCTGTAAGCCCTGCTGTGGAGAGCGACTCAAGCATCCCATACACAAGTTGTTTTGAGAGGTATGACATCCTGCTGGATGGTGTGAAGCAGAAAGGAAGAGGGAAGAGAAAGATAAAGAAAGGTGGGCGATGTGCTTCAGTGACCTCGGCGTTAGCCTTCTTGTTTTCTGCTGAAGCTGGACAACACTAGCTGGAGAGGGGTTGATAAAACGTTCTCTGAATGTTGTGATGAGATGCCTGTCGGTAGGACGGAGTGTCTCCACCTGTCAAACATCAGCTCGGCTTTTCCCTTTGATCTTCACCTCAGTGTCCATATGGGTTTCACTGGCCTTTATTTCAGTACATTTTCAGTTAACCCTCTTTACTTGCTTCTAGCCTGTTCTGTTTTGTGTCTATAAAAAGCTCGATAATAATTTAAAACATTTTACAGTAAGTGCCTCACACACAAAGGCAAAAATGGGAATAGAAAAATAAATTAAATGCAATTTCTTTGATGGTTAGGAGTGGATAACAACATGATTGAGTCCTTATGTTATTGTCAACACACAACTAGGTGTTTTTTTATGAACAACAATTTATTTAAATCAACTCAACAAACAAGGAGAAACAAATTTGATTCACAGCGGTGAACAGGCACATCTACAATGAAATGAGACTTTAAATAAAATATTTTGAAAATTACGGTAGACAGTATTTAGCTTTTAGGTTGTGTGTCTTTTATATTCCCAGTCTTAAATTAATTCTGTACATATTCATTATTATACATTTGTGGATATCACAGTTGGTTTTGTGATTAGTTTGACCGATGAAGGAGATCCCTCATTAATAGTGTAAATAATTTTTTTTTGTGATAGTGTCTACATTGTAAACAAAAGGAGGCCCACAATAAAATCTTGTGGAACTCCATATTTCACCTCTAAGAAATGATATTTCACATTATGTTTAAAAAGACTTAAAATTTGATTTTAACTTGTAGGTTCTGTGTGTTTCATATTTGCAGACATTTAATTATTTATATACGTAAAATATCATATATATTATCCACCAGTGTGGTTATGGTGACATTGTTTTTTCCTGTCCTTTTCCACTTAAGTTGATTCTCTTCATTAACTATTTGTACATATATATGTATATATATATATATATATATATATATATATGTATATATATATATATACATATATATATATATATATATATATATATATATATATATATATATATATATATATATATATATGATATATGTATATATGGAGAGAGAGAGAGATAGCTAGATAGACTGATAGATATAGATATAGATATAGATATATACCGTAAAACTTCAATTAAAGGCCCAGTCCCTTTTACTAGCCCGTTGTGGCAACACATCTTGAAAAGTAAACACCTGTCTCAATTAGACGCCTGGTCTGGTTTTTAAATAAGTTCTTTGGATGTTTAAAAGCGGGATGTTGGCTACCTGAAATTATATGTCCATTCCTGGATTACCCTGTAAGTTACTCATATTCCTTTAGTCTGTAAGGGTCCTCAGATCAAAAGAATCAAGAGAGTTTTTCTTAAATATGTAATCCAAGTTGTGAGGATTGTATTAACAGGATAAAGTGGTGTTCTGTCGATATGCTGCCATAACGCTCTCTCTCTTTGTGATGTGCTGTCTGTCAGACTTTTTTTTTTCTCGGATTTCCTGATCTCTGCTGAACAGTTTTGTGTGAAGGGAATTAAAGACCTGTCCCATATATATATGCCTGCTGATTTTAGTAATTAAAGCAAATAATAGCCCGGGCTACTAATTGAAGTTTTCAGGTATATAATAATATAATAATATGACTTTCTTATATAGGAAAACCTTAACAATCTTCAAGAAAAAAAAGCTTCAAGAGCCCTTTAACCATCTTTAATATAACATATTAACCTCTTTAAGTGTCTCGCCAAAAACTACATTTTAGAGGATTACTCTTGAGGGTGTGTTCTCTGATGTGTCAATAGTGAGTTTACTTAAAGGCGCCCCAGGAAATATCTGTTGGTCTCAAACAAATTCTCTATTGTCCCTGCAAAGACAAGACACCATTCTCAAGTCCTGTTTTTTAGCCTGTACAAAACTGACCAGACAACAGAAAAACATCGACCACTGCCATCAGTGAATGTCATCTTTTTTGCCGATAGGACAACAGCAGTCAACAAGGCGAATGCTGGGCTGATAAATCCATGTATCTCTAATGACCATACATGTAAAACAGCATGTAACATGTTTCTCTGTTAACTCTCTTTTCTCTCTGATCCTCTAGGTATTGCTATAGCCAGCGCTCTGGTAGATACTTCACAACAGCGAGTGATGGACTTCAAAGAAAGAGGCCTTGGTCTGAAGCACCGCAAGCACATTGTGCACCACCAAGGGACCTGTGTATGAACTGGATTACCTCAGCAAGGTAACAAGATATCCATCGTGCCCCCAAGGGATTTCCCTGGAGATAATTCTCACGGACTTAAGACAAAGGGACACCTTGTAAACAAAGGCAAAGCCCGCAAAAACTGGGGGTATGATGGTCGTAGATAGTGGCTTGGGAGAGGAAATGTGTCCACTGTCTTATCAGCAGGCACCCAAATTGCGAAAAATGGCACCTGTAATCCCTTTCTCCCCTGGATAAGATGGAAAACTTCTCTCTTTGTGTATATGTCGGTCCTGACGACCCAGGAAAACAAGACCTGGAAACCTGCAGACTGACAGTGAAAATGTGTTTCTCCACCACAGCTCTGGTCGGGCATTTACTTTGAGTGCTGGCAGGCTTTTTCCACTTCCATGCCATGTGGCTCTGCATCTCCAGGGCTCCACTTGTCTGTCATGCAGTCTGCCATATTGACAGAGAAAAAACACTTGTTTTACACCATTAAACCACACTAAATGGCTTTGAGCTCCTGTGAAAGATATTGAGCTGAAACTAACTGAGCTGAAATGAAGTCCTCCTGACTTACAAACCCACTCAGACTCGAGAGCAATGCTGGACAGAACAACACGGACCTAACTAGATCAATGCAAAACACTGTAGCGGGTGGTCATCTGTGACAAGGATTTGCTTGAGGAGAACGTCTCCTCTGGGAATTTTTAAGACTACTACTGTTGATGTTGAAGAAAGAAGATTATTGGATGTAACTGTTGAGATTTTGTCCTCTATGAAACACATGTAATTCTTGATTTTCCCTGCACCAACATTTGAAGTTATTCGTTTTGATATCTGCTCAGGTCCTCTGTAATGGAAAAGGGTCCATTATGTGTAGCTTTGGGCCTTATACACATCTGTATATGCACTACAAGTAAAATGCTTTACCAGTACATTAGGACCCTCTGTGGGATAATATTATGCAACTGATCATCCAAATGTAATGTTTATTCTGGGCTGTAATGTAACCTCGAGGTCGGTATCATCAAACACATACTACTGATGGTATACACACGCCTATTAATTCAGTTATAACTGTGAAGATACACTATACATCTTTTCTCATGACCTCAGTAAAGTCCATGCCTGTTTACTTGTGACACAAACTTTTATGTAACATATCTCCTTATGTAATATTTATTAATTATGCAAATTACAGTCAATAATTTTACAAATGCACTAAGATTTTTTTTGTTAAACAGAAAAACTAAACGATAGATTTTACAAAGCAAGTCTGTGCAGTATTCCCTTTTTTGCTTGTACCCTTGATGTCTTTCAATTTTCCAAATATTACTTATGTTATGCATATCATAGCAAGTTTTCTCTGATGTCAAAGTTTTTCCCTTTACGACTTGTGTTGAAACCTTCATCAAATATTGTAAAGTCACTTTTTATCAACTGCACGTGAACAGAGTTACACCACCGCTTAATCGTCTCCTGCCGCAGTAATACAATACAACACATTCTCACTCCGACCTCGTCACATATTGACGTTTGGACTCTCCTCGTCTATATATGACGTCCAAGGTACCCTGGGTGTGTTGGTTGTTGACGTTCTGGGACGCCGTGTCAACTTCAGCCTGTTACATGCATTGTCTTCTCTCAAAATACACTTAGGTTTGCGTACAGGGTTCGGCTTTACAATCCTACAGGAAGTGAACCGCCCACCCTACTTGGACTTCCGCTGCCTTAACTTTCATTGTTGTACCGCCGTGTTTCCCCCTGACGCCGCTGAGTGGCATTAAACTATAAGGGCGACCAGCTGCGTATCATGCTGGATTTCGACAACTTTGGAGCGAGACCAAATTGTACAGTACTATTTGGCGTACATGGAGAACAAAATGTTGTACAATAACAAGACAAGGATAACAATTGAAAGGACAGAAAGAGAAAACGACATCCTCTGAGCAACAGCTGCATTAGAAGAGAAGAAATCACCAGTCATAGGTAAAGGAAACTTGAGGCTTAGCTTAGCATCAAAATGTGTTAATAGACAACATGTTGCTTTAGCAGGTATCCTCCAGTCTTTGCAACAGAAATAGAAGATGGATTTGGATCAGGGAATAATAGCTGAACATACTATGGCAACCCAGTCACTCTGAAGTCATCAAAGTCTGGCAGTTGGGCAGTGACTTCCAGCATTAGACACTGATGCAAAAAGTCGTCTTTTAACACTAGCATGATACTGGTTTGGTCGCTGATGTAGTTCAATGGCAGTTAGTGGCATCAGGGTGAAACCCGGCATGACAAGTGTTAAGGTTGCGAAAGTTTGAGCAGTCAACAAACGCTGACTTTTACCCGGGAGAGCAGTGTTCACGTTCCTCAAGATTATAAGGTAAAATTACATCAATTTGTTGCGTTGTACCTACCGTTGTACCTTTATTTTGAAAGAGACTGTATGAAAATGGTAAATGTCCTGTGAAAACAGAAGTGTATTTTGAAAGAAGACAATGCATGTCCCCAAACGTCAACAACCAACACACCCAGGGTGCCTTGGATGTCCTATGTCCATGACAAAACGTTGATATGTGATGAGGTCGGAGTGAGAATGTGTTGACTATGGACAGACAAATCACAGTTTAAACCCATTGAATCTATCAACTGAGTAGACTGCAGAGGGCTGAATATAAAATGGACTAACTCAGTATTTTGAGTGATTGAGGGTTGCTTATGCTTTTCTGGACTGGAAAACAAATTCAGAATCCAAGGACCAATAGTATTCTCCCTGTCATTAAACTGTGGGGACAAAACGATTTCAAATGTCAACCACATCACCAGAAAATTGTGGCACTGTACATTTCTGCAAACCACAGATACAATGCATTTGCACATTATGTAGCAGATGCATTGAAATTCTACATTTCAACAACACTGTGGTTAAAACGTGGTTAGGTTTAGGGACAAAACCCACTTGGAAAAGATGTTTTGGCTTCAAATTCCTGGTTCTAGTGGCATAGTCCTGTCAACAAAAGCAGCAACATCTTAAAAACAACTTTTTTTTTGTTCCTGAAAAGCGTCCGAAACACAGCAAAGACTTGTTAAATCACAACTAGTTTTGTTTGTTGGTCTTGAACAGTAGTCTGCAGCTTGGCAGGCATTTCCCCTAAGTGACACGCCATCCAAACTTTGGAAACGTTGACATGACAAGTATAAAATCTGCAAATGTAAAGTGTTTGTGGTTTGCAGGAACATAAAATGCCAACATTTTATTCTGATGACTAGGCTGCAAATGTAAGTGATACATTTGGTGTTTGAGTGAATCTGTTTTTATCTCTGTTAAAATATTTGTTATTGAAGAAGAGAAGAAAACAGCAATATAACCACTGATTCCAAACGCCTGAGCGGTGGTGTAGGTCTTCATGCACATGTATTGTCCATATATTGAGCCTGATTGTTTTCAGGCGTTTTGTCTTCATGTAATTTTGCACCAGTTTGTTGTTGAGACTTGTATTAACAAAGGGCAGCTCACCACTGTTTTCATCCATATGAGCATAAATCTGTACATTTACAATTAAAACATTTTGATGCCTTTTCGTATGGTAATTGGATCTGATACACGCGTTTTCTTACCTCTGGTATTGTGGGAGTGTATTGATCGGTGTTCTCAGGATGTCAATAGGGTCAAATGATAAGCTCAGCCAACACTATAGACTCTGCCATCCAACACTGCTGATAGAGTTACACAGAGGACTGGCTCAGCAACCTGGATGGACAAACACAGAATGAAAAAGCACTGAGTGCAACACACTTCATCTACGTGTTACATTCAGAGACAGTGTGTCTCAAATCGCACAAACTTCTGTACTTAACACTTAATATTCATGTGCACCAAGTGTGTTCACACTGTATAGTATGGGAAAATGCAGTGCACTACTGGTGCACTTAAAATGGTCCAAAAGTTGAGAGTGTAATGACAGGTCCATGTCATTGGTCCGACAGCCCATTGGTTCGACATCCCATTAGTCCGACTGTCTGCGGTGCTGAGCGGCTCACGGTGGGCGTATTTCTGCCTTGATGGTGCGCTGCGACCGGCTCTGGGTCAGCTGGGAAAGGCTTGAGGCGAAGCAGGCTCACGGCTTATGTGTTTGTCACTTTCTTTTTCATTTTAACCCACACCATGATCTTTTCCTGACCCTAACCAAGTGGTTTTTGTTCCTAAACCTAACCAGACCTTAAACACAGGGCATCATGATGATTTCGGAATGGACTTCGGAACAATGGGTTTAATATGGTCGGAACAATGGGTTTAATATGGTCGGAACAATAGGATGTCGAACCAATGGGCTGTCGGACCAATGGGCAGTCCCCATAATGATAGGCACTTCTCACCCTCAACAGTTGCTATCTTTGTGACGCAGAGGAAGCTAGTCACAAACTTCTCAACACTTGACATGGCGGCTAGCAACAGTGAACACTGTCATGTTTTACAGATGGAAGTTATATGTGTTTTTGGCACTAGGTAGCAAGTCGAATAGAAGCTGTCAGTAATGTTAGTCGCGTCTGTGATGATTTGGTACCGCAAACAATAATTTGCTAGCTAGAAGGGCTGGGCCACTAGCCTGGAAATCCAGACCCAAATCTAAAAAGATTTAAGGTCTGGCTATGAGTAATGAAAATGGCCCAACTCGAGGGGCGGCACCAAGCATGCATTTGAAAATATCACTGCACGCAATTGGATAAGACTACGACCAATCAGAACAATATACAGGGTGATGTATACACTTAGCTACCAGCAGAGCTAACTGGTAGATTAGACTCTTGCCGTATCCGGTCAGCAAAACAGCAAAAACGTCCTTCTTGCAAAGGAAAGATTTGAGCGTCGTCTTCTGTTCCTCTTTTAGAGAAAAAGCCAAGTCTAACTCGTTCATTGTAGCGGCCAAAGCCGTTTCAAACAGCTGGTGTTCATCCGTAGCCATCTTGCAGTGTTTACTGACTGATTCCGGACTTCGTCGTCGCAGCGCTGTCGTCATCTGTTTAGCTCGCCTCTGGCCCTCCTATATCAGATACACCAATGTGATTGGTGCAGCTCGGCTCCAACGGCATGGGTAATGAGCATCATTACTGATTGCCAGAGTGACTCGCTGAGCAAATTCAAATTGTGCTCTCGCGAGAACTCTGGATTTCCAGGGTACTGGGCCATATGACTTCATATCAATATTGAGATGATTGAACATTTTCCCTTGATAGCGATTAATGAAAGATTATTTCATTTTTGTTTTTTTGCCCTCATAGTTCACTGAGGTTTGTACTGTAAATATGCTCAGCTATTAGAGCTGGGATCATTTTTCTAATGAATGAGTGCATGTCTTATCTTTGTGATTTTAAAAGTGAAGCAAACACAGATGAACAATTTAAATCAAAGCACACAACGCTTGAAATGAAAAGTCTTACAGCAAAGGTCCCATTATAGTTTAAATGTAAAAATCAAGTTCCCTGACAATGCAGAAAATAAATAACTTTCACGTCTTGCAAACATGCGCTGAGCCGTCAGTGTTCATATTTGGTAACGTGATTGTGCTGCAAGCTCAGTTGCTCAGTTGGCTTGGAGTTCTTCTCCGTGCACGCAGTAGTACTTTTTTAAGGGACCATTACATGAACATGCACAGTGGGGAAAATATTAACAGAATTACCTACAGAAGCAAGACTTTGTCACTTAGAGGTTCCGAATGTCATTTTCGATTCATTTTTGATTAATTGCCCAGCCCTACTAGCTAGCTTAGTTGCACCTAGCTACGGCGACACATTTTATTCAGCACTGACGTGGCTTAAGTTTGGTTTATGTGTGTGACGGAAGTATGCATTTGAGACACACTCTTTATTTCAATATTCACATTTCTCTTATAACTAATTATCACTGCAAACACTTGCTGCACCATCACCAGCTTACTGAGCTTAAGAGTGGCACAACAGGTTCATCCTTGGTCTGTCTTTCGGGTGGATGAGTGTTTCTTCTTTTTGTCCTGACGAACAACATTAGGAATGGCTGCATTGCATCAAGGTTTGTCTCCCAAGGCCTTGATACAGTGCACACACATTTATACATTTATGAATATGGGGACTGCAGTGTTTTTCCAATTGTGGTGCAACACACACACACACACACAGTTTATAGATACACATTTACAGTTAATCCAGTCTTTTCATGGCTGTATTGCTTAACTAACAAATAGCTGCATTGTGCTTTAAATGGACCAAGGATTGTGTTCTTGGTGATGAAGCAGCGGGGGCTATATTGCAGAGGTGATCTTGACATCTTGGAGAATCAGACGATTTTAAGCAAATGTGGGACCATAACCAGAAGAAACACCGACATACATTGTTTCCAGGAAACAGCAGCTGAGGATTGAGTGGCTGCAGCGCTCTACTGTCTGGCTGCATTTCAGAATCCTTCACAGTCAGTGATGTAGTGGTAAATAAAAAGCTGGGTAAACAATGCTTTCATGTCAGTAATCATTTGCATATGCCTTTTTTTTCAACCTTAGAATGCCTTATCCTCTGGTAACCAGTGTCGGTCCCATACTGCTCCACGAAGCTAAGAATTAGTCTTTCAAAAACAATCAACAACAATTTATTACATTGAAATTGGTTGTGTTTACCATTCGCTACATTCCTGATCAACCTTAATATTTATAAATGTGTTGAAACAAAGGTGTAAATCTTAATTATTGAAGACTATTTTCACACCCTGTTAATCCAACTTTTGCTTATGACATCTTCCTTTGGAGTCTAATTTGGAACTTGAAAGGCCTCTGATCATAACATGAGGCCAGTGCTGCTACGGTCACCACCATTAGTGACCAGGAGGAGATAAGTGCTCCTTTTTATGCTCTCAGCTCAGTGTATTTTTTCTCAAGATAAAAGACTGCAGTATTTACCATTAAGTGGGCTGCTGGCATCTCTGCTCTGCTCAATACCTGCACGTCAGAGGCAGCAGGAAGTGGTGCACTTTCCCTGTTATCCTGATCTAAGATGTTTTTAAACCAGTTCTGATGATGAAAGGGGGGTTTGTGTTTTTAGAGGACATCAATATAAGAAGCTCAATACCTGAACACACAAAACAATTACCAACATACAGAAAAGGAGAGAAGAAGAACTTGGGCTAATCAAGTTCCTGGGAATCTGCCGTCGTTGGACTGAAGTTACATGGGAATGGTTTGGTAAACACTCAACATCTGTGTCTCTGTCATAAGACTGTAATAAAATATGGAGACTAAATGCCTGACACATGTCTGGATTAGCTCCCTTATGTTGACATGTGTGCAAACACACAAACTCCATCTCCAGTTTATTATGTTAATATGCAAAGCTGATAAATAACTATAAATAGGGATCAAGTAGACCATAACATCTCATATGTTATAGTATGTCATAAATAGTATGCCATGAACAGTGTAATTAAAGCACAGAGTATACAGTAAAATATGCTAAAATATAGGTCATTAAAAAAGAGATAGTGACGGATACCATTAAAAATGTCTGAAAAAGACGTAATCCATTGGTCATAGTATAGCATGTCTTCCAAAATCATAAAAAAAACCCTATATTATAGCATGTCGTCCAAAATCATGAAAAAATGTCATAGTATAGTATGTTATCCAAAATCATGAAAAATGTCATAGCATGTCGTCCAAAATCATGAAAAAACATCATAGTATAGCATGTTGTCCAAAATAATGAAAAAACGTCATAGTATAGCATGTCGTCAAAAATCATGAAAAACATCATAGTATAGTATGTTGTCCAAAATCATGAAAAAATGTCATAGTATATTATGTCGTCCAAAATAACGAAAAAACGTCATAGTATAGTATGTCGTCAAAAATCATAAAAAAACGTCATAGTATAGCATGTCGTCCAAAATCATGAAAAACGTCACAGTATAATATGTCGTCCAAAATCATGAAGAAACGTTATAGTATAGCACGTTGTCCAAAATCATGAAAAAAAGTCATAGTATAGTATGTTGTCCAAAATCATTAAAGAAGTAATACTATAGCATGTCATCCGAAATCATTAAAAAAAGTCATAGTATAGCATGTCGTCCAAAATCATGAAAAAACGTCATAGTATATAGTATGTCGTCCAAAATCATTAAAGAAGTCATAGTATAGCATGTCATCCAAAATTATTAAAAAAAAGTCATAGTATAGTATGTCGTCCAAAATCATGAAAAAAAGTCATAGTATAGCATGTCGTTCAAAATCATTAAAAAAGTTATAGAATACCATGTCATCCAAAATTATTAAAAAAAGTCAGAGTATGGCATGTCATCCAAAATCATGAAATAAAGTCATAGTATAGTATGTCGTTCAAAATCATTAAAAAAGTCATAGTATAGCATGTCATCCAAAATTATTAAAAAAGTCATAGTATAGTATGCCATCCAAAATCATGAAAAAACGTCATAGTATAGCATGTCGTCCAAAATCATTAAAAAAAATCATAGTATAGCATGTCGTCCAAAATCATTAAAAAAAATCATAGTGTAGTATGTCGTCAAAAATCATTAAAAAAAATCATAGTATAGCATGTCGTCCAAAATCATTAAAAAAAATCATAGTATAGCATGTCGTCCAAAATCATTAAAAAAAATCATAGTATAGTATGTCGTCAAAAATCATTAAAAAAAATCATAGTATAGCATGTCGTCCAAAATCATTAAAAAAAATCATAGTATAGTATGTCGTCCAAAATCATGAAAAAAAAGTAATAGTGTAGCATGTCGTCCAAAATCATTAAAAAAAATCATAGTATAGTATGTCATCCAAAATCATTAAAAACGTCATAGTATAGCATGTCGTCCAAAATCATTAAATACGTCATAGTATAGTATGTCGTCCAAAATCATGAAGAAAGTTATAGTATAGCATGTCGTCCAAAATCATTAAAAAAAATCATAGCATAGTATGTCGTCCAAAATCATGAAACAAAAGTCATAGTATAGCATGTCATCCAAAATTATGAAAAAAGTCATAGTATAGTATGTCATCCAAAATCATTAAATACGTCATAGTATAGCATGTCGTCCAAAATCATTAAAAAGTCATAGTATAGCATGTCGTCCAAAATCATTAAAAAAAATCATAGTATAGTATGTTGTCCAAAATCATGAAAAAAAAGTCGTAGTATAGCATGTCGTCCAAAATCATTAAAAAGTCATAGTATAGCATGTCGTCCAAAATCATGAAAAAAAGTCACAGTATAGTATGTCGTCCAAAATCATGAAAAAAGTCATAGTATAGCATGTCGTCCAAAATCATGAAAAAAAGTCACAGTATAGTATGTCGTCGAAAATCATGAAAAAAGTCATAGTATAGCATGTCGTCCAAAATCATTAAAAAAAATCATAGTATAATATGTCGTCAAAAATCATTAAAAAAAATCATAGTATAGCATGTCGTCCAAAATCATTAAAAAAAATCATAGTATAGTATGTCGTCCAAAATCATGAAAAAAAAGTAATAGTATAGCATGTCGTCCAAAATCATTAAATACGTCATAGTATAGTATGTCGTCCAAAATCATGAAGAAAGTTATAGTATAGCATGTCGTCCAAAATCATTAAAAAAAATCATAGCATAGTATGTCGTCCAAAATCATGAAACAAAAGTCATAGTATAGCATGTCATCCAAAATTATGAAAAAAGTCATAGTATAGTATGTCATCCAAAATCATTAAATACGTCATAGTATAGCATGTCGTCCAAAATCATGAAAAAAAATGAATAGTATAGCATGTCGTCCAAAATCATTAAAAAGTCATAGTATAGCATGTCGTCCAAAATCATTAAAAAAAATCATAGTATAGTATGTTGTCCAAAATCATGAAAAAAAAGTAATAGTATAGCATGTCGTCCAAAATCATTAAAAAAAAATCATAGTATAGCATGTCATCCAAAATCATTAAAAAGTCATAGTATAGCATGTCGTCCAAAATCATGAAAAAAGTCATAGTATAGCATGTCATCCAAAATCATTAAATACGTCATAGTATAGTATGTTGTCCAAAATCAAGAAAAGAAAGTAATAGTATAGCATGTCGTCCAAAATCATTAAAAAAAAATCATAGTATAGCATGTCATCCAAAATCATTAAAAAGTCATAGTATAGCATGTCGTCCAAAATCATGAAAAAAGTCATAGTATAGCATGTCATCCAAAATCATTAAATACGTCATAGTATAGTATGTTGTCCAAAATCAAGAAAAGAAAGTCATAGTATAGCATGTCATCCAAAATCATGAAAAAAAGTCACAGTATAGTATGTCGTCGAAAATCATGAAAAAAGTCATAGTATAGCATGTCGTCCAAAATCATTAAAAAAAAGTAATAGTATAGCATCTCATCCAAAATCATTAAATACGTCATAGTATAGTATGTTGTCCAAAATCAAGAAAAGAAAGTAATAGTATAGCATGTCGTCAAAAATCATGAAAAAAAGTCATAGTATAGTATGTCGTCGAAAATCATGAAAAAAAGTCATAGTATATCATGCAGAATCATGAAATGAAAAATGTCATAAAAAAGTCATAGTATAGATTTTTGTCTAAAATATGATGAAAATGTCATAGTACAACATGTCATAAAATATCATGAAAAAAAGTCATACTATAGCATGTCATCCGAAATCATTAAAAAAAGTCATAGTGTAGCATGTCGTCCAAAATCAGGAAAAAAACGTCATAGTATAGCATGTCGTCAAAAATCATGAAAAAACGTCATAGTATAGTATGTTGTCCAAGGTCATGAAAAAACGTCATAGTATAGCATGTCGTCCAAAATTATGAAAAAAACGTCATAGTATAGTATGTCGTCCAAAATCATGAAAAAATGTCATAGTATAGTATGTCGTCCAAAATCATGACAAAAACATCATCGTATAGTTTGTCTTCCAAAATCATGAAAAAAGTCATAGTATAGCATGTCGTCCAAAATCATTAAAAAGTCATAGTATAGTATGTCGTCCAAAATCATGAAAAAAGTCATAGTATAGCATGTCGTCCAAAATTATGAAAAAAAGTCATAGTATAGCATGTCGTCCAAAATCATTAAAAAAAATCATAGTATAGTATGTCGTCCAAAATCATGAAAAAAAAGTAATAGTATAGCATGTCATCCAAAATCATTAAATACGTCATAGTATAGCATGTCGTCCAAAATCATTAAAAAAAAATCATAGTATAGTATGTCGTCCCAAATCATGAAAAAAAAGTAATAGTATAGCATATCGTCGAAAATCATGAAAAAAAGTCATGGTATAGTATGTCGTCGAAAATCATGAAAAAAAAGTCATAGTATATCATGCAGAATCATGAAATGAAAAATGTCATGAAAAAGTCATAGTATAGCTTTTTGTCTAAAATATGATGAAAATGTCATAGTATAACATGTCATAAAATATCATGAAAAAAAGTCATACTATAGCATGTCATCCGAAATCAGGAAAAAAACGTCATAGTATAGCATGTCGTCAAAAATCATGAAAAAACGTCATAGTATAGTATGTTGTCCAAAGTCATGAAAAAACGTCATAGTATAGCATGTCGTCCAAAATCATGAAAAAAACGTCATAGTATAGTATGTCGTCCAAAATCATGACAAAAACATCATCGTATAGTTTGTCTTCCAAAATCATGAAACAAAGTCATAGTATAGCATGTTGTCCAAAATCATTAAAAATATCACAGTATAGTATGTCGTCCAAAATCATGAAAAAACGTCATAGTATAGTATGTCGTCCAAAATTAATAAAAAAAAGTCATAGTATAGCATGTTGTCCAAAATCATGAAAAAAAGTCATAGTATAGCATGTCATCCAAAATCATGAAAAAAAGTCATAGTATAGCATGTTGTCCAAAATCATGAAAAAAAGTCATAGTATAGCATGTCATCCAAAATCATGAAAAAAAGTCATAGTATAGCATATCGTCCAAAATCAGGAAAAAACGTCATAGTATAGCATGTCGTCCAAAATCATGAAAAAAAACGTCATAGTATAGTATGCCGTCCAAAATCACGAAAAAATGTCATCGTATAGTTTGTCTTCCAAAATCATGAAACAAAGTCATAGTATAGCATGTTGTCCAAAATCATTAAAAATATCATAGTATAGTATGTCGTCCAAAATCATGAAAAAACGTCATAGTATAGCATATCGTCCAAAATTATGAAGAAACGTCATAGTATAGTATGTCGTCCAAAATTAATAAAAAAAAGTCATAGTATAGCATGTGGTCCAAAATCATGAAAAAAAGTCATAGTATAGCATGTTGTCCAAAATCATTAAAAATATCATAGTATAGTATGTCGTCCAAAATCATGAAAAAACGTCATAGTATAGCATGTTGTCCAAAATTATGAAGAAACGTCATAGTATAGTATGTCGTCCAAAATTAATAAAAAAAAGTCATAGTATAGCATGTCGTCCAAAATCATGAAAAAAAGTAATACTATAGCATGTCATCCAAAATCATGAAAAAAAGTCATAGTATAGCATGTCGTCCAAAATCATGAAAAAAAGTAATACTATAGCATGTCATCCGAAATCATTAAAAAAAGTCATAGTATAGCATATCGTCCAGAATCAGGAAAAAAACGTCATAGTATAGTATGTCGTCCAAAATCATTAAAGAAGTCATAGTATAGCATGTCGTCCAAAATCATTAAAAAAGTCATAGTATAGCATGTCGTCCAAAATCATGAAAAAACGTCATAGTATAGCATGTCGTCCAAAATCATGAAAAAACGTCATAGTATAGCATGTCGTCCAAAATCATGAAAAAAAGTCATAGTATAGTATGCCGTCCAAAATCATGAAAAAAAGTTATAGAATAGCATGTCGTCCAAAAACATTAAAGAAGTCATAGTATAGCATGTCATCCGAAATCATTAAAAAAAGTCATAGTATAGCATGTCATCCAAAATCATGAAAAAAGTCATAGTACAGCATGTCATCCAAAATCATTAAAAAAAGTCATAGTATAGCATGTCATCCAAAATCATGAAAAAACGTCATAGTATAGTATGTCGTCCAAAATCATTAAAGAAGTCATAGTATAGCATGTCATCCAAAATCATGAAATAAATTCATAGTATGTCGTCCAAAATCATTAAAAAAAATCATAGTATAGTATGTCGTCCAAAATTATGAAAAAAAAGTCATAGTATAGCATGTCATCCAAAATTATTAAATACGTCATAGTATAGCATGTCGTCCAAAATCATTAAAAAAAATTAATAGTATAGCATGTCGTCCAAAATCATGAAAAAAAGTCATAGTATATCATGCAGAATCATGAAATCAAAAATGTCATGAAAAAGTCATAGTATAGCTTTTTGTCTAAAATATGATGAAAATGTCATAGCATAACATGTTATAAAATATCATAAAAAAACTAACGGATTTTGAACACTACATAGACAAATTTTATCAACTTTTCATCAGTGCGCACACACACACACACACACACACTCTCTCTCTCTCTCTCTCTCTCTCTCTCTCTCTCTCTCTCTCTCTCTCTCTTCCAGGAGCTTTGTATTAGTCCATAGTAAACACCTGCCTGTCATTCAGAGGGTCTGTTGATGACATCTTTCTTCCTCCTTACTGTCCGCTTACAGTATCTTTCCATGTCTGACTGAGTCACTCCCCACGCCATCACCCCTTCGGTGTCACCCCTCCTCTCACCTCCGTCTTGTTGAGGACTCAGGGTCAGCTGAGCCACATCCTTGTGATTGATGCCCCGTCCGGGCCACAATCTTTATGCCATTATGCGCCAATTGTGACAGATAATTTGGGCCGCAGTCTGAGGACGAGTGACCCAGTCAGCCGGGGGGTGACACAGGATTACAAAGCACACTGTTGTCCTCCGCCCGCCTACGCACACACACACACACATCCAACCAAATCACCAACCAGTCAGCCAGCCCCTTTGACGCTGTGAAGAATGTCACCCCTGTCAGCAGCGTCCTCTACTCAGTCCCAGCATGCACTGTTCTATCATAAGTGGCCTTCTGCGCTAACAATGATGGCCCTTCTTTTATCCTCTCAGCACACAAAGTGCACAGACATGAAGGATGAAAGAGGAGGAGTGCAGCTATTGACGTGCTGCATCAGCTTGATTATATGGGCAGTAACCACAGAGACATCATGGACGCCTGCGGGGGAGGTCAGCTGACGGGTCGAGGTGACCAGTTTCCTGCTGTGTCAGAGAGATGTTTCCATTCATGGGGAAACATTTTGTGTCACACTGTAATCTGTGTTCTGACTTATTCCATTTATTTAGACTTAACTGTAGCTCTGTGACTGATGGAGTACCAGTGACTCACAGAAAGAAGGTTTTAAATGACAAAAAAAGTTTGAATAGATTTATCTAAAAACTTTGATTTGCATCTGAAGTTTAGTTTGGGAAAACAATGGGTAAAAATAAATTATAATAATTATAATACAGTTGGTCAAGTACTGTTATAATAACATTGATAAAGTACTGTTACGATAAAGTTAAATTCAGGATTATTATACTAAAAATGGAATAAAGTATTCTCAAATTCTAATAAATTTGAATAAAGTTTTGTAAGTAATTATATTGAATAAAGCATTCTTATGATACAGCTAGATAAAGTACTCTTATACTATATCTAAATAAGTTATTGTTATAAAAAAGTTCATTTATAATAACTTTAAATAAAGTATTGTAATAATAAAGTTAAATAAAGTGTAATTATACTAATAAATGAATAAATTATTGTTTTAATACAACTTAATTATGATCAACTTAAATAAAGTACTGTTATAATGAAATTAAATAAAATATAATTATACTGAAAATTGAATAAAGTATTCTTATGATAAAGTTAAATCAAGTACTCTTATACTACATATAAATTAAGTATTGTTATAACAATGTTACAGTATAATGAATTAAAATTAAGTCCTATTAAAATAAATTTAAATCAATTTCTGTTATGATTAAGTTTAAAAAAAAATTATAATGAAATCAAGTGTGTCCCACCGGTGCTTTTATTCTGACACACCCGGCTCATCCCAGGCCGGAAGTGTTGATGTTGTTGCTGTAAACAGGAAGCTTCCAGTCAACAGCTGTTAGCAGTTAGCGGAAAGTTAAACTGTTAGAGCGACGCCGTTAAACGTGAGTTCGTTTCATGTTCACAGTGATTAAATCCTGACAGCTCTTCAGTTCATATGACAATAATATTTGCAAGTTGCACTGGTGCTCCATGGTAGCAAATCGGTTGTGATCTGGAGAGAGTATAATCGATGTATCATCCATGACTGTACTGTATTTATTTTACTGTCCCATGTAAAGACCAATAAACTGATCCTACTAACAAGTATTATGTGTGTATCTGATATCTGATATCCCTGATATCTTATCCCTCTGTTCCATAGGGATCTATTGTGTCCAAAACACATTCATGAGCCACACTGTGCACACACACACACACACAGAGTTTATTTTGACTCAGCCCTACATACACTGTCCTGCTGTCGAAAATACTAAAGCACCAAATGTGTTAAGTCGCTGCTGAAAATAGTCCCTCTGGTTGAGTAATACATGTTGAAAACTAGAGTGGCCAGATGTTTCAGGAAATTACTGAACCTTTTTAAGGATGCAGTTATATATTCTCTAATGTAATCTGTCTTTAGCAAAGATTATAAATAACTTTTTCATCCCCCCAGAAGAGATGGCTGACCCCATCATCGTCCCTGTCGGTCCGTTATACAGCAGACTGCTTAAAGGAAAATAAAGCTCAGTCATTAGAGCTGCAGACAACCTGTCTAATTAAACTACGACTGTAAAGAACCGAAGATGATTACGACAAACACATTGATTAGTATTCATAACCTATTTGTCACAGTGACATGAATTGGCCACACAGGACTTTACTGCGTGGCACAGCGGTTCCTGCATGATGCATTAATAGATGTTAATTCATGCTGGTGTCAGGAGACCCAGCGTGTTTATGGGAAGTTTTATGTCCGCCTCTTATAAACTGTCTATTAATAAATAGAGCTTTGGTATTGATAAGCTATAAAAAATATATAATATCAGGAGGCTTGTAATGAGAGTGAGCAGATGAGGCTGCAGCCTGAGGGTCAAATCTAATGACAGGTCTGCCTCAGTTTTATTTTGGTTATTATTCATATCTTATCACCTGTCCTGAAGAGCCTTGAATCTGTAGTCAGTGTTTATGACCTTACAACTATGAATCCCCATAACAAGAAAACTAAAGTTATGAAAAGAAAATTTAAAGCAGCCACTGGTTTTAATATTTTAAGCTCCTCGAGGCACAGTGATTAGTATCTAGTTACCAAAATGTTGAGGCAGAGGGTACTGTCTGTAGCTCTGGTTGAGGGTCTGTGTGGGTACATGAGACCCTAAAAAAGAGGCTGGATCATGGGGAGTACCACCAGTTGGTCCAGGAGCTTCTCCTCCATCATGGACGTTTACAGGCAGATTTTAGGATGACTCAGGGGCAGTTTGACAACCTGCTGTCTATCGTTGGGCCGTATAACTCTTGGTATCCAGCAACCACTACCACCAGTTTCTCCTCTGTTGTTTACCAACTGTAAACTTGTTGTCATGACCACCACAAACGCCCTGCCTCTCAGATCATCCAATTGGACAATAGGAAAAAAGATGATGTGGGGCACGTTTCTGCTCTGAGTTGAAGTTTTTTCAAGGAGTTCCGGCAAAAATGCCATGCGCCTAGAGCGTGGAAAGGCAAGGCACGTCGCAATACAAAAACAGCGAGCACAAAACTTCATTCTCATTAAAAACAATTACAAAAAGATGCCTCCAACGGCTAAAACACTTTCTGTGTGATGAGGACCTTTATAGGCTAAGTAAAACTGATGTGAAAATTGACCTGAATTTTGTCTATTTGCCCTCAATGCCATGTGCACACTCCTGCATGTTAATTCTTCAACACAAACACCGAAGAAAATAAAACTAGGAATACACCAATCCGGTACTGGTATCAGGACGATATCGCCTACAAGAGGGTCTATCTATTCAATTCAATTCTATGTATATGTCTGAGTACATTTGCACATTCTATGTCGTGCTTCAGCAGTGTATAGCACTGCATAGCTGGAGCTACTATTATGCTTGCTACTAACGTAACATTAGAGTAATAACATATGTACGACAGGGGACTTCTGCTAGCTAGCTAACCAGCTAACATTACGAGGCAGCATAGTTATACTAGCTGGCGTGTTATCGTAATGTGAAAAACAGGACAGATGACGCCAGATAGTGTGAGCTAGCTAGCTAGCTAACAAGCAACCTGACGACGGTAACGTTAGTTATGTATGAACTTTTTTCCCCGTCTCTTGCTCGGTGGTAGCCATGGCGACATCTACCTCTCGCTGGCAAGTCAGCATCTGAAATCCCTCGCTCCAAAGGGCTAGTTTCATACCCACTACCCCTCGTTATGCCCCCTACACCTACACGCAAAAAATAATTGGGATGCCCCTAGCCCTTGCGCGAACACGCAAATGTAGGGGTAGGGCTAAGGGGGAGGGGGGTATTGGGACGGGCCCTAAGTCAAGCCCAATGTCCCCTTAAGCAGGATTTATGCTTCTGCCGTAGCCTGACATGCACCTTGTGTCTATTTTTGTCAGCTGAAACCATTTCCCTCAGTGGAAACAAAGCTTTTATTTACTTTAATTTCACAGATAAGAAACAGTAAATTGTGAAGACAAAAAAAGTCTCCAAAAAATAGCTTTTTAAGTCTTGTGTGTGCTAATGATGTTAGCATGTTGTACCCATGTTTTATGGCTGTTGGCAGAAGTTTGCCTTCAGGGCTTTGAGCCAGAAGTTTTAGGGAAAAGATGATGTTTTGGGTTAAAATGAAAAGATTTCTTTAAGACAGAGCTTTCTGACAGAAAGTACCCAGTGCCAAGGTCCGAACTGTGACTGAAAAAATTGGTTCAGTGAATCCCTGAATCAAACCAAAGCAGCAAATCAACAACTGTGAATTGGCCATCTCTGATTTAAATATCTTGAGTCAGCAATTCTTAGATCTTTGTAAGTGAAGTGAATCCTTTAAAAGTTAAACCTCATTTTTTTCTTTTCTTACAACAGGCAATAAAGAATCAGCTGATGCAGTAAATATATTTCAACATGCTTCCAACAGGAATCAATAGAGAATCTTCAAAAATCCTCAGTGGACATGACGCCCGTGTCTGTGTCTGGCAACAAGAATGAATAAAGCTACAATGGAGTTTTACTATAAAGCACACTGTAACTGTGTTTTGAAATGTGTTATATAAATAGAATTTATTATTATCACTATTACTATCATTATTATTAAAGCAATTCTAGGCTTCATTTTAATATCCAATAATACAATAGATGATTCGGAAACTTGAAAAAGTTGATGCGTCAGAAGAAATGGAGCTCATTCATGTCAGTTTTAAGAATGATGTAATTTGGAGTTATGAAGCCATTCCTGCTTCTACTCAAGTCTCTCCATTATTACTGCACCAAAGCCAGGTAAGACCTGCCGGTGCTCCACAGCTTTCATCACAGCTCGCAGTGTGTGCTCATATCCACCAACGCCATTCCACGGTAAGAAAATAGGACTTTAATGACTCTTAATAAACTCGATCTCTGCATGTGAAATGCTGCCTGCTGTCAAAAATCCAATTCCCCACATTCAACGGATGTGATATTGATAGCTGTCTTTACAGTTCGGTTTGGGAGCCACAGGGGTTTAATTTCAGGGTTGTGTAATGTATTTGTGTTGTATTAGCTTTATTTTACCACGGGGGGAAGGAAGTGGCCTCGGAGCGTGTGCTGTTTAGATCTGTTCCTGCACGAATGGGGCAAAATAAGTGAAAAAATATACATATTTTCCAATGTCTTTTGTCTTGTCAGTCCCTCGTCATCCAGGAACTGCCCACACACTCTGGTCACATGAGGTCAGGCATTGTCCTGCACCAGGAGGAACCCAGGGCCCACTGCACAGCGTAAGATCTGACAGTCCCTCTGAGGATTTCATCCTGGTACCTAACAGCAGTCAGGGTACAGTTGGATATGACATGGAGGTCTGTGAGACCCTCTAATATGCCCCCCAGACCATCACTGACCAGGCAGCATAACATTAACCACGGCGTCTCCAGACTCTTTCACGCCTGTCACATGTGCTCAGTGTGAACCTGCTCTCTTCTGTGAGGAGAACGGGGCCCCAGTGGTGGACCTGCCAGTTCTGGTGTTCTCTGGTGAATGATGGAGCTGCACGGTGCTGGGCTGTGAGCACAGGTCCCACTAGAGGACGTGGGGCCCTCATGCCACCCTCATGGAGTCTGTTTCTGACAATGTGGTCAGAAACATGCACACCAGTAGCCTGCTGGAGGTCATGTTGTAGGGCTTTGGCAGTGCTCCTCCTGTTCCTCCTCACACAAAGGAGCAGATACCAGTCCTGCTGCTGGGTTGATGCCCTTCTACGGCCCTGTCCAGCTCTCCTCGTGTAACGGCCGGTCTCCTGGTATCTCCTCCATGCTCTTGAGAGTGTTTTGGGAGACACAGCAAACCTTCTTGGGACTGTCCAGGAGCTCACTGATGCCCTGATCCAGGTCTGGGAGGAGATCCACCAGGACACCATCTGTCGACTCATCAAGAGCATGCCAAATCATTGTCAGGAGGTCATATAGGCGGGGGCTGTATACACTACTGAGTCACATTATGAGTTGCTGTGATAAAATTCCCACAAGTTGGATCAGCCTGAGCTCAACTTTTTTACTTTGATTTTCGCTGTGACTTTGAATCCAGCCCTCAGTGGGTTGAAGATTTTGGTTTCCACTGACCGCTGTCACGTCATTTTGTTCAAACCAGAGTGGGGGAGCCCTTCTTTGCAGAGTCTGCATGTTCTCCCTGTGTCAGCGTGGGTTTCCTCCAGGTGCTCCAGCTTCCTCCCACAGTCCAAAGACATGCAGGTTAATTGGTGACTCTAAATTGTCCGTAGGTGTGAATGTGAGTGTGAATGGTTGTCTGTCTCTATGTGTCAGCCCTGTGATAGTCTGGTGACCTGTCCAGGGTGAACCCTGCCTGTCACCCAGTGTCAGCTGGGATAGGCTCCACCCCCCCACGACCCCTAACAGGACACGCAGTTATGGAAAATGAATGAATGTAGTCAAGTATCAAAAAGTAAAAAGCAGTGACTCAGATCTTGTGCATCGTGCAGTCTCTTGCAGCTAATGATCAAGTGGCATTTATGGCCTCATCCCAAACCAGCCACATTCTTGGCTGCTGCGATGACTGCAGTCACTGTTATTATGGCGCACTGTATTCAGGCTTGAAGACGTGCAGTTAGTCTAATGGCTGTGTTGAAAGATAATGCAGAATTATGACTAGAAATTACATTCAAATGTCAAACTAATTTCCTGGTATTTTATGACAATGATGTGCAGGCGTCAGACCATTTACCCATCACCCTCTTCTGCTTTACATTAATGTTTTATTCATAATGCCAGAAATGCGTCAGTAGATGTCCCCGACGTCAGTGAGTATCAACACCATCTAATATGACAGGTGGAGCCAGACATGGGAGCTGCAGTATTTTCCCGTTTAAACCGACACGTTTCAATGCAACTCATTTTCCGTGACATTTAAAGAAGCGTGGTTTTAATTATTAACTCTCCAGCTCTGAGCCTGGTCATGGTTTTCTGTTTCAATAGCCGTTTTGTAAACGATTTGGACCTGAGTCGAGCGTCAGGGTGGAAACAGTGAGACAATCTCTCTGATACGAGAGCAAACAGAGGCTGAGGGGTGAAAAGAAAAAAAGTTTGGGGTCTAAAACAAGTCACACAGAGTAGTAAGACTTGTTCAGTGTGTTTTTACACTCTCACCAGAAGTGTGACTAGGAGCAGTGTCAGTCAGTGGTTTTGTGCACCACCAGGCGCTTGTATCCAGGCCAGATATTAATTCAGCACTTCATTAATTTATTGTCAGCCAGACACTTTGCACACAACAGACTCCCTATTAAAATAAACAACAGCTATCCTTGATATAGCCTCACTACAAGAATCAACCACAACAGAGGACAGAGCTCAATTAAACAAAAATAACTGACAACAATATGTAATTGAGGGACTGTTCTTTATTTTCAGAGGAGTTGGGTGGCTGGGTGTAACTTCTTTTTCTTTGTGTGTTTTACAAATTTTGACTCTCTGGAAGCTATAAATATTTTTCCTTGGGCCTCCCTGAGTGACTGGTTAGATTCATAAGACTTACCCTTTTGATTTTTGGAAGTTAAAAGTTAAAGACAAAATCCTGGAGTTGAAAAAGTCATGGTTTTTCAGTCTTGTTGTGCACGCGGGTTAGTTCCTGCAAATGTTTTATTTTTTGCCCAGATTTTAAAAGAGGTGTAGAATAAAGTGATTTTGATGACACCTCACTTTGTTAAGCTCAGATTTGGTTGTGTTTGGTTTTTCTGATGGACAAATGTATTGCACATAATGAGGTATTTTTGTTTATCATTTTTTTTGTATTTATCTATTTTACAGTTTTTGATTATGATAAATAATAATAATAATAATACATTTTATTTGTAAGCACTTTTAACAAATGCTGAAAGACACTTTACAGTTTTTTTAAAAATCATAAAACAGAGCAAGTCAGAATAAAAAACAGTAATAAAACAGTATAAAACACACAAACTAATACACTACTGCCATAGCACCGGCGCTATGTTTTCTATATCTGGAGTATTATTACAGTAACTCCGTCAAAGTTTGTCCGATCAGAAAAATTCCAACGGTGCTGGAAAGCAGAGAATTGTGGACATGCAAACATATATGCTTCATTACAGCAGTTCCAAACACACGACGTAGGCATTTATAACAAACACCGGAAGTACCAGTATGGTATATATTACGGTAACGTGAAACGGTTGTTTGCAACCTTGTTTGCAACATTTGCAACAAGTTTCCTGTGTTTAGCTCAACTTTATTATAATTATTTGTCAGAGAGTGTGTGTGTGTCATAATGTCAGACACACACATATTATTTGTACATATTATGATGATGAAAATCATTGTGTTTTCTGCTATTATAAAAAGGAAATTTGTTGTTATCCATTTTACTTTCAGTGCTTACCCCTCTGATGGAGAGTCCTCCAGTGACAGGTTGACATTGTGCCTTCTGTAAAATCATTTATTTTGTATTATGTGGATTTTTCTGTGGAAAATTGAAAGCACTTGTAATTGAAAAATCTTTATTTGTTGGTTAGGGGAAATTCAAGTTACACTGCACGTATGCACCTGAATGTTTTTGATGAGGTGTGTTTGAGTGTGGGACTTGACAATTTTTCCCATTTTTTCCATCACTATCAGTGTTGGTGATGAGCAGCCATCCTGCAGTGGTCCCAGCCATGGTGACTACATCCCACCATGAGGGAGAGGGAGATGCAGGCCCTCAAGGGCCCTCAAGGGCCTAATTAACTAATTTTCACCTATGTATATGGTTATCTTTTGCACTGTTTTTTGCACATCCAGAGTCCTAGACTCAAAAAATGACTGGTGATTATTCTGAACATGTGTAGGTTCACATTTCAAATGTCAAAAAAAAACTTCATGAGCAATAACAAAATGTGTTCTTATAAAAGCCATGAAAATCCTTTGTTGTACTTTTCTTCTTTTAAACTGCTGACAATTCCATATAATGTGCAATAATCATTAACCAGATATTGAAAAGTCAAGTTCAAGCAATCCTGGAAAAAGGGACCAAAGCTCTCAGACTTAGGGCATTTCTTGACCATTTTACAGCCATAATAACAAAATATGTCCAAATTGCCATTTTTAGCCTCAGTAGATAAAGGATTAAAAGTTAATTTAAAAAGGTGAGTTTTGAGCATGGTCTTGGATGTTGGGAGGTGTGTGCAGATACGGATGGGTTTGGGGAGTGAGTTCCAGAGGGAGGGGTCAGAGATGGAGAAGGACCTGTCCCTCCAGGTTCGGTGTTTGGTCCGTGCAGGTAGTGAGAGGAGATTTCCTTCGCGGGAGAGGGTGTGGTGGTGGAGTAAGTGAGTGAGGTAGGAGGGGGCCTGGTTGTTGAGTGCTTTGTGTGTGAGGAGGAGGATTTTGAACTGTATGCAATGTGTGATGGGGAGCCAGTGTAGGTTTTGGAGGACAGGGATGATGTGGTCTCAGGAGTGGGTGTGGGTGAGCAGGTGGGCAGCGGAGTTCTGGATGCATTGAAGTTTATTGAGGAGTTTGAATGATGAGCCATAGAGGATGCTGTTGCAATAGTCCAGTCTGGATGTGATAAATGCATGGACGAGGGTTTCTGCAGTAGAGAAGGTGAGTGAGGGCGGAGATGGGCGATGTTCCTGAGGTGGAAGAAGGCAGTCCTGGTGAAGTGATTGATGTGGTGGTCAAACCTTAGCTGGCTGTCGAAGATGATTCCTAGGTTGCGGGTGTGTGGTGAGGGAGACAGAGTGCAGTTAGCGAAAGTGAGGCAGAGGTTGTGGGTGGCTTTGGTGCGGGATGTGGTGTCAGTGGTGTCATTTTGGTTACTTTGAAATAAAACATGTCTTCCAAACACGCCAATAATTGTTTTTCTAATTATTTATTTATTTTTACACTTTCTGGTTACGATAAATGGTGTAATTTTAAGAAAACTTCTTTAACTTCTTTAAGAAAACATGCCCCTCATTATTATGATTATTTTTAATTTTTATGGATTTATTTATTTTTACAGTTTCTGACTATAATACATTTTTGTATTTTTTTTTCAAAGAAATGCCCCTCCCCTATGCCAAAACAAAATACTTATTTAAATATTCGAGTGCTTGTTGTTGTTTTTTTTTTTACATGCCTCCCCATTTCTGCACCGCCCCCTCCCCCCTCATAAGTAACAAACAGTCCCTAACAGGGTACAGAAAAAGCTAAAGCAACCTTACTTAAACAGCAGAATACAACACACACCTGTATCATTAAACACAGCAGCTTTTAAAACACTACTGAATCTGTTTGACGTGAAAATGAGAGCTCACATGTTGCATTAACGACTGTCATGATCTGGATCATACAGGTGTCACAGTAGACAGAAGTCACCGCTGAAAGGTCCCATCATGCACGTGCACATCATTATTGGTGCGTGTGACATCATTATCATTCCCGACTTCACAGCACATGATTTTAACTGTGGGGGAAAAAAATGATAATCCACACCTAATTTTCATATTTAATTAATAGAGATGATATTAATTTTTCTCAATAAGTTTGATCTATTTTGAGTTTTTATAATGGAACGATCATTTAAATGTGTAAAAAAAATTGATTAATTGAAGTCTGACTAGACTGAGGAGGTGTCATCACTGGTCACAGGCAATATTCACCTTATGTAAATCCACTGACGTCACCAAATCATTCTATACAAACAAAAAATGTAAAATGCTGTACATTTGGAAAAGCCCTTTGTCTTTATGGATATCTGTGCACCTTAATTCCTTCATGACCACTTGTATTTTATTTTTCATTATTTTTTTAATTGTTTATTTCTGTCTCTCAGTGCACTCAGTTATGTTAAAGGGAAATTTTGGTTTATTTCAACCTGTCTCCTATCATCCTAAATTTGTTTCATGTGACTAGTGACATAAAAATAATAGTTAGCATGTTAGCCGTTAGCCTAGATACAGCCAGGGCGCATAGTAGCGTCAGACCTGTTAAAATGTAAGTGAACGGGCAACCTTCAAGTGCAAAGTTAGTCCACTAAACAAGCTTTTTCTCCACAAAGACCGCCTCATATCGTTAGGATAAATGTCAGAGAACATATAGAAAACCACATGTAAACGTGTTGTCTTACCTTACCGGTGTGCTGCCATGTTTGTTTACCCTTTAGCTCTGCTTTCCAAAGCGCGGCCGAAATCTCGCGAGAACAAGCAGCAACAGCTGGAAGGCAGAACCGGACAGTAGCCTGAAAAGTTCATTCATTTATTTTATGAAAGATTTATAGAATAATGGCTGACTTTTTGCCAGACTTCGACTTTGTGGAGGAGGAATGGCTGCTGCAAGGCTGCGTAGCTCTGGAGATTGGTGGTGTACCTGTGAATGCTGTGCCCCAGTGCCCACAGAAGAGGAATGCCTCTGTTGCAAGGAATGGGACCGGTTGCAGCCTTATTTTCAAGGTCTGGATGTGACCGAGGACGAGACACCTCCACCTGGAGTAGTATCCAGCTGGGCTTTATCTAGAGCTCGCAAGATATATTTCAGCCACGCTTTGGAAAGCAGAACTAAATGGTAAACAAAAATGGCAGCACACCGGTAAGGTAAGACAACACGTTTACATGTCATTTTCTATATGTTCTCTGACATTTATCCTAACGATATGAGGCAGTCTTTGTGGAGAAAAAGCTTGTTTAGTGGACTAACTTTGCACTTGAAGGTTGCCCGTTCACTTACGTTTTAACAGGTCTGACGCTACTATGCGCCCCGGCTGTATCTAGGCTAACAGCTAACATGCTAACTATTATTTTTATGTCACTAGTCACTTGAAACAAATTTAGGACGATAGGAGGCAGGTTGAAATAAACCAAAATTTCCCTTTAATACTGTAATAAGTATTGATAATATCATATGTTGTGCCTCTTTGTGCATACCGCCAAATATCACGCTGCAAATACAAGTAAAGTTTTCTTTGACTAAAGTGGGCCTGACTGAATCATAGTAGTGGTCTGGCACAATTAGCAGAACGTGGTCCACCTTTGCCCTGGGGCCTCCTCAGCTGCTCCACCAGTGTTTAATATCCAAACTGTGACTGTCATAATGTAATGAGCAGGAAACACTGAGCACTCAATTTCTGATTGACACATTGTTGGACGATTCTCTTCTCACAGAGCTGTAAGTAAAATGAGCTTAACAGCACTGCCTTGTTATTGTATCAGGAGATTGTGTTTCCATTGTTTGTTCTAAAAGTGCAAATTGAATCAGGATTGATTTCAGCCTCAGGAAGCCTCCCTGCCACTGTTACTTCAAGACTAAATGAATGAACATCTACATTTTTTGGAGTAACTTATTTTATTGACCCTTTTGGGCTGTTTTCAATTTATTCCATCTAACTGCGATTGGCTGCTTTTTAACTGCCATCCTTAAAATAATGTAATGTTATATCCAGATTCACAAGCCTGAAGGCCTAATGCATTCTTTGGTTGTTTGAAGAACAACAAATGTGGCAGTCGAAGCTTCAGATGGTGATATTAGCAGAACATAAAGTAACTCATCAGCCAAGTTGCTTGAAGGTGATCACGTTGAGTCTGTCAGAGTTAACCTCTGTGTCCTTATCTCAGGTTTCTTTTTGTTTTCTGTGATGCAGCACTGGATTATAAAGTATCACAGAGTGCTCAGACGGCCTGATGTGACCTCACACCGTCATGCCAGGTGGCTAAAGCTAAAAAGAGTTGTCAGACACCTTGGATGACTCTGTCTTTATCCGGTCTCATCTCTTTGCTCTTCACGCTTCCTTTGGCTTCGTAACCCGAGGTCAACAACATTAACTCCAGAGGTCTTATCAGACCCTCAGGATCACCTCAAACTTTCTCTAATGGTTGATGTCACCTATCTGTGTTTTCCAGGTATCGGCCAGGTTTGTCTGGCGGTTCCTCATCTTTGTTCAGCGAAATAACAGCACGCACAAACAGTCTGGGTGATTTAAGTTTTTAATCGTAACTTTTGTACAATAGATTTTACATTTTCACAAGCTAAGAAGTTAATGATGCCGGATAGCTGAGGGAGTCTGCATCTCCAAGAAGCCATTTTTGGTATTTTGAAACAACAGATGGGACGGAGATGGACAGCAAACATATTTAACATCTTTAACTTTTTGTCCAAGAGTGGGACCCTTACATCAGGAAGGCGTGACCCCGCTTCTGAGGCCTTCTGAGCTCAGAGGAACTCTTCAAAGAAAGGTGAAGCACTGAACCACCTCTGTTAACGTCACCTTCATATTCCAGGGCCGATGAAGATATGACACTGGGATTCAATTATATAAAATGATCAGAAGTACCAAAAGACACAATTCTGAGAAATGTGATCAGTCCCAGTTTGAGTTTTTGTTGTGTAGCAACTAGGGGTGTAACAATCCATGTATTTGTATTGAACCATTTTAACCATACGAGGCTTTCAGTTCTGGATGCATTACAAACCAAATGATACGTTGAACTGTCCTATTACATTTGACAGAACAGGCAACATGCTGTCTGCCCCTCTCATCCCCAAACCAAAACATTCTTCTCCAGTGAGACACACTGGGAGGCACGTTACGCTAAGGTAGCTCGGTACAAGATGGTTAGTAACGCCACTACCAGACCAGATGCAGCAGATCCTCTGATAACCTACAGGTCTGGAGTTTCGAGCCATTTTGATTTCAGTGTGAATTTTTGACATGATGGCAAAAAAGAGGTGCATAGAAAAAAAATTGTGTTAATAGGTGGAACTAGACGAAAACAAGGCGCAACGCAAACGCTACATGCTAACAGTACCTCCCCAGAATTTAGGCAGCCATTCCCAACTGATTCAAACAGGGACAAAGAAATCGCTGTGGCGATAGTTACATTTATAGCTGCAAATTTTAGACCACACTCCAGGCAGACTCAACTGGCTTTGCCCAAGGGCCACTTGTGCAACATGCCAAGAGGCCAGGAGCCTGTTAATAAACAAATATTAATATTAATTAATATTAGCTCGGACATTTGTTTGGAGACCTGGGGATCCTCCACTGGCACTTTTTTCCTTTTTTGGTCATCTATTTTAACACTTTTTTATACACTCTGGCACCTTATCATTACCGAGTGTTTTATTGTCTAAATCTAAACACTAAAGTTTCAACACATTCGCTTTATAATAACATACAAATGTGACATATCTGTACCTTGAAAAAACGTACAATGTCAGCGACTGGGTTGGTATTTCTTTAAAGGAATTAAAATATAATTAAATAATTTGAATTTTTTTGTGAATTAGAAAATGATCAGCAAGCCACCTGGCACCCTATCATTTGCTGCAAGTTGAGTATCTCTAGTGGATGACGCAGGCTGCACAAATGTTCTTAATATATTCGAGCCCCATTACAATAGTCTGCCAAATCAGAATTCCTGCCTTGTACAAAAAAAACAAAAGCCCAAATTGTGGTATTTGTTTCAATGCATTAAACAAAACCAACAAAATACGGAAATTTCTCTGGCATTTGTTTACAGTACTGTATTTTTGAAAAAGGGTCTGTTTTTGTTTCATATGGTGCCAAAAAGACACCCCAGAAAATGGGTCAGTGAGGTGTACCTCCAAAATTGTTTAAAGACAAATAAATCATAATGTTAGTTTTTTATAAATAAATTAATTCAAACACAAATGGAAAAATCAATAAAATAAAATAAAAAAATCTCTCGGCATTTCTGCTTTCTGCTATGTGGGTTAGGGTTAGGGTGCTGCATGGAAAACGTACCATACCAAGACCCCACTGTATTGTGTTGAACCGAACCATACATTTCATGAACTGTTACAACCCTAGTAGCAACTCAAAACACATCTCTTTAACTTTCCCTCCAAACTGCACACATTTAATCTGCAGGACTTTTCCCAACTCTGGTCAGATATACCATAAAAAAGCCTTCAGTGGTATGGTATAGAATATATCTGTCTTCAAACATCGCTTTATTTCCTTCTCAATCACCATGCAATGACAATTTTCCTTCTTGCTCAACTTCTCAATATTGTCAACCTAATTATTTTGGCAGTAAAACCAAAATAATTAGAGCAACAGGACTGAACAGTTGAACAATGTAAGTATGAGTTGTCTGTGCCCGACCCACCTCGTTCAGTTCAACTCATCAAAACAGCAAAAACAATTAGTAAAAGATAGAAAAATAAGTTCAAATCTTAGCCAAAAAACCAAATACTATATGTAAGCAACATCATAAATGGGGCTATGGTACAAAACAATATGCTTAGGAAATACAGTCGTGTATAACTACAGTAGGAGAGTTACATTGATATCCTCTTTCTCAGATGCAATAATATTTTATAATCATGTACATACTGGGAGAAATATACACACAAGTTGTTATAAAAAACAATATTCTGGTTTATTCAATGTACTCTATGTTGTATCTGAATGTCAAAATAGCTCACAATGCTCTGGAATAGAATATCATCAGACATTTATTTGTCCAATTTATAGTTTCAGCCAAGTACATACAGTGCATATACCATGTTTATGCTTGGTAAATAACATTTAAGTTCTACTATACATTAATCATGTTTCGAGAAGCTACATAAACCCAAGCAGTGTGTTGTAAATGCTCCTGTCTGTGTCTGGATGGCTAAAGTAACTTGCTGAACATGCCACAGTGATGGATGTAAACGTCTCGATCGTGTGTCGTAGGGGAAGTGTATTTACTCCGAGGAGAACTGAAAAACCACACGCCTCCATCTGAGAAGCTGATGAGGACAGATGCGAGAGCTGAACGTGATTTGCGATGGTGGCTTTTTTGTTTTCCCAGCAGTCCTTGGGAGCAGACATACAAAATGCTTGAACGATTTACATACAGTACATAAGTCACATGTCACGTGTTTGCCACAGTCGGTTTCATAACAAGACAGAGTTGACTGTTTGCTGAGCCCCTCCACCCAAACCCGATTCTTGAGTTGGAATTTTGCTACTGTTTGTAAGCAGAGCGGCTTTGTCGTCCAATCAGCATGCAGAAATGGAAACAAAGAGGATGTTGTTGCGTTCTTTAACCTATCCAGAAGTACACGGTTCGGATACAGAGTGCGAGTTCAAAGTTAGCACACTTTGATAATTCACATTCTAGCTACAGTAGTTCCATAGCGTTACTTCCAAAGCCAAGGAGCAGATCCCACCGGTTCTCACTTCCAACTCTTCCAACACCAACACTTGGTCTGTGGCCTTTGGTGTCCGACACACAAGGCACCCTTTAGTGTCCGTATGAGATGCACCGGGCTTTCAGCTATCTCCAATGTAAACCCATTAGATGCCCATAACAACACACTGTATATAGAGTGAGAAAGTCCATGTAGAGAGGAGGTTGGGGTGGATGAATTGTCAAACAAATACAGGACTTTCACCCAGGAGACAGCTGTTAGTGTCCCGTGTGAAACTTAAAGTCAACGTTGAGTTACTGTAACTATGCAGCTATATACCATATACTGTATACCACAGCATTACTTCCAAACCCAAGAGCAGATCCCACCCATTCTCAATCCCAACTCTTCAAACACCAACGCTTGGTCAGTGGCCCTTGGTATCTGACACCAACACACAAGGCACCCTTTAGCCTCTGTACGAGACCCACGCGGCTTTTAGCTAACTCTAATGTAAACCCATCCACAGCAACATTGGACAGCCAGAACAACTGACACACTTAGTATAAAGAGTGTGAAAGTCTGCGTAGAGAGGGGAGTGGAGTAGATGGATGGGTCAAACAAACACAGGACTTTCATCCAGGAGACAGCTGTTTATTCTTGTTTGTGTCCTTTGTGACACTAAAAGTCGAGTTATTCTAACTACATAACTATAAAGCCTCCGTACCCCACCTAACTGAGTACTTTTGTTCCCTAAACCTAAATAAATGTTTACGCATGTAAGAACTGGAAACCGTACATTTCCTATAAACACAAAAGTTTATTTTGGAAAAAAACACTATGCATGAAAACAGCAGAAATATACACACCATTCCTGACACGTCCAACACCTAGAGTATCGTAGCTTGATGGCCACTGACCAAGTATTGGTATTTATTAAGTTGGGAGTGAGAATGTCTTGGCAGATCGTAGCTAACTACATTATTAAGTGGGGTTACAAGTTAGGGTAGAACAAGCCTGGAACGTCAACTGGTGGGCAGGTTTGTCAAACCCATCAGTTAGTCCTCATCCTCAAAGTCAGTCGACAAATACATTACACGTTACAAGTACATTTAATACATATAAACGTTTCTAAAGTGACATGGTATGAGCTGGATGATGGTTTGACACCTAGTCAAGAAACATGCCAAGTCCTCGCTGCATTTTCAGTGGCTTTTTAACAACATGTCCCTGTTTTTCTAGCGGGGATAGTGCCACGAAAAGCACTTGACATCTTGAACCAAATATCACTGGAGACATTGGTGGCTTCTCTGGCCAAGATTGTGCCACCAAGGCCATGGGTTTTTAGCCTAAACATGATCTTTTCCAAACATAACTAAATGTTTTTTGTGCCTAAATCTACCTACACATGTGACTCTGCACCAGTCTGTTACAACTGAAGAAGCTTCTTGAATGAGAGGTGAAATGTCTTCAAGAAACTCAAGTAAGTCCAGTTGCCTACGATATAGCATTGCAGAACAAACAAATGTGACATATCTGCATATTTGTGGAAATGTACAGTGTCGGCACTTGGGTTGGTATTTATGAAATAAAAGTCAAATGCATAACAAAAATCCTCGTCCTTATTTTAAAATGAGCCAGATGTAAACAATAAAAACTCGGCAGACAGAGATATCCATGTGTTAGCTACAGTGGATGCCAGTGACCATTGTCGTATAAGCTGTCAAAACTGGTCACCAGCTAAATTTAGAAGGGTGCTTATGTCCACTTCTATCATAAATCAAAGGCCAATTATTCTTAAAATGACCACCAAATTCAAGCAGCAACTTTGTCACAGTTATTATGGTAAACTGCATGCATGCTATACTGGAATACCTGACAGTTAAAGTGGCGGTAAGCGAGGGTAGCGAGGCTCAGCAAGCAGTCATAATCAAGTGATTGCTCCCTCCCCAAACACGTGTTGACAGTTTCACAATTGAGGCAATAAGTCGTAACACTGAACTGACAGAAAAGGATGCTTTGAGCTTCGGTGCGATGGAGTTACCGCTGAATATACTCTACAACAATAAGCTTTTTTTTTTCCTCAGCTCTTGTTTTTGTGGACGCAGTGCAGCAAAGTACATCGAAACTAAAAAACAAAGAAAGAAAGAAATCATTCAGGTGAAACTGCAGCAGCTTCTCTGTCACCTTCTGCAGAGAAACCCTGAACATGGCTTGGACTTCTAACAGTTACAAGTATGTACAATCACTAATGAGTGGAGTGGATTCAGCCATCCACAGCAGCGTATCACCTACTGTCCTGTGATCTCTGAGTGTCGCTCTGTTGGTGTAAAAAAAAAAGGGAGCGGAAAGCCTGGCGTTGTGTGTGTGTGTTTCTTTGTGTTTTTGTCTGATTGTGTGAAAATGTGCAGTATGTGTTTGTGGGTCTTTGCCTGTGTGCTTTTGCCAGCGGCGACATGTGTTCAGTATGAGCTACAGTAAAGACGGCTCGGGCGCAGATGTTCTAGCTTCTCTAATGTTTCAAGTTATTGGTGTTCACCCTGAAAGAAAAAGGCTTTCTAGTGACATTTTTTTGTCAGGAAAAAAAATCCAAATGGACCTTTCGTAAAAATGTAAAATACCAGATCACGTCATTATCAAAACATACACAAACCACAGAGGAGACTGAATAACACCGAAAAGGCTGCCCAAGTGATAAAATGTAGCCGTTACTGAACTGACTGTGACTTTTGAGCAAAAGATCCCACCTATAGCCTCAACACACAAACAGACATGGGTGAAAACTGAGTTGACGACTGTGAAAATCGATGCTAATTTACATTGTGTACCTTTCCAAGAGCCACCAGCTGTGGTTTATTGGAATGTAGTCCTCGAGTATTTTCTCATTTCTGCCCGAGGGAGCAACACAGAAGCTTTAAATCCCTTTTTTTTCCAACTAACCCAAAGGGAACACACAGCCAGACTGAGTTAACACTTGTAGTAGATCACCGTTTTAGCACACAGCTGCAATGCAAAAAAAATCCAAAACAATAAAACAACAAAATTCATAAAAAAATCAAAGTAGGAATCAAAATAGAGATAGAATCCAGAGGGAAATAAAAGTACAACAGGTATTACAGAGAAGAAAGGATATAATTTCTTGTTTTGCTTTTTCTTTTATACAAATGTGTGTTTGTCAGTCCGTTGTTTGTTGCTGTGAAGCGGCGAGGCTACAAGACGCCCGGCGAGGACAGCTCCAGCAGGCTGCAGTAGCACAGCCAGAGCAGCGGGGGCAGCAGAGAGGCCAGGCCTGCAGGCCGTCTGGAGACAGCCGAGTTTTTCAAGATGGCGTTGGACGTACTGGGACCGTCTATTTGAGGGTCCTGAGAGAGACACAGACAGACAGAGACAGGAGTGAAGGTGGTTAGTATTTAAAATACAGCCCAAGGGGAATCATTCCTTTCAGTTTCCTTTTTATCGATTATTAATATCATTCATTCATTAATTATCAGAATGTGCTCATCCTGGGGTTGAGAGGCAGGGTACATCCTGGACAGGTCACCAGACTATCACAGGGCTGACACATAGAGACAGACAACCATTCACACTCACATTCACACCTACGGACAATTTAGAGTCATCAATTAACCTGCATGTCTTTGGACTGTGGGAGGAAGCTGGAGCACCTGGAGGAAACCCACGCTGACATGTCCTAGGAGTGGAGTTCAGAGGAGATCGACGCATTCGGCGTGCACGTTGAGATTTCAGAGGAGACCGGCGTCACTGAGAAATGCCTTAATAACTCTACTCTCCGACTGCTACTTGCGTTACATAGCAGTCCACTTCCATATTTTGGCACAGTTGGTTTCCACACCTGACGTGAACCGTACCCGAGTACACATGAACCAAACCCATGACCACCTTTTCAAGTCGATTCAAGTAAGAATCGATGAACCTTGTCCAGGTAGGGTACACAGTGTTCACACTAATCAAATGACCTGGACTTTGAGATTAAAGGGATAGTGCACCCAAAAATGAAAATTCAGCCATTATCTACTCACCCATATGCCAAGGGAGGCTCAGGTGAAGTTTTAGAGTCCTCACATCCCTTGCGGAGATCCAAGGGGAGAGGAGGTAGCAACACAACTCCACCTAATGGAGGCTGATGACGCCCCAGATTCAAACGTCCAAAAACACATAATTGAAACCACAAAATATCTCCATACTGCTCGTCCGTAGTGATCCAAGTGTCCTGAAGCCCCGACATAAAAAGTTGTTTGGAAAAACGTCATTGTAGCCTGCAACTCTAACTGCCTCCATTAAGTGGAGTTGTGTTGCTACCCCCTCTCCCCTTGGATCTCCGCAAGTGATGTGAGGACTCTAAAACTTCACCTGAGCCTCCCTCGGCATATGGGTGAGTAGATAATGGCTGAATTTTCATTTTTGGGTGCACTATCCCTTTAAGTGTACTCGGTCCCTGATTGGAAAGCCTCCTTGGTCTAACTTGCTCCTCCATGGAATATAAGAACTACTCCAATGTCTTCAGCACAAAGCATGATGCTGACTTTTTGCCTGGGACACAAGCCTAAGAATTACTGATGGTTGCACCATTACAGCATTGCGGCATTGTGCTATCAGTTATGTAGCTATCAAATCCATAATAACAACTCTTTTCTGATTTACACACGAGTCAGCTGGACACTTTTAAGAGTCATCTGGAGACAGATTTTTCAACCAAACCATGTATGCAATGCCACTAGTTCAACGTGTTCAGATCTTGCAGTAACAATAATTTCAACCACTAAAAAAAAGAGAATCTTTTGTGACAAACTTTGGAGGGCAAATACTCCACAGTTGTTGTAAACCGTACATAATGTACAGCCTGACAGATGTACCTGTGCAGGCAGGGTTAGAGAAAAGTCAAATTACCCCTCTGCCCTGCACCTGAACTGCTGATTTATGCACCAAAGTCACTCTACAGAACACTTTTTAAATATCAAAAATACACACCAATATATACGGATGAATAGTTTTTGGGGAAAAATAGAGAACCCTGAAGCAAACACTCCACAAAGGTGAGATTATATCAGTTCCCTCTCTTTCACAGCTCTAACATTCACCTCACATTGTCTTAAAAAACATGAACATCCAGAGACAACTAGCTGACTTGAATGTCCAGATTGTGGCATGAGAGAGTTTCATGAATCAGCTGTGGCAGGTGCCTCTGGATCCCGTCCAGAGCAGACTATCCGATCGTTTCCATGACAGCTTGATAAATGACGAGGAAAAACACCCGACAACAATAACATAAAGCGCTGCCAACATTTCAAGCATCAAACATTTTGAGGTATTTAGGTCTTTGTTTCCTTATGCATCACACACTGGAGGGAGTCTTTTTGATTTCTCTGCCAGTGCCAGCGACTTATACCCACTGGGACATGAAGTGGACTTTAGGTTGGGGTTTAATTCATGCGTGCAGAATGTGGCACACTTCACGACTGTTTAATTCAGTAATATCACCTATAAAAACTCTTAAACATATTCATGTGGTATGAAAAAAACCAAAAGGTTGTTTTTCTAACTGAAATGCCAAAGCTTAAAAGTACGTGTGTGTGTGTGTGTGTGTGTGTGCATGTGCCACAATGTGTAAGTACATGTGTATATGAGCTTCACCACTGGTCGTTGGCTTGCTAATAAAGCTGCAAGCTAACGGCTGGGTCATCTCCCCCAGACCTGTCCCTGCCTCTATTAAATGTCAGTCCAGTGCATAACAGTGCCTTATTATTGTACAATGACATTTACAGTGAACTTTAAAAGCCACCCGATAAGCAACAATCCCATTTCAGCCTCAAAGGAACTACAAAGACCAGGAGTTTACAAAGGAGGTGGGAAGGATTGCCGTGGCAATCACAGTCAGAGGGAGGTCACAGACTTCCAACAGCCAGGTCGGATTACTGTTTGTGATTATTTGATAGCTCCAGCAATCGTGCTGTGGTGTTTAATGAAATTGTTTTTGGATATAAAATGGTTTGAGAGCTCATCTCCCAACACAGGTTGTGTCCAGGTTGTTAAAGGCTGTGATATTTTTCCCAAATTAAAGACACACTACAGTTGTTCGATAACAGTTGTGATCACAGTGTGCCAACAATATATAATATCCAGGTGCACTGCAAAGATCTGTCTGACAAGACTTCAAACATGTTCAAGACAAGCAGTTTGTCACTGCACTTATCTTTACCAGCTGTGACAGTGGGGCGGGTATTGTTTTCACCTTGAGTCTGTGTGTGTGTGTCATCGTGGCAAAATGTGATCCTGGGGACATGTACTGTAGCAGGAACGACCACAGAAGCCATTTTGTGTACTTTGCCAGATGTTTTTATGTCTGTCTGTCTGTGGATGGATTTTGTCGCTATGATAGCCTCACAACCCTGCAAGACGCAGTCACACAACATTACAGGTGTGTAGCTGAGGTTGCAACAGGGTGTAGATGGAAGATGGGTGAAGTTGGAGCAAGGGGGCTTGAAGAAGGGAGCTGGGAAATAAGGCAGGGGCAATAGCTCTATTGTAATGGAAATGCAAATCCCGAACCAAAGCCCAAGCTAAGCTAGCACATGACTATCGAAAAGAGGTTTTAGTGTGCATATGCAGTTTTGTTTTTTTTGAAGACTATTTCTTGGGCAGTTTTTGCCTTTAATGACAGGGAAGCTGCCGAGAGACAGAGTGTGGGGACGACACACAGCTGCTGCAAGGGGCTCAGACTATATGAGGCACACACTCTACCAGGTGAGCAAGAGGTCGCTCCCATATTCATGTGTTTAACCTCCCTAACTCCGCCGACGTCCTCGCTCCCCTCCTCCTCTGTTAAATGGTACCTCCCAGGCGCACTACGTCATCAAACCATGTGATGTTTGGCATTGCCTGACTCAGGAAGCTCTCGACTTTTCAAAAATAACAACTTTTATTTATTATGTATTTTGTACCAGAGCAGCCTAAACACACATAGTCCAAAATCACGATGAGTGGTGACAAGTCATGTCATGACGATTTTCGACGGGAAAAGTTAAAGGATTACTCGCGACCTTATGTGGAGCTGTTAGCGGGGACTTAGCTGTTTTATAAAAGGTAAGAGTCTCACCCCTACCACTATTTTTGGCTGAGATACACCGTCTAGAAAGTGGGATCATAACTTTCACGTTTCATATGGCTTTATTTGGTGATATTTTATGGTGTTTCTGTGTCATAAACAACATCAGCCTTCATAATCACACCTGATTTCAATAAGGTTCAATGTTAGTGACCGACTTGTCATTTGGAGCTCCGCCTGGATCTTTTCATGGAAAAAACACTGTAGAATGGTCATACTTTGAGCAGTCTTCTTCAAATTTGAAACAAGTGTTCATTGATAGTGTGCCTACAGCCCCACAGTGTCATTTACCTGCTCAGATGAAGCCACAGACAGTTATTCATCCTGAAACACTTTTTTTATTTTATTTTAGGCAAAATCTTCAATTTTTTACTGACTTCAGAGGCCCATTACTCTGTGTCTGTATCACCTAGAGTGTTTCTGACACTTTCACAAGAAACTTCAGAAAGTTTTCTTTCTGGCAAGACCTCATGCATGCATGTAGTCAGAGCGGTTCAGAAGCTACAGTCATTTTAATTTGGGTATGTCATTTGAGGCGTTTTTGCTACAAAATGGGGGTGGAGTGCAAGAGGTAATGCTTTTTTAATCCTTTCCACTGCCAGTAGACCAAAGCTGTATGAGCTGTGCGAGTATGACTTTCTCATTTTTTTCTTTGTTTGATTGTTTCTTGTGTGTCATGTCTGATGTCACAAACACATTGAAAAACAGCCTAATAAACAGCAGAAAGCAGCACAGAGGCTGGTGAAGATGTTACGGTGGTTACTTCATATCTGTTACAGTTCGGTCTCTCTTTCACACTCAGTGCTGACTAAGTCGGGAGGATGCTGCTTGGAGGGGAATGGATGGAATCCGTGGCGATGCATCATTAAATTGAGCTGGAAAAGGGGCAAATATTAGCATGTCTATGCGAGTGTCATTCAGAGTGAATCAGAGCTGAAGCCAATAGAAACCTGTGGCTAGTGCAGATTCAATTGTCCTGGGAATGAATGCCAACTATAACCTTTCCCACTGAAGACAAAAAGCCAGATGTCAGTGGGTGTTAGTGGGTTTTTGTCCAGTGGGAAAGAGGCTCAAGAATGCCTAGAAAATTCCGATTGGGCTGACTCACAAAAACCCTTTCTAACTGCAAAACATTTGTAACAAAGAAGCAAGAAAGTTTGGAAAGGTTTACTCTGAGAATCGCTTACAAGAAAGTCTTGAGGGAACAGAAAAATGAACCGACAGGTACATTCTTTGAAACTCACCTAACCCTGAGTGAGATATGTCATATCTTCAGGTATTTCATTCAGTCCCACTTTGTATTATAGCTGCTTTTTAACCAGAAGTCTAGTTGAAAGTAAAACATTTTGTGTGTTGTGTGTTTGAATGTGTCATTGACGCCAAACTTACCACACAGAAGACGCCATCAACAGTCGAGTTTGACTTCAATTTCTGTGCCTGCAACAAAAAGACGCAAAGAATCACAATCAAATAACATCACAAATAATCCCCAAAAAGATGCATGTTTGTGTTGATGATTTTGTTTATGAAAATGATCAAAATGACAAACATGACATGTCATTTTGTAGCTTCAAGGATACCTCATTCCTTAAAGTCTGCATGCTACATCACAGCACAACAGTATTTTAACATCACGCTGAGACTGGAGTGAAAGTTCACTGATGATCTGCAGTAATTAATTTGCTTTGATCAACAATCGATGGAACAGTCTACCGTCTAATCAGGCTGAAAACATCCCGTCAATACGTTTACACAACAGGTACAAACAGCACACAGGCATCAGTGTTCAAACACTGTGACTAAACTTCAAATAACCATCATATTCAATGTGTATGTTTATGGAAGCTCGGCGCTGATCTGATCATAAAAACAGATTGGGGACTAAAGCTAAATTGGAAAAACTACAGTAACCTTGGACAGTTTACCCTGAGAGCCTGTTAAACTTTTAAAGCCTCTGATATATTCAGTGAGAGGAGGAGGAGAGGAGTCAGCACAGAGGGACAGTCAAACCCAGACTCTGATTTCATCTCAAATTTATCATTCAGTGGCTGTCGCACGCTCAGACACACCGTCTTTGAGTCTGTCTCACACACACATACACATTTTCACGTGTGTAAATGAAGGTTAGAGGTTTTCTCTGTGATCCATTACAATTGCTTGACTGCTTTTTTACTTGTAACTTACCGTGTAGAAATATTGGAATGTTAATGTTACAGCATGGGCTGTAATTTTTTGTCTTCCAAAATGACTCTTGTGTGATTTCTGATTGAGATCGTTATATGTTTAGTCATCTAAAGTCTTGAAACACAAGTTGAAACAGGCACTTTCTTGCAATGCACCATTCTGTAACGTTCTAAAAACCTGCCGGTTCACACCAATGCAACTAGATGGGACGGTGTATCATCTCTATGCAACAACTTTCTGTACTTCTGTTCTGATTTGCAGCTTTTCAGACTTAATTTGTGGCTGAATATAATTTGTAGCTTCTTAAAATATGAATGAGGATAGTGATAGTGAGATGCTGGCTACAGTTGTGTTTGTATTAGTGATGAAATGGTGACAAACAGAATCAAAATGAGCATCAGATGGACTGTATTTATAATAAATATGCCTCAATAATATAAATACCCAGTGCTAATTAATCAGTCAGTGAGAATGTGTGTGTGGGCGGGGCATAAGCACATACAGTGAGCAGCAGCAGCGACCCACCATCTAACACCAGCCAATGTGAGGACGGAAACAGAGGGCTTGGTGGGGACAAAGCAACTGCGGTCTTCACTAGAAGCAGGTGGCGGTCTTAACGTTCTAAAACCAACCGCTGGTGATTTGACCAGCTGAGTTGCAGGCGACACCATCAGTCAGCTTGAGTCGAGCTCAGATCGATGAGTTCACACCGCTGCAACTTTTCTCTGCAATGTTCTACAATGGTTTCGTCTAGTCACGTATCATGCCAACGTTAAAGGACGCCTTTTTTCGTTGGTTTCTGACAGCGCAAGGCACTGCCAAAGTGCCCAATTTCGATGAATTTGGAGTGAGACAGGGTTCATATTATACATTTTTAATGGTGTATTGAGTTATGTGTCTATATGTACCTTTGATTTTTGAGAGAAGCCAAAGCTAAATTTCCACTGAGATGGACTATCTATCTATCTACCTACCTATCTACCTTCCTACCTACCTACCTATGTATGACACAGACATGACTTTATGCACCTCATTGAAAAGCTCTAACTATAGCTGTGCGTTTGAGGCCTTACTCTAGTTTAAGGTGATTGTAAGGTTGTACAGAAAGAATGTGTGCAATCAAGCCATGAACAGAGAAAAAAAACAGACCAGTGCGCAAATAAACATGACCTTTGATCAGTGATGATGCATCACATTGGTAATCTTCATTCTCTCCTCTGTGTCCTTGCTCTCCAGGTAAATTTGGTAAAAGGCAAAAGTGATTACCACTTGTGTTGATTGCGAGCCTGTGATGAGTTGATTTGTTGATTTGCAGCGCGGGCCTTGTAATCAGCGTCTGAACATCTCATGTTTATGTTCCGTGTTTGGTAAATAAGGCATCTGATTAAGACTTTGTGCAGGAGTTTGTGGCTTAAGAGAAGATTTTCTCCTTTGCCTCTAATGACCTGCACACTGACTCTCTGCTCTCAGGATGGATGCTGTAAGTGAATGCAACTCCAGTTTTGGCTCCTGGTTATTTATGTGTGTGTATGTGTGTGTGTGTGTGTGCTCAGACCGTAGGTGTGACAGAATAATAAATGGCTCCAGTATACAGTATTGTGAATTCAGACCAAAAATAGGGATGTACAGGATGTAGCCGGCATAATAATACAGAAAGTGAGAAAGTGTATTCTGTTATTACACCTTTGCTTCACTAAACCAAAGAAAAAGAAGCCAAAGCTTGGGTGGAATGATGTCTATAAATCATGGTGTATTTGCAGGACTCTGTTTAAAGAACCAAACAAAAGAACAAGCCAAGAATTCCAAACATGGTAGCAGAAAATAAACGTGGTCGGAGGAACACGATGACTAAACACCACTCTTACATCAGTTTGTTTTGCATGATGAGGTCCCATCTGTGTTAGGAGTCATCGTTCAGATGCATTAAAAGTTTAAAACATTTCCGATAGAAACACTGAGAGATTATAATGATAATAAACTTTTACAGCTTGTGGCTAAAGTCTTAAATCCTGGGGGCACTTTGAGGGTTTCACAGCAAAACATTTGGAAATTTAAATTGTACGCAAGTGAATCTTAGGATGTGGATTCCATTTAGGAGTCAGGCTCCATCTGCCACTGCAAATGTTTCTACTGTCATAATGTCTCCACCATGATTCAAAACTAACACATTCAGCAGTTTAGAGGTTGATTTTTTTAGAAGGCTATTCTTCATGTAATAAGTGATAAAATTAATGGCACAATCTGTGATCCCGATGTAAACAAAAGGGTCAAGCTAATCCCAAAATAACCACCACTCAAAACACAAACCTGTCACAGATCTGCACGCCCACTCACCCAGCCATCAGTCAGTTATTTTCCATTCACCCTGGTTTCCTGCACCTCATCAAGGCAACTCAGTTCACCTGTTCCTCATTACACTCAGCCAGTGCACATACCCCAGCCTCACAGACACTCTGTCAGATTGTCACTCATGCACTCTCAAACACTTTATTCCAGACTGATTGCTTGTTGCCGACCCTCCGTGCTTCTAACTTGCCTGCTTCTTCTGATTCCCGCCAAACTCTCCAGCCTTCTGTCCCCAACCACAAGACCTGCTTCTGCGTCCTTGGTTCCTGTTTGCCTGTGGCTGTTTGGTGTTACCATCTGACAACGATGCTCCGAGTGTTCCAGTCTGGTTACTTGAGATTTTCACCGTGTCACCACACCTGCCATTGTGTGTGCATCCTGTGAGTACTTAGCTGCTGGCTTCTTGACTCTCCACCTGGCCTCTACCTGTCCCTGACCGGTTCATCTATTTGCACTGTGTATTTACCTGGTTCTTTTGTCTCCACAGCTACGTCCCCTGCCTCCTCCATGGTACTGTTGCCTGTTATTGAACTGAACTGTGTTTGAACTGTGTTAATGCCACAACTCACTGACCTGCCTTCCGGCCTGATTTGGCCTGCTGTAAAGGATTTTGTGGAGAGACTTTGCTGGAGTGTTGAACTGTATTGTGTGCCGTTGAGTAGCTCTGCCCTGTACCTGCTAAGTTGTTACAGTAAACATCATTACCAACTGTTACTGTCTCCTTTGTGCTGTAAATTGGTCCTAATAGCACCTGTTACACCACCAGAAAACTAAATATATATTACGTTTCTTCTGATGCTGTAAAAGATTTAATATTCATCTTGATTTAAAACTAACATGCAGCATTTCACTTACTTCTGTCTAACCATGCAAACACTTGAGGTCTTGATATATCCATGTCATCCATACAGTATCTTAACATCTGGCAAATGAAGCCAAATTTTTGTGTAATTTAGGAGAACAGACTCTCTAAATTAGCTCACACTTACTATACATGCTGTGAAAGCATTGCTTGTGATTACATGCCCATGTAAACTTTGTAAACCTTTAATATAGAACAACTGCAATGCTTATTTCCAACTAACAAAATTTTGATGTCAACATATTCAGATATATATATATATATATATATATTCCTGCCTCGTTTCCATGTGTTTTGGATTTGCCTAATATCTCCCTGTTCTGAAAAGTCACATTAGCATGTGGTAGATTTCCATATTTGTCCGGGGCACTTCCTGCCCGCTTGGGAGTCAACTATATTCATAAGAACAGGCGCATGGAGCCATGGGGCTTGTAAACTGTGTGTATGTATCCTCTCCATGCCAGCATTTGTGTGTGTATATGTTGTTTTATCCGTGGTTTGTTTGCCGTGGGACCAACTAGCTCTGTTGAGTAATGGAAAAAAGGAAAAGGAGCCCTTCTAGAGTTATAATTTCCTCTAAAACTCAGGAGGAAGAGGAAGAAGGAGGCTTCTTCTCACTTGCTTTACGTTCACACAAAGACAATGCAGAGAAAAAAAGATAAACTAAAGCCAGGATAACATTTAAGTGATGCTGAGCTTCGAGCTGAATACTACCGTCGACAGACTTTAAAATGCAGCTGATCTGCAGTTGTAATGTTTACCATGTTCACCATCTTAGTTTAGCATGTTCGCATGGTAACATTTGCTATTTAGCACAAAACACAAAATATGCAGCCCAGTCGCTAGAAGAAAATATTGGCATTGTACATTTCTGCAAACCATGGATGCATTACATTTATAAACATTATGTTTGATTTCAGCATTTTAACTCTTTTATCTTGTGCATCACTTTAATTTTTGTCATGAGGTTGGGAGAGAGTTGCTGCGTCAAGCGAGGGAGTTAAAGTATTTCGGGGTCTTGTTCACGAGTGAGGGTAGACTGGAGTGTGAGATTGATTGGCAGTTTGGGGCGGCATCTGTAGTGAAGAGGGAGCTGAGCCGGAAGGTGAAACTTTCGATTTACTGGTCCATCTACGTCCCAACCCTCACCTATAGTCATGAGCTCTGGGTAGTGACCGAAAGAATGAGACTGTGAATACAAGTGGCCGAAATGAGTTTCCTCCAGCCCAGCCACCCCACGGATTTTTCACTAATTCCATAACTTTTCCAGACCTGGAAAATGGGATTGAGAAATTTCATAACTTTGATTTTTTAACCTTGATATGATGCTGCTGCTCCTTTCACTGCTTCGAGGTTTTTGACATTTCCACAGGTGTGAAATAAAGCCATGAGCCTTGACTAGACTTGAGTGTTTTGGAAGTCCTTTGCCCCACAGGGCATCTCACTGGTACCAGTCCTGATAGTCGCCTATCCCATAATGCTCCACCCCCTTCTGTATGGTCACCCCTCTCTGGAAAGTGTCATCTTATCTGCTACATAATAACATCCAACTGTAACTTATCTGTGGTTGCAGGAATGTACAATGCCAACATTTTTTCTGGCGAGTGGGTTTGATACAGCTGGGGCTGAAAACCAAAGTACTGGACAAACTGAAATTTCAACCTGATGGTGGTGGTCGATAAAAAGCCAGAGGATTAACAGAGTCAGTCGGATGTGATATCTGGAACCAATGAACCTCTGTACCAAGGTGCCAATCTGGAGAGTAGATGTTGAGATATTTCACAGGATAAGTGGAGTCATTTAACTGCATTGGCACCAAAGGGATGGTGGTTAAAATGCAGCCCAATGGCAAAAATGTTGGCACTTTATGTCTCTGCAAACCATGAATACAATTTACATGTTATTATGTAGCAGATACGGTAAAACTTAATATTTCTTAACATTTCAACACCTCTGTGGTTAAGATACGGTTAAGTTTAGGCACAAAAACCACCTGGTTATGATTAGGGAAAGATCTCGATTTTGCCGAAAAACACCAGTTTTCATGGCATTGTTTCCCAGCAGAAAAACACCCAAGTTTGCGGCCTAAAAAGCCGCAGGAAGAACATTGACGCATAGCCAAAACTTAACCTCTTTTGTTGTTTGTTAGTCTTGAAGAGTGATCTGCAGTGGTCTGCATCTTGGCAGGCATCTTGCAACTCGTCAAATACCAGCGTTTAGTCAGAGGCCCTCCACGTCAAAATCTGACACACTAGGTACCCTCCTGTTTCACTTTTGGACGCACAAGGATGGCGTGTCAATTTACGCTCATGACATGCATTAAATAAACTCAAAAGCATTGATGTAATACGTATGAAATGTACAAATGCAACGTATTTGTGGTTTACAGAAATGTACAGTGCCAACATTTTCTTCTGGCGGCTAGCCTTAAAATAATCTCAAACTGTCAGAGGTGGAGAGGATTTATCGTCTATCTTCTGAATGTCTGGGAAAAGTTTTATGTCAATCTATCCAACAGCTGCTGAGATATTTCAGTCTGAACCAGCCAGCCGACCCCTTGCTGCTATCAAGGCTAAAAAGAAAAGGAACTGCACTCTTTAGTTCAGGTGTAGGAGACAAAAATAAAGAACTGAATCTCCTCTAATTTAGTTTGAAGCTAACAGTCAGAAGCACTTTCCTCGTGTTGTCTGAACATTTCACAAAGGAGTCAGACTCAATTTGAGAACACTGACAAAAGGTAGGTGGTTTTTCCTCAGAAAGATCTCACTGGGAGCTCTGGAGCTCTTAACTGGTTTCACCTTCCACTTTGTTTTCTGTCTTTCTTTGATTCTTTTCTTTCAAGCCTAGGTAAACTCACTGCCTTAAGTGTTGCCGGGCTGTCATTGGCTGAAGAGGAGAGGTTCTGAGTCGCTGGTTAATGGGTATTATTCTGCATGTGTGCGTATGTGTGTGTGGGTGTGTGTGTAAAAGAGAGATCAATGAGAAGAGTTGAGTGAATCCTCTCACAGGCCTGTCCCTCGAGTGTGTCGTTACGAGAGCATAGCCTTTCTTTCTGCCGACACACAATTATATACACAAACACACACGCAGCTACACTCCGGTATACTGAGGAGTTGTACACACACTAGAAAAGTGGTTTAACACAACTCTCTCATTAACTTGTACTTGACATGTTATCAGAGCAGCGCCAACAGCACACACGCACCAGTACACCACCAAAGCTCATTATCAGAACACACTGTGTATATGTGTGTGTGTGTGTCAGCGAGCCAGTGCACTTGCATTTGTGTGTATTTGTGTGTAATTGCTTCTGTCTACAATATCTGCAGGACTGTATGCCTGCATCTATATCTATCTATCTATCTATCTATCTATATACGTATATATGTTGGAGGATGAATTAAAGTCAGTGTTAAAAACACTCTGAAGGTGCTACAAACACAATGCCTTTTTCCTGCATTCTAATTTTACAGAATATCCAATATAATTTCACTGTACACAGGCCACTATGGAACCAAGAGTTTGTCTTTTGTAACACAAGATCTGCTGCTTTATCTACAAAAACGCAGCATCAAACATATTAAAAACTAGCAAACAAATATAGATTTAGCAGGACACTAATGTCTGTTCTAGATCGTTAGCTGATGTGGATGCGAGTAAATTCATTTTAGTCTGTTAATGACATTTGTGTTTTGTTAATAGTTTTCTGGTTTTAGTCATGTTCCCAATTTAGTGTGATCCTAGCAACTGACTAACTGCAACTTTTGGTAAAAGCTTCTGTGATGCCCATGTCCATAATCAGGTTGTTCTTATGCATACCAATGCACCATCATCTGTAGACAACCCACAAAGTCATGAGCTGGTTATTCTTACTAACCCATGTAATCACGGAGGCTATGATCATGTCACCAATGCACTGATTGGAGTAAAGAAGGAAGTATTAATTATAAAGAGCAAAAGGTCATATAAGCAGACAGGTTGAGGTCATGGATGGGTCAAACAACACAGGACTGTCCCCCAGGAGACTGGTGTTCATGTCCTGGTTGAAGCCAAGCAAACTTTGAGTCATTATAAAGTACGTCATCACCATGTTTCTTTTCCTGAACCTAACATATGTATCTTTACGTGAATGCTAGACTTGATGTTAAGTACGTAACATGATGATGCCCAGGCATATTTGTTTTTTCTAAACCTAACCTAAGTAACTTTACGTTAAGTACATAACATTACGATGCTCAACCATGTTTTTTTTTCTCTAAACCTTACTTACGTGACTTTACGTTAATTACTAGACTTAATGTTAAGTACATAACATGATGATGCCCAGGCATGTTTTTTCTACACCAAACCTAACTAATTTGACTTGACAAAACTTAACCTACATAACTTTATAGGTACGCTGCTCAACCATGTTTTTTTTCTCTAAACCTTACTTTTGTAGTTTATGTTAAGTACTGAACTTTACGTTACGTAACATCATGATGCTCAACCATGTGTTTTTCTTCTCTAAACCTTACTTACGTAACTTTACGTTTAGTACTAGACTTTATGTTAAGTACGTAAAGTAATGATAATGATGTAATGATGCCTAGGCATGTTTGTTTTCCCTAAACCTTACTTAACTTTACGTTAAATACTAGACTATATGTTAACTTAGTAAGATGATGATGCTCAGGGATGGTTTTTTTTCCTAAACCTAACCTTAGTAACTTTACTTGACTAAACCTAATCTATGTAACTTTATGTTAAGTACGTAACATTACAATGCTGAACCTGGTTTCTTTTCCTAAACCTTATTTTTGTAGTTTATGTTAAGTACTGAACTTTACATTAAGTACGTAATGTTACGATGCTAAACCATGTTTTTTTTTCTCCAAACCTTACTTACGTAACTTTACGTTTAGTACGAGACTTTATGTTAAGTACATAACATGATGATGCCCAGTCACGTTGTTTTCCTAAAATTAACGTACGTAACTTAACTTGACTAAACCTAACCTATGTAACATTACATTAAGTACTGAACTTTACATTATGTAGATAACATTACAATGCTGAACCATGTTTCTCTTCCTAAACCTAACTTATGTAACTTTGCATAAAGTATGTAACTTCATTTTAAGTACTTAGGGTGAAAACATCATTTGTGGAGTGCTCATTTCTCAGATATCATGCAAACCATTGTATGAGGATATATTGCCAAAATGCATTACGGACACATCTTTAATACATTATAATCTCTTTTTAGCACTTTCTAATTAGAATTATATGCACTCATAATTATTCGTAATGCTTTATAACAATAATCACGACACATTATTTCACATTTTAGAATAACTTATAGTAGAACTGTTTCAGATATTACCTATTACTTGAATCATTATAGTAATTACAGTGAGTACTTTTGGAAAACAAAACAGTGAGATGTCAGTGTCCATTCAGTTGATCTTTATTATGATCAAAATTATTTGTCAAATTGGAGTATTTAATTAACTGTCTGTTATCACCCATTAACACATACATGGAGTTAATTGTTTAACTTAGGTTCAGGAGCAGGACCACGCCTCAACCACTCCTCTAATCACCTGACTAACGTACAGTACAGGCCAAAAGTTTGGACACACCTTCTCATTCAATGCGTTTTCTTTATTTTCATGACTATTTACATTGTAGATTCTCACTGAAGGCATCAAAACTATGAATGAACACATGTGGAGTTATGTACTTAACAAAAAAAGGTGAAATAACTGAAAACATGTTTTATATTCTAGTTTCTTCAAAATAGCCACCCTTTGCTCTGATTACTGCTTTGCACACTCTTGGCATTCTCTCCATGAGCTTCAAGAGGTAGTCACTTGAAATGGTTTCCACTTCACAGGTGTGCCTTATCAGGGTTAATTAGTGGAATTTCTTGCTTTATCAATGGGGTTGGGACCATCAGTTGTGTTGTGCAGAAGTCAGGTTAATACACAGCCGACAGCCCTATTGGACAACTGTTAAAATTCATATTATGGCAAGAACCAATCAGCTAACTAAAGAAAAACGAGTGGCCAACATTACTTTAAGAAATGAAGGTCAGTCAGTCCGGAAAATTGCAAAAACTTTAAATGTGTCCCCAAGTGGAGTCGCAAAAACCATCAAGCGCTACAACGAAACTGGCACACATGAGGACCGACCCAGGAAAGGAAGACCAAGAGTCACCTCTGCTTCTGAGGATAAGTTCATCCGAGTCACCAGCCTCAGAAATGGCAAGTTAACAGCAGCTCAGATCAGAGACCAGATGAATGCCACACAGAGTTCTAGCAGCAGACCCATCTCTAGAACAACTGTTAAGAGGAGACTGCGCCAATCAGGCCTTCATGGTCAAATAGCTGCTAGGAAACCACTGCTAAGGAGAGGCAACAAGCAGAAGAGATTTGTTTGGGCCAAGAAACACAAGGAATGGACATTAGACCAGTGGAAATCTGTGCTTTGGTCTGATGAGTCCAAATTTGAGATCTTTGGTTCTAACCACCGTGTCTTTGTGAGACGCAGAAAAGGTGAACGGAAGAATTCCACATGCCTGGTTCCCACTGTGAAGCATGGAGGAGGAGGTGTGATGGTGTGGGGGTGTTTTGCTGGTGACACTGTTGGGGATTTATTCAAAATTGAAGGCACACTGAACCAGCATGGCTACCACAGCATCCTGCAGCGACATGCCATCCCATCTGGTTTGCGTTTAGTTGGACGATCATTTATTTTTCAACAGGACAATGACCCCAAACACACCTCCAGGCTGTGTAAGGGCTATTTGACCAAGAAGGAGAGTGATGGAGTGCTGCGGCAGATGACCTGGCCTCCACAGTCACCGGACCTGAACCCAATCGAGATGGTTTGGGGTGAGCTGGACCACAGAGTGAAGGCAAAGGGGCCAACAAGTGCTAAACACCTCTGGGAACTCCTTCAAGACTGTTGGAAAACCATTTCAGGTGACTACCTCTTGAAGCTCATGGAGAGAATGCCAAGAGTGTGCAAAGCAGTAATCAGAGCAAAGGGTGGCTATTTTGAAGAAACTAGAATATAAAACATGTTTTCAGTTATTTCACCTTTTTTTGTTAAGTACATAACTCCACATGTGTTCATTCATAGTTTTGATGCCTTCAGTGAGAATCTACAATGTAAATAGTCATGAAAATAAAGAAAACGCATTGAATGAGAAGGTGTGTCCAAACTTTTGGCCTGTACTGTATATATACCAGCACAGCTCTACCACAGGCCTGTCAGATCTCTCAAACCCACCCTCTCTCCCCTTCTGTTCCTCCCTCTCCTCATCTCATTCTAGGCATCAACTAGGGGGCTTCCTAACAGCACAGGCTCATCAGAACACGAGACACACTGACTCTCTCCGCCCACATCACATCATCTTCATTAAACCTTTAAAATGCATATCGTTGTGGTGTGGTCCTTGCTAGTGAAATTAATTTTACGTGTTGTGCTGTTCTTGCATTCACACTGCCTTCAGCGTAAAAGCCAGCACCAACTGCAGATATTTAATGAACATAGTGGAGCCTTTCACAGCTAAAGAGCCAGGGTGATACTCTTGTAGGATGGTGGAGACCAAAACAGAACTAAAAGAGTGACTTTAAACGTCAATTTGTTGGGAAGCCAGGAACACATCTCTCAGTGAACCTCTTTTTCTGTGACATCCAATTGCCAGAAAAAAAAAAAAATCTATACATATATGTATATATATATATATATATATATATATATATATATATATATATATATATATATATATATATATATATATTATAGATTATACCAGATTTTGAAAAGTGAATAAAGATATTACCACTTTTGAGGATATTCAGTTTAGAAACACAAAAAGTGTTTGTTTACATGTTTGAACATTTGCAGACTGGGGCTTTAAAGCCATAATATAGACAATAGTCCTGCATACAGGAACAAAAACAATTCAGAAGATCTCCAGTGTAATGCACAATCACTACAACAGTGTGGAGCATCAAAAACAATATCAACATACAATAAAAAGAGCTGTTTGTAGTTTGATTGTTGTTGCAAAAATAAATGATTACGGTGGATTTCAGTTAGAAATTGCCGGAGGATTTTTCTGTCAACGTTGGTAAACAATAACTTTAGTGATTTTATGACGCTTCATCTGGTTGCGGTATGATTATATGTGAAATAGCTCTGTGAGTCCCTGTCATCGCTTTGCTGGTAATGACAGTATTATCCCCACTTCCTCCCTGACCCAGGAGGAGCCCGTCACTGGTGTTCAGGATTGCTGCCTGTGATCCCTCTCTTTCATCAGCCAGATAACTGTTCCTGCAGAGCAGGAGTGTCTGCTCCAACTGAGAAATACACTTTCACAGTCTTATTGGGCACAGTGGGTCTGGCACATACAGGTACACAGATGGATCTATACACACCAGTGTGTAGATACCAGTCTGAACAGGACAAAGATGGGAAAAAGACAAGATGAGGATGAATGAGGCGTGGTTACTAACATTTTGATGCTTTACCACATACAAAAGATGAGTCCAAATCAGTAACTTATAAATGTAAAAGATACTTTAACTGCTTTTCCGCTTGTAAGGAGGCAGGTTGAAGTGGTGGATTGGTCACATAAAAAAACAGACTTGGGACTTTTCCCTGGAGTCACGTGTTTGGATCCGTGTGAACTTTGAGTCATTTTAAGGTACGTCCTCACCATGTTTGTTTTCCAAAACCTAACCTCAGCAACTTTTATCACCTGAACTAACCTCCATAACTTTACTTGCACTGCATAACTGCATTAAGGACGTATTTGAGTGCAACACCATCAAGGGTAGGATGGCTTATAAAGAGCTGTCTCTACATATAGTCCAGCTCTATCCAACTGGCAGTATGTGTTTCAAGCATGTTTTTGGTTGGTTCTCATTTGAATTTGCACTGTTTGCTTTCAGCAGGAACACGACATGCGACTGATATTGGGAGATTCTATTGTGCACCCTCCCTCTTGTCATGGAGCGCTACCCTTTTCCCTCCTCTTCTTCTCGCTGGACTGATGCAGTGCATAACCTTCGTCTCCACTTTCTCACAGCAGTAGGCTTTATTGTTCCTAGTGTTCATCCTCTCACAGAGAATGCCAGGTACTCTGTGCTGTGCCACTGGGGCGCATATATGGAGTTCTGTGATGCACCATGATGCAGTGATGAGCATGGGAAATGTATTATTGAAACACAGCAGCATATTCTCACTTTCAAAGTCGTCACATAACACTGCTCGGTCAGTGGACTTTGACTTTTACATATGACGTGCTGTGTATTATGGGTGCATGTGTTGCTGATGTTCTGGGACGCTGTGTCAGTTTATGCCTGTTCCATGCATTGTGTTTAATCAAAAGTCATTAATTCATTCATTTTCTATAACCACTTGGCAAACTGACAAGCAACAACAGATGGACATATTGACCAGGATGTAACATTAATCAGTAATACTAACACAATGTAAAGGTTAACTAAACATCCCCTGTTTATTTAAGCAGCTAGACATTAGCCCTTTTTAAACAAGAGTTGTGCAAATTTGCAGGAAAGCCCAATCAGTCTTTTTTCAGCATTGGCAGTACAAAAACAAAATCGGGGAGTGCAGTAAAATGCCGCCTACCTACTTTTGTTTATACAGAATGCGCCTTTTTCGGGGCAATGGGGGGCGTGAGCAAGTAACAAAACGTGTAGCTCAGCGTGTGACGTAAACAGTGACGTGGGAGTGAAAAGCCACGGCTGGTCAGTCCTTTGGCGATTCTCTCGTAAGTCAGCCTGCTCTTCACCGTCCCTGTCATCTGACGGTTAATGGCCTCTTCGTTTGCGAGGACAAGGAGGGCGCGCAATTCCTTGTCTCCCCAGTTGCTCATCTTTACAGTGTCTGTCAGGTTTGTGTTTCCCTCTTGCTACTAGCTGCTCGTTCATTCCTGCTATCAGCTGTTTCCTGTTTATCCACCGCCAGTGGGTCGCACGTGCAGCGTCATCAACAGCTCCTCCCACAAGTCTTCAACAGCCCCTCCTGTGGTGGAAGGCCACCTCGGTCTGTTTAAACCAAAAAGGTTCCACCAATATGTCTACCCTACAAGGCGGAAAATTGGGCACCTTGGATCAACTCGCCAATCCGGCTCTGTGTGTCTAAACGCTCGCAGCTTGCCGGCAAAACGGCCCAACATTCGTGGAAAATCTGGCAGTGTAAAAGGGGCTATACTCTGGTGGTAACTCAGTTCACATCGACAGTAAATGCAAATAATTTTGGTCTTGTTGAGAGAACCATCTGGCTTTGCTCTGGAGCAAAACTTGCCATTAAAAAGACCCCTGTCTTTATCCATTTCTGCTCAACTACCGGGTGGGCCGTGGGTCATAATTACTGAATGTATGTGCATTAATCGTGCATCAAAACAATTAGTGGCGTTACAAGGAATTTGCATTAACTTGTTATTAACGCATTAACTTTGACAGTCCTAATTATAACTTTACCTTGATGAAGTAATTAAGATAGTTACATATTACATTTTTGACAGGGTAACTAGTAATCTGTGACCTATCACATTTCAAAAGTAAACTTCCCAACACTGATTACAGGTTGAAATGTATAGACACTGTATTAAAGCCAAGTTAATATTCACAATGAGCAGGCACAGAGTAATATTATCATATCAATGGAGTTTTAAGTCCAATATTCATTCTGTTTTTAGCTCTAGTTTGGTCTCCTCCAACTCTCTAAATGCTAAATGCTCCACTTTTTCCTCCAGCCACTTACTTGTTTGAGGTTGTTTTCTGTAAACTGCCATCAATGCTTTTGCACAAACCTTACTTGCATTTTCAATAGGAACAACCCTCACTTTATATGTAGTATTTGATTCACATATTTGGTGTTGTGACAATACTCGATAAACAAATGGAGCTGGCCTGAAAGTTAAAAAAGAAATGGAGCCAGAGGATGAAGAGGCAGTGAGGTATGCAACAGAGAACAGATAGCAGCAGTGGATGAACAGATGCTGCAGACATATGGACAGTGAGACTGATAGAAAAGGATAGAAAGATCAGCAGGTCAGATAAGGAGCATTGGTGACTCAGAAACTTCAACCTTCTGTAAAAAGTTTCACAAGAAAAAAAAGGAAGGTTTTGAAATGTTTTCATGTTAAAGGATCAGATTTATCCCAGACCGGCTGGAACCCTCGAGGCTCCGAGTACAGACACTCCCTGAATCCAAAACTAGCTTGTGTGTGTGTGCGTGTGTGTGAGTGTGTGTGAGTGTGTCTAACCTGTAGGCTGCCACAGAAGTGGTAAATGCCAGGGTCTGTGTTGATGGTGTTGTCGATGGTGTTGGGGTTGCGTTCACGGTTCCTCTGGTAGGGGGTGGTGGTGGAGGTGGTGGTCTGGACGGGGGACAACGGCTGCCACACTCCAACATCTGTCCCATTTCCAAAGGCCTGGATAGCATTACCTACAGAGGGAGAGTGAGACACAGAGCTGATTAGCTGTGGACAACGAATATTTTTTTCCAGGGGAAGGAGTGGTGGTGGACATGAAGGAAACTAAGTCAGTACATAAATAAAGCAAACAAACACATGCTCTGCAAGCAAAATTGTAACTGCAGGTGGAATATCTGTGCCACCCCAATGAGGTGACACAGATAAGCCAGCGTGCCCTGATGTGAAGTGCTGTAAAGTTAAGTTGATTTAAAGAGGCAACAGATAGGATTCATTTCTTTTTTTAGCTTGGCGCCACCTAGCGTCAGCGGTGTTGCTCGCACTGTCGCAACGACCAAATTGACCGTGGGGATCAGATATAATCAATAAAATGTAGGCTGTAAAGCCACCGGTATACCTCTATGTATATGTAGAATGGGAAAGTGTGTGAACACTCTACTAAATAAATGAGTAAAGAGACAACAATTATCAGATTTATCTGGAGAAAAAACAAATAGTAATGCAAATAATTATAGCAGAATGCACAGTCCAAGGGCTGCCGTAGAATGCCAACCAGGATGTCAGCCGACCAACACTTGCTACCCGCTCCCTGGTTGCGGCGATTTGCGATGCTGGCCAGCTAGGAATGAACTAGCAGCCAGTACAGTACAGTCCTCTCTGGTCTAGCTAACATTTAGCCGTGTTACTTACTGATCCATTAGAAAGAAAGCTAGCTGGACATCAGTTCTGAAGCCTCTTTGGTCACGGAGCTTCCTCCATCTCATGAACACCTGACTGAGGTTTACTCTTGTTTTTCCTCTTCTTTTATCACTCTCCTTTTTGCTCTTCTTTGCCTCCTCACACAGAGGAGCTCATTTTCTTTTGCCAGGCCGTTTTTCACTTGTCTCCAAACTTTGTCCGTCTGCCATTGTGCTCGTGACTCAACTATCTCATGCCCAACACCTCTTAAGGACCAGCTCCAGTCCCTGATTGGCTGACCGACCAGTTTTCTGTGTTAAAGCAGATTTTTTCCACTAAATTTTGGCACCGGTGGCAGAAGCTTATTGCAAAGATTGCAAAGCCACTAAGTAACCTATGTAAACGCTGATAGTCTGATTTTACTGTGGCCACTACCCTGTGCAACCCACATTATTTTCATAATGATATACAGTACAGGCCAAAAGTTTGGACACACCTTCTCATTCAATGCGTTTCCTTTATTTTCATGACTATTTACATTGTAGATTCTCACTGAAGGCATCAAAACTATGAATGAACACATGTGGAGTTATGTACTTAACAAAAAAAGGTGAAATAACTGAAAACGTGTTTTATATTCTAGTTTCTTCAAAATAGCCACCCTTTGCTCTGATTACTGCTTTGCACACTCTTGGCATTCTCTCCATGAGCTTCAGGTAGTCACCTGAAATGGTTTCCACTTCACAGGTGTGCCTTATCAGGGTTAATTAGTGGAATTTCTTGCTTTATCAATGGGGTTGGGACCATCAGTTGTGTTGTGCAGAAGTCAGGTTAATACACAGCCGACAGCCCTATTGGACAACTGTTAAAATTCATATTATGGCAAGAACCAATCAGCTAACTAAAGAAAAACGAGTGGCCATCATTACTTTAAGAAATGAAGGTCAGTCAGTCCGGAAAATTGCAAAAACTTTAAATGTCCCCAAGTGGAGTCGCAAAAACCATCAAGCGCTACAACGAAACTGGCACACATGAGGACCGACCCAGGAAAGGAAGACCAAGAGTCACCTCTGCTTCTGAGGATAAGTTCATCCGAGTCACCAGCCTCAGAAATGGCAAGTTAACAGCAGCTCAGATCAGAGACCAGATGAATGCCACACAGAGTTCTAGCAGCAGACCCATCTCTAGAACAACTGTTAAGAGGAGACTGCGCCAATCAGGCCTTCATGGTCAAATAGCTGCTAGGAAACCACTGCTAAGGAGAGGCAACAAGCAGAAGAGATTTGTTTGGGCCAAGAAACACAAGGAATGGACATTAGACCAGTGGAAATCTGTGCTTTGGTCTGATGAGTCCAAATTTGAGATCTTTGGTTCCAACCGCCGTGTCTTTGTGAGACGCAGAAAAGGTGAACGGATGGATTCCACATGCCTGGTTCCCACTGTGAAGCATGGAGGAGGAGGTGTGATGGTGTGGGGGTGTTTTGCTGGTGACACTGTTGGGGATTTATTCAAAATTGAAGGCACACTGAACCAGCATGGCTACCACAGCATCCTGCAGCGACATGCCATCCCATCCGGTTTGCGTTTAGTTGGACGATCATTTATTTTTCAACAGGACAATGACCCCAAACACACCTCCAGGCTGTGTAAGGGCTATTTGACCAAGAAGGAGAGTGATGGAGTGCTGCGGCAGATGACCTGGCCTCCACAGTCACCGGACCTGAACCCAATCGAGATGGTTTGGGGTGAGCTGGACCGCAGAGTGAAGGCAAAGGGGCCAACAAGTGCTAAACACCTCTGGGAACTCCTTCAAGACTGTTGGAAAACCATTTCAGGTGACTACCTCTTGAAGCTCATGGAGAGAATGCCAAGAGTGTGCAAAGCAGTAATCAGAGCAAAGGGTGGCTATTTTGAAGAAACTAGAACTAGTTTTCAGTTATTTCACCTTTTTTTGTTAAGTACATAACTCCACATGTGTTCATTCATAGTTTTGATGCCTTCAGTGAGAATCTACAATGTAAATAGTCATGAAAATAAAGAAAACGCATTGAATGAGAAGGTGTGTCCAAACTTTTGGCCTGTACTGTATATAGGAAAATATGCTATATATATCTGTTGCCTCTTTAAAACACACATGAAACACACATTAAACATGGCTTAATAGAGACAATTTCAAACACAAGTACACAAATCAGCTTCATTATAACTCACAGCATTCACATCTGGACACATTTTCCCCACAAATACAACATGCTAAAGATATTAGCACAAGCCTATGGCATTTTACATTGTATAAATTAGCTCTAAGGCTAGCAGACTTTTCCTCTACTCATATGAAGCCAGGGACAACAGCAACATTTAACAAAGGTAACGTTACAAAATTTGTCTCCACTACAACTTAAAAGTTTCACAGACAAAACTGCCTTATATGCAACACGATTCCAAACAAATACAACATGCTAACGTTATTAGCACAAGCCTATGGCATTTTACTTTGTATACATTAGCTTAGCGAGATTTCCTCAACTCATGAAGCCAGGATAAATCACACTCAAGACTTAAAATGCTATTTTTGTGGAGGCTTTATTGTCTTCACAATTTATTGTTTCTTATCTGTGAAATAAAAGTTAATAAAAGCTTTGTTTCCACTGAGGGAAATGGTTTCAGCTTACAGAAACAGACAGGAGGTCTGCGTCAAAGCAACATGCAGTTACTTTTCTGGGGAAGTGCAGGTCAGGCTACGGCGTAGGCTCTACATCGACGCAGAAGTATAAATCTTGTTTTACATGAGCAAGGTCATCAATATTGTTGAGACCTTAATAATCCATGAATCTACCTTATATTTAATAAACATATAAAAAAGGTCTCCAGAAGCGTCAGAGTTAGTCCACTGACTAAAAGATATATTAAACACCAACTGCCTTTAGCCGCTGCTTAGCTCTTTATGCACTCAATGATTTTCCCACATTATCTTACTGTGCTACAAGCTGGTCTCAGGCAGGTGTGACTGCCCTAAAACCACGATACGCTCTTTACACACAATCTGTGAAATTATTTCTTACTGGAATTATCACTTTGTGTGCCACACTGTAGGGACAATGCTAGAAGGACCAGCTCATCAGCCAGAGGTGATTGCCTGGCTATAATTTATGGAAATTACAATCTGCGTTTTCAGTCAGAGCAAACTATAACTGGAGCTCAGTTCCCACCCTTGTCAGAGAATGCCCAAGTTTGGTATTTTTAAAACAACCCTTACAACATGGCTCAAGACAAACCAATCATGTGATCACGGGTCGAAACTTTTGTATGGAACCAACTGTTTCCATATTTACTATATAACGTGTTATTTTACATGTTTAACTGTTTGTAAATTTGCAAACTGTTTTGCTTACTACTTGTTTTTTGTTTGTGTTGTACTGTCTGAATTGTAGCCTACTGTACTGTCTTTTAATATGTTCCTGCCCTGGGGACCACAGATGCAAAATAGCTATATAGCTAACTCTGTATACAGCGAACTAATAAAATAAAATGAAATAAATAAGTAACATTTTACACAGATTCAAGGCTCCAAACACATCTCTTGATGACTTTGAGTCTCGCTGAGCTGGTAAAAACATTGGTTTTATTGGCCACAACAGAGATACTGCGTCGTAATTCCAAGCAGGTCACTTTAGCACAAAGCTGGATCTTATCATGAATCACACGCTTGTTAGTCCCCACGTTAAAATAAAGCTTTATATTGCACTGGTCTAAACCACAATTAAAGGCGAGTTAGAAGGTACTTAAGTTTTGTTATCACTTCCCCCCATTATAAATTCACCACACAGTCAAAAACCTGAGTGCTGATGTGGCTATTTACCATTAGAGTCCATTAGTGGCCCTATTAATAGCGTTCTATGGCTTTGATGTGAAAGACACACACACACACACACACACACACACACACATCAGAGGAAAGCTGAGCTTTACAGAGCTGCTGTTTGAACGTAATGATATTCTTCCCTCCAACAGTGAATTATGACCCTGATACTGTGATAAAGGAAAGAAGAGCTGATCTGCATAGTGGCTCTTTAACCTCACTGAAATATTCATACACACATGTGCAGAGACACATGCGTATGTCTATATGATTTACAGCATATATTCATATTAGATATTGGATCAGGTCATTTTTTTTCATCTTATTCTTTGCAAATATTATAATAATAAAAACAACAACAACAAAAGACTAAAATTACCGCCTGAGATATGATGTTGAGTAATGGGCATCACTTCATCCTTTTATCCCGTTAGACATTTGTGTGAAATTTGTCATAATTAGTGTATGAGTTATTGAGTTATGGCCAAAAAAATATTTTTTATGAGACCGCACTGACCTTGACAGTCTACTACCATATTCTGATCAGTTCATTGTTGATACCAAGTGAACGTTTGTGCCAAATAAGACAAAATTCCCTAAAACGTTCATGAGATATCGTGTTCACAAGAATGGGATGGACGCAAGATCACAGTGACCTTGACCTTTGCCCACGGAATTCTGTTCAGTTCATTGTTGATTCCTAGAGAATGTTTGTGCCAAATGTAAAGAAATTCCCTCACATAGTTACATAGACATAGTTATGGTCATAGTTAATTCCAAGTGAATATTTATGTCAAGTTTTAAGAAATTCCCTCTAAGACTTTGTGAGATATCAAGTTCATGCTGATGAGACGGACGCAAGGCCACAATGACCTTGACCTTGGATCACTAAATTCTAATCAGTTCATCGCTGATTCCAAGTAAATGTTCGTGCCAGATCTAAAGAAATTCACTCACAAAAACACTGAAGATAGCATGTTCACAAAAATGAGACAGACAAGGTCATGGTGACCTTGAAATTTGACCATCAGATTCTGAAAAATAATGCCACAGCTGTCACTAGCATGGAGGTATAAATACAGCCATGTGCCATTCCACATGTTTTCAAAATAAGCTGATGCAACTGATATTAAATAAAAAACTTAAAAATTCAAGGTGTAATTTATCCATCTCCTATCAAAATAAAATGTCTTTTCATCCTGAGTTTATCAATGCCATCTTTAATTAACGCAGTAACCCGTCAGTCTTTTCTTTGTGCTCCTCTCTCGGTGCAGATTCTCCAGACGCCTTCAACAACTCCTGCTATTGAACTAGAAACACTGATTCAATGGTAAATTACAGCAAATGGTTGTCGGCTTTTATGTATCATTTAATGAAAACCTGCCTTTAACACTGCTCTGTCTCTGAAGATGATGATGGCACCGACAGGAGGGTATTAAGTCTTTTGAGAAAACATTCAATGTTAGTTAGTTATATTATTTCATGAATCCAACATTTCTTTGAAAGTCAACCAGGCCCTGATCATACAGAGGCAGCAGATAAGAAAACACTCCCATGAGTGAGTCTTGTTTTGCTATGTGGACTTGTTGAGCAACAGTAAAGTTGTGAGCCTCTTTGGATTTCATCAGTCTGAAGAAAGCGAATGTGCTGACTCGAGTCCACATCATGGCATCATACAGCCCTAAAGTTCCCCTGCAGGGCCAAAGGAACACCTGCTGCAGCACTGGCAACATTCATCCTCCAGATGTTAAAAACAGTGAAGGATGATTGATCGCAGGTATTTCTCCAGTCACTGACCTTCCCTTGTCTCCTTATGGTCTTCTCTGAAAGCACCCATGGCAGCGTTCCCTCATTCCTGCTGACCTACTTCCAGATATTTCCTTAAGCAACTGGAAGCGGGAGATTCTCAGGATGTACTTGGCATCTCAGCAGGTCGGACTTGCCCTCAGTGTTAATTTGTGATTGCAGCTCTGACAGATTAAAATACTGCAGAGAAGTAAATTAAGGTTACCTTGGACTGGGTTTTATGCAACTCAGTGTTTTTTGACAGCCTGTCAAGGACAAGACATCTGGATACCAGTGTGCATGTGAATGTACTCACTGGACTGGACTTGTGTTGGATGAACTCATGTTGGACACACATGTTGCTCAGAGTTGTTGTAGATTTATACTTCTATACGTTGGCTCTACGTCAACGTAGACCCTACGCTGTAGCCTGACGTGCACCTCCCCAGAAATGTAACTACATGTCGCGGCGTCTTATGTGTGATTAATCATGGCTTCATATGAGCAGAGGAAATCTCTGCTAGCTGCTAGGCTAATTTATACAATGTAAAATGCCATAGGCTTGTGCTAATAACGTTAGCATGTTGTATTTGTTTGGAAAACGTGTTTAGTATAAGACAGTTGTTTTTTCAGTGAACCTTGTGAGCTGTAATGGCGCCGAATTTTGTAACGTTACCTTTGTTAAATGTTGCTGTTGTTCTTGGCTTCATATGAGTAGAGGAAAAGTCCGCTAGCTGCTAGGCTAATTTATACAATGTAAAATGCTATAGTCTTGTGCTAATAACGTTAGCATGTTGTATTTGTGGGGAAATGTGTCCCGATAAAGACAAGTGTTTGTCTGTGAATGCTGCGAGTTATAGTGAAGCTGATTTGTTTACTTGTGTTTGAAATTGTCTCTATTAAGCCATGTTTAATGTGTGTTTAATGTGTGTTTTGAATCAACTAAACTTTACAGCACTTCACAGAAACCCCACTGCCCACTAGCTGTTTGGAGGTGTAACTGCAGAGTGACACGCACACACCACCGTACAAGTAAAAAAGCTAATAAATAATAGACCACGTGCATGTTCTATGGCGTAGGCTCTGCATAGAACTGACGCACAAGTATAAATCCCCCTTTACTGTATGCAGCATTGTGTCACCATCCTCTCCTCTTCCTTTTCCTTGTCTTCTTGTGGAAGTGGCTTCTGCTTAAACTCACCCTGACCTCAAAAGAACCTTTGAGTTAGTTCCACTCTGCACATTTAATAAACGTGACTATTAATCTTGAACGAAGTAGATCCGGAGACTCCCTTACTTCATCTGCTGCGCTGGATTTACGACCAGACATCCCAAAAGATGGAAACACTCTCCCAATAATAGACAATTAAAAGCGGAGCATTTGTGGTTATGATGTAATGACTGAAAATCAACTGGCATTCACAACAAATCTTTCATTTACGTCACACGACCCACTCCCACTTTTATTTCCTTGTAAAAGTAATTCTGTGTAAAAAGCTGCCGACGTGCTGGCATTCATATCTGAGATGCAACAATCAGCACAAAACAAGTCACTTTCGTCAATATCCTGCAGCCCTGATATGTGCGACTCTGCTCATGAGTGTGCATGTGCATATTTAATTTTTGCTTATGTGATTGTGTGGCAAGTCATTTTGTGCCGAGACAGCAGAAGGCTGATGAGCATGTTGTAAGTGTTGATGGGCTCTTTCCTGGCTCCTCCATCTCCTTACCTAAGGCCTAATTATACTCACAGCACAGTGACCGTGTGTGAAAGACCGTTAGCATCTCAAATTAAGCCTCAGGGTGTCAGACGTGTTGTGCATGTGTGCTTAGCTGATTCCTTTTTTTTTGCATATTGTATGTGTCTCTATCTGGCACCTGTCTGACATCTGTTCATAGATTAACTGTCCTTTCTGTTATTCCAAATCAATTGAATTTTCTTTGGCAAGCTGTTGATGAAGGGTTACAGTGAGTCCATTCAGCTATTTCAGACTTTAAATAGCACTTCTAAGTTTATTTGGGGACTAAGAATCAATCAAAATGACAGAACAAATTGCAAACAAATCCTCTTTAAAATCACGTACACTCCAATCCATTTACTTGACACGTGCATTTTTACTTTTACTCTGTACATCATACTTTCCATCACAGCTTTGTTTGATCAACGGCTTTGCAAGACAGCAAATTAGCTTACAGTTACCCGGCCTCATTATTGTAAGTGAAAGCTCTCCTGGGAACTGCTGCTTCTATAACCAATCACCTATTCCCAGAATGGATGACATCAGCACACTTGACCTGAGACCATATTAGCTGAGTATCATCTTGTAACAACTGGAGGACTTTTTCCACATTTCTAAGAACCAATTGTGCCTGCACCACGAGAGCTAGTTCTAAGAACCCCATTCTCAGGGACTTATATGGCTTCTTTCACCAGCGTAAGAGAAACTTTGAGTAATGTGTTGGATCTGTGCACACGACGTTTCCCTGTTAAAGGGTTTTCATGGGAGATGCTTTTCCTTATCAGCTGTGAGGGTCCAAGGACAGATGGTGTCATTTGTTGTAAAGCCCTCTGAGGCAAATTGTGATCTGTGATATGGGCACATACAAAAAACTGAATTGACTGGTTGAACACGTGAGCCAAAGCAGCATCGGAAACCACCATATTTCAAAAACCTTTTAGATTATAAACAACAGACAAAACAAAGAACAAACAGCTGATAACAACAAAAATATGTCTTAAAAGACAAATGGACCAACAGTGAAGTCCAGGCTTTACTGAGCACACACAGATCAGCCACAACATTAAAACCACGGACAGATGAAGTGGATAACTGGGAAAACCTTGGGTCCTGGCATTCATGCGGTCGCCTAGTGCACCTCCAAGGAGAATGCCACTCCCTACTGATGTGACGGATTGGTGTATATGTGATGGTGGAAATAGGAGGTGTTTTAGACCCATCAAAGCAAAGGTAGCATCGCTACATCAAATACTGACCAGTTCTGCCACTTCACTTTTCCCATTGTCATGCGAGTCCAAATAGAAAAAAGCCCCTGAGTGTATGTAGTTCTCTGGAGAGCTCCGCAGTGGACAGTTTCTTCCAGCCAGTCCCCAGAACCATTCGGTCCAAAAGTGCCTATTGTCCCTATCCTAAACCCTAACAGCAAGTCTTAACCCTCACACAGCATCGCTAAGAAGTGATGACTAGAACAAAATGTCCTCGCTTTCCAAACATATCCTCACTTTTATGGTCCAAAATCTGGGGCCAGTTGCACAAAGCACCTTAAGTTTGCTCCTTAAGGTTTAGATTTTCCTCAGCTGAGGAAAATATTCAAGGGTGTTACACAGAATCTCTTAAAAGAATTCCTTAAGCTTCATTCGGACGGGATTATTTTAACGTGAAGACGTAGGGTAAAGTATTTATTACCAGGGATTTTAGTCCCGTCCGAACGCGCCATGTCTGTAATCATTACGGATAACGTGATCCTCTGTAAAAATGTATGTAAATATTTCGTCACGCCCAGTTTACAACCATTTTTCCGTGTTTACAGCTAGTTTTCTGTGTTTTTCCGATGATGGAGGAGCTTGAAGAAGCATTTGGTGTTGTCGGCAGTCGTGATAGTGGACATTCTCCTAATGATGGCATAGCCCTACGTGGGAGACCAATCACAAAGGTCGAGAAGAAAGCACTTTTCAGAGCCACAAGACTTCTGGTTGTGTTAGGTAGGCCTAATATAAATCCATATTGCTAATCCTTGTGTACACACAATCCTGATCATGGGCAATATTTCATATTGGGATAATCATTAATTATTATTACACATACAGGAAGCAACGTAGCACGCACATGCAGAAAGGGAGGTGACGCCAGGCTGCAAACCGAGTTACTACTCCCACCTCTGGTAGAATTACGGAGATTTCTTGTCCCGTGTGAAGCGGACATTTATATGACAGACATCCTGTGGTAAACTGACATTAGCCCACATCCCTATGTAAAGCTAATCCCGTCTGAATAGTACTTTAGTCAAGGAAAGATTTAAAGGCAATTACTGCACTGTAAAATATTCTACAGCAGTGAAAATGTACGGTTTTCATGGAGAACATTTGTTTGCTTGAACATATGCTTGTGAGAGCCCAGGCTACCTGTTGTCACAGCTAAGTAGTAGCATAGTGTCCTCTGTGCAACGGTTTAACGGTGCTTTACAGAATTCCTTAAGTATGATACTAAGATCAGGAGAACATGTCAGGAAATCTTAAGGAGACGACTAAAAGATGTTTAATGCAACTGATTTCATTTAAAGGAAACCGTAACTCAGATTTAAAGGAAAATCTTCACTTAACGTGCATTGTGCAACGGGCCCCTGGCCCTTAAAACAATAAAGGTACACACACTCACACACACCTTTTAAAGCTCTAAACCAAACATTCATTCAACCTTCATGAATGCAAATTGCACAGTGAATTTAAACCGACATGATATCATCTTCCCACTGCAGCGGATATTTGTGTAGGAGGCATGAGTTTGGCCCTCACAGATATCTACATTACCACTTTATCTCACTTTACATGTACAAGGCTTGCTGTAATACTGGAATTATGATCATGTTCAACGGTGTGACCTTTGCATATTCAGTACACTCTCCGAAAAATGGGGAGGAATCATATTGGAAAGGCTTTGAATACATTAAAGCTCCGATGTTTTTCTGGAGAATATTAAATGCAGTGGTTCCAAACCTGAGGGTGGAGACCCCTCAAAGGATGGAGAGATAATGCTGAAGAGGTGAGAGAAGAAATAAAGGATATGATAACAGAAACACCTCTAACCACTGTTTGTGTTTTTGAATTATTCAGTTTATATTTTTTGCCCTGTAAGGCCTTTAAAAATACTTTTGGTTTCTAAAGTAAATACATGCTACATTCCATTTACTGCGGAAACCGGAGCTGGGAGTTACGTCACAGCTGAGTTGATCGCGTTCCAGCACAACAAGATGGAAAACCAAGGTGTTGTTAGCAATACCAGCTGATGATTATGCATTTTTAACACTGCAGCAACATGTCCACAGATAGATGTTGGACAGGACTGTGTGTATGACTGTTAAAGTAAGACACAACCAAGCCTGCCAAGCAAACACATTGTCACTGCGACCTCGTCACATATTGACGTTTGGTTATTGACTTTTCACTTCCAGATACAACGTCCAAGGTACCCTGGGTGTGTTGGTTGTTGACGTTCTGGGACGCCATGTCAAGTTCTGTCTGTTACATGCATTGTCTGTTTTGAAAATACACTTTCGTTTTCACAGGAAATGTACAGCTTGCATACAGTCTCTTTCAAAACAAATGCAGTACGTCAGTACAGCACCGCAAATTGACGTTTTTCTGCCTTCAACAACAAAAGCACGTGGTTGGGTTTAGGGAGAAAAAAGTTGGTGTTTGATGGACCCATCCACCAACCGTCCCACCCACTTTACTCGGATTTTCGTTGCCTTAACTTGCGTTTTTGTCCTGCTGCTGGCCGCTGTTAAAATATAATGGCATCATGCCGACATTAAAGGACAGCTTTTTTTCATCGGTGTCTGACGCCTAAGTCACTGCCCAACTACCGGATTTCGACAACTTCGGAGTGAGACTTGGTTTGCCAAGCTGCAGACCACTGTTTGAGACCAACAAACATCAAAACCAGAAATCATTACTGCATTTCATGCAGCTTTTTAGCCACCAAACGTGATTCCTTTTTATTATCACTAATATTACTAGTCCATAGCCATTGGTAGCTTTGTCACCTTCTACCTATGCCAATCCTCAATGCCTATGTGCAGTTTCACATAGATTGACCACGTCAGTGAGTAGAAAAATGTGGGACAGACAGAATGACTGACTGACAGAATGACACACTGACAGTTTCCATGATTATGTACAGCATACCATACCATGACTTAGTCATACCAAACATTAGAAAAAAACAACAACATTGGTCCACAGGGGGAGCCACAGCGATCGGTCACATTTTAGCCATTTTGAAGCATTTTTCTGTTGTTATAGCGCCACCCAGTTGCCAATTAGAGTTAAATTTCTCCAGTCACCTTGAGGCGTCCTGTTCTACATATCTACCAAGTTTAGTAAAAATCCATATGGCAGTTAGGCCTAGATAAGAAATGAGCTCTCTAGCGCCCCCATTTTGTTTGATGGGGTCAATAATGGAGGGGTCCCCTCAGATTATGTGTGGTCATATGCCTACAAAGTTGCGTGGTGATGGGTGAAACCCTTGAGATGTTATACACCTTTATGTGATGAGCCACGCCCTCCGCAATATTCATTGCCTTATAGAAGCTCAGTTTTAGTAAGTTTTCCAACTTTTGCCAAGAGGGAACTTTAGATATTGGTCCCTAGATTATGTTCACCCAGTTTCATGCAGATCGCTCAAACTTCCTAGGAAGAGATCCATTTGAAGGGTTTTGTTTTTATCACATGCAGCCTCGGGCAGAACTGCGGATATTTTAGGCCAAAACATGATCTTTTCCTCACCATAACCAACTGGTTTATGTGCCTTAACCTACCCATACTTTAACCACAGTGTTTTTTGAAACATAAAGAAATGTAAAACTTCAACATATCCGCTACACATTAATGTATAAATATAATGTATCCAAGTTTTCCAGAAAAGTACAACGCCAACTTTTATTCTTGTGATTGGTTTGTCCAGACAAGCCTCTTCTCTCTGGACAATATCTAAAGTGCAGTATAACAGAAAAGTCCTCTCTCTCTCAGTCTTTCCATATTCTCTCTTTCTGTCTCTTTTCTTTCTTTTCTCTCTCGTAGTTTCTCTCTAGTCATGACCCTGTAACCAGCGTGTGTCAGGATCTTCAGAGTTGTCAGTTCCAGTTACTGCTGAGCAAGCTTAATGAGAGCAGGAAGAGGGGAGGGCATGAAAGGAGGAGATGGAGACAGAGAGATGGGATGAGCTGAAAAAAGAGAGGTGAAGCATGAGCAGGAGAACAAGTCAAAGGAAGGGGTTGTGATGGTAAAACAAGGGAGCAGTGAAGAAAGAGTGAGAGAAATACTAGAGACTAATAATGGAAATTCAGAGGACGTGTATTCCTCCACTTTGCCCTTAGCTCAGCTCCCCGCAGTGAGTAAAAGCAACGAATAGATAGACAGAGAGAGCGCTCGCTTTAACCTACATTAACCCGCTAAGATCTCACATTGACACACTTGAACACACGTATAATATCATGTGAACACACAGAAGCAAGGACATCACACACAAACACTCAGAAATACACAAAGATGATCACATGCAGGCTCAGACACAAAACACACACACACACCGAGTGTAGCAGCCCTTATTATCTACAGCAGACCAACCTCGTTAACCCTGACTGGTAAAAAGACAACAGAGCAGAGAAAATAAGAGGGAGGGGAAAAAAAGACAATAGAAGAGGAGAAGACAAATTGAAGAGTGAAAGAGAGAAGAGTCGGTGGAAATGAGGCTGCATCTTGTTGGTGTTTTCTCATCTGGTAACTGTCATTCTGACAGAGGAAAATCAAACCGCCCTGTCGAGCCGAACCAGCAGCAGCAGCAGCTCACCCTCTTTATTGTGACTATGGCTCATTATTTTGAATGCACACCATTTTTCTACAGCACACAGCTACTTAGGAACACATCGACCAAGTGACTGATTGACACAGGTGTCTTGTGACTTATTGCTTCATCAATCGAGTATCTAACTGATTCATTAATGAGGCAACTGTGCACCTTAGAGAGATGGTGGTCAGTGTGTATGTTAATGATGTGATGCTTTCACTTCAAGTAACAACCTCAGATACAACTTCATCTATTGTGCTTCTATTCTTAGGATACAGTTCATATAACCTTTGAATAAGTAACATAAAACTTCAGTTAAACGCCCAGTCCCTTTTTACTGGCCTGGTGTAGCTACACATTTTGACAAATAAAGGACGGTCTCAATTAGATGCCTGAGGCCTGTACTACGCAGCAGGATTTGGAGTTAGCGAGGTAACTTTAGGGTTAAAGGGATAGTGCACCCAAAAATGAAAATTCAGCCATTATCTACTCACCCATATGCCGAGGGAGGCTCAGGTGAAGTTTTAGAGTCCTCACAACACTTGTGGAGATCCAAGGGGAGAGGAGGTAGCAACACAACTCAAACGTCCAAAAACACATAATTGAAACCACAAAATATCTCCATACTGCTCGTCCGTAGTGATCCAAGTGTCCTGAAGCCCCGACACAAAAAGTTGTTTGGAAAAACATCATTTGAACTCTGTTTTCAGGACACTTGGATCACTACAGATGAGCAGTATGGAGATATTTTGTGGTTTCAATTATGTGTTTTTGGATGTTTGAATCTGGGACGCCGTCAGCCTCCATTAGGTGGAGTTGTGTTGCTAACCCCTCTCCCCTGGGGTCTCCCCAAGTGAAGTGAGGAAAAAAAAGTATTTATCCGGAGTCTCAAGTTAAAAAATACAAAAACAAAATAAGAGTAACTTCTACATTAGTAATTTCTATGTGTTCGTCATAAGACGACAGAATATTGTTTACATCCCACGCCACTGACATTTTACTGTCTTGCTTAGGCAGAAACTTTTGGTATCATCTCATCTGATATGAAGCAGCCTCCGTCATTCATGGCTCTGTTGATGTTGCTCATAATTAACACCACGGTCTCTTTCACATGAACGTGCTCGTAGCTGGATAGAAAACCCGAGTTGACAGAACTAGTTGATAACCAACTTTGTGGTACCCATTATCCAGATGGACAGTGTGAGGGTTACTCAGCTATTTAACTATAAGATGTCCTGGGTAAGTAACCAACCCCAATACACCAGCCAGATAGGATCAGTAGTCATGTTTCCATTACAGTTTTGCACAAAATAAATGCGACATTTCTAAAGTTTCGACAAAGTACAATTGCGACTTGCAGGTGCTTCCATTAAAAGGTGTTTCACGTATGAGCCGTAATTCTTGTAAAATCTTGTCCCGCGAGACTCCACTTTGTTTGCAGAAGTAAGATGGACATTCCGAATCTCTTGCAAGCTGGAACAATCATCTCGGTTGCCACTGCTGCTGTTGCAGTAGTCTACAACCGAAGACGAAGAGAGCGAGTGGTATTCCAAAGGCAAAGCCATTATGTGTGGCAGTGGCTACGGATAAAGGATTTCTGGGAGAGGATTGTGAACGAGGAATTCACCAATGTCATGTCCGGTGACGTATATCTGCGAAAAAAGTGCTTCCATTACACTTCTGTGATATACTTCTATATCGACACATCTGAAAAACCACCTCATGAGAGCGCCAAACTTTTTCTTGATATTTGAGAGTTTTTTCGAAATGTAGGTGTTTCCATCACCAGTTTTTTATTGCGGTATTTAGGTTTTGCGCATTTCTAGGGTTAATGGAAACGCACTTGCTGTGGCTGGGTTGATGTTATGTTGCGATAGGGTGATCATTCATCTGGCTCCAGGCACTGTACCTGAAGAGTCCAGTCATGGGTGGGGCCTGTGTCAGATTGAACAAAAGGTTACAATATTGTAACCTTAGTTCTATTAGCCCTCTACCTAAAGGCTCTGTCGCTCTTACACCACTCGCTGAATAGGGCGAAGGTGTGCCTTCCTATATACTGTGGGTCCGCATGTATTCAAGTAAGCACGTCCTGATTCACCAGCTATGCAAATTAGTGGACCAATGCAGGCTCTTGGTTTGAGATCAGGGCCCTACCTTTGCTAATAGAACTAGGGTTACAATAGTGTAACCTTTGTTTTGATACAGCCCTTGAAAATCAGCAGAGTATCCCTTTAAGTTTCCATTTACATGCATGAAGAGGAAGTGTCTTTAGCCATTAGCAATTTATTCAAGCCAACGGCAGCAAATTTAAGATTATACTTCCACTAGGACTGAGGTTCAGTCATTTTATAAAACCTCAATCCAATATCAAATCCCCTTATACAATCCAATCCCTTTAAATCCCTTATTGAATCTCTTTAGGTTCAACTCTCAACATTGTAAGTCACTAAAGTTAAAGATGACTTGAACTGGGAGATTCTGAGAGTGACATGAGGCAACTGGCTCGATTGCTTCTCAAGAGAAGAGTCACGACTCTGTTGGTCTGAACTGCAAAAACCAACTGTCTGATGCCCACTGCTGTTGAGTTTAGTAAAGGGCGAGGCCAGACACCAAGTTTTATTCTGGTCTTTGGTCAAGTTGTTTACAGAAATACAACTTAAAAATTAGTGACAGCTGATCTGCCACATAAAGTGGTAAAAGTATAAGCTCATCAACCTGAATGTTTTGTTCATCCGTCTTGACAAGAATAGATAAATGCCCCACTGAGCAAGCAACGTCTGTGGATGTCCAAGTCTAGTTGATATCACGTCTGTGGACATGATATCAACTAGACTTGGACGTCCACAGACGTTGCTTGCTCAGTGGGTGGTATCTTATCTTATCTCTGCCTAAACAAGTACTAAACAAATCCAGCAGCCACTGAAACCCAACCCTGACTATCACACTTTGTTGCTGAGCCGGAGGCGACAGGTGCACTCTCGCACGCCATTCCAGATCAATCATAGCCAATAAACTATTTATGGACAATTTATTCATCCCTTTCTATCCCTATTATAAATATGATAATCCATGTTAGAATCTCTTTGTTTCAGGAGCTAATCCATGCGTATTAGCACAGATCTTATCTCCTGAATTGGATTCTTTTTTGTTTATACTGCAACAAAGCTTATAGATCTCATACCAGCTCAGTCGCAAGAAGAAAATGTCACCATTATACATTTCTGCAAACCACAGACACATTAGATTTGCACATTTCGTCATGTCAGTGCTTCTAAAGTGAGGTAGAGTATGAGCTGATTTTGTCACTGGGACAAGGAGGGGATGGTGGATGGCGTGACAACTAGGCAAGACGCCTGCCAAGCTGTAGACCACTACGAACCACTGTTTGACACCAAAACCGGTTGATTTCTAGAGTCATTGCTGTGTTTCCACCTGCTTTTGCCAGCTGTTTTTCAGCAACCAAGCAGGGTGTTTTTTAGCGATCCATTGCTATATTTCCACCAAGGATAATGCCAAGAAAAGCAGTTGATTTTTATCAAGACATCGCTATGTTTCCTGCTGGGATTGTGCCACCAAAAGTGGGTATTTCAAGCCAAAACATAAGCTTACCATTAACCATAGTGTTTTTTTTTGTGCTTAAAACCAACTCCACATTAACCACAGTGTTGTTAAAATGTAAACCAGCGTAAAGTTTCAACATATCTGCTACATAATAACAGAAACATTTAATGTGTCCATGGTTTGCAGAAAAATACAATACCAATGCTTATACTGAATCTGTTGACATCTTATCAAGTAGTCTACTACTCTCTGGTTGCGTGTGTCTGGACAAAGGTGCTTATTTGTCTGAGCTGAGCATTAATGTGTGAGAAGAATCAATAGCGCATTGCGATTTTACTTGATAGCTGTAGGCTAGTCTATTGTGGGACGGTGAGACAGTACCTGGCCGTGACGATATAAACATTTCATACAGCAGATGTAACGCTGACCTGCAGATGTTCATATGAGTCAGCTGTCAGTGTTTGTTTCAGTTAGTAGAGACTCCACTCTGCAGTGTAGGTTATACACTCTACTGATACACCAGAGAATTACACAGTAACGCTGGGCGCCATCATCTCACTCTGTCTTACCTTTAATTATGAATTTAATACATCTGTCCTGGACGATAGGCCTACATACTGATAAACAGCACCTGGAAGAAGATCAGCTCTGCACTCAGGATTTCAGGTAAATAAGTTATACTAGTCCATACCCATTGAGTGCACAGTTGCCCACGTACAGTTTCACATGGTGTGTGTTTGGGATACAGGTCGTAGGAAATTGCAGATTAAATAGTCAACTGAACCCATTAAGAAGAGCAATGTATTCAGACAGAGTGTTTGTGAATTTAATAGTACGATTGCTTTATTGAAAGTACAGTAGTGCCATTGCCAATAGTGGGATAGTTAGTGGGCTAAAACTGTACATTAGTAGTTGAGGTAGCACATTGAAAGGCAGATAACTAATAATAAATACTTCAAAGCATACCATACCATGACTTAGTCATACCAAACATTAGAAAAAAACAACAACATTGGTCCACAGGGGGAGCCACAGCGATCGGTCGCATTTTAGCCATTTTGAAGCATTTTTCTGTTGTTATAGCGCCACCCAGTTGCCAATTAGAGTTAAATTTCTCCAGTCACCTTGAGGCGTCCTGTTCTACATATCTACCAAGTTTAGTAAAAATCCATATGGCAGTTAGGCCTAGATAAGAAATGAGCTCTCTAGCGCCCCCATTTTGTTTGATGGGGTCAATAATGGAGGGGTCCCCTCAGATTACGTGTGGTCATATGCCTACAAAGTTGCGTGGTGATGGGTGAAACCCTTGAGATGTTATACACCTTTATGTGATGAGCCACGCCCTCCGCAATATTCATTGCCTTATAGAAGCTCAGTTTTAGTAAGTTTTCCAACTTTTGCCAAGAGGGAACTTTAGATATTGGTCCCTAGATTATGTTCACCCAGTTTCATGCAGATCGCTCAAACTTCCTAGGAAGAGATCCATTTGAAGTGTTTTTCAAAAAATTCAAAATGGCGGAAAATCTATATAAGCGGAAGTTATGGGTTCTTGAGGCAAATGTGTTCCTCATGAGGAGAGGCATCTCTGTGCAAAGTTTCATGTCTCTACGACATACGGGGCATGAGATATGCCCATTCAAAATTTGCAATTTCAACCGGTTGCTATAGCACCCCCCTTTGGCCAATTGATGTAATATTGCTTCATTGGCATCCTCCCATGACCCTCTACCACTGTGCCAAATTTCACATGGATTGACCAAGTCAGTGAGGAGAAAAACGTGGAACAGACACACAAAGTTTTTTCGTCATTATATAGTAAGATGATGCTTGTTAAGGTTGCTTAGCAAAGTGTGGGATCATTTTGAGAAGGTGAAGGACGAACCCAAGGTGATATGTAAACTCATCTTCATTGGTCGACTACAAACATGACGTATCATCTGAAACATGGAAGTAGCATGTACATGCCCATTAGCCCACAGCGTCATTAACAGGCGGCTCGCTCAGTGTGTGACGTGTAATGTAGCCCAAACAATGTCACTTATACTATTCTTTCGCAGACATTGAACTCAAACAATTGTGGTCCCCCACCCAAAATATATAACTCAATGATTAAATGAATATCGTAAACATGCCGGTGACTAGTCGACTAATGGGCCTAAATGACGACTATTGGTCGACCTGGAAAATTCTTAGTTGGGGGCAGCCCTAGAGCTATGGCACATTAGATGAGCCATATTTTCTCACTACATCTTAACCTTTCTTACTCTCAGGTGGACATAAACAACAGGTTATACACTTCTTTTTATTGGCTTTAAAAAAGCAGGTAATTATTGGTTATCAGTATCTGTTGAAAGAATCCTATTCGGTGCATCCCTACCACTAGATTTCAAAAACCGTGCTTTAAACAAGCGTCAGTGATTACCAGCATTTATCCAGCTCAGGTGTCCTTTAGCAAGACACTCTCTCCATGACCCTCTGTTCTGACCTCCGCACAGAAATCAATGAGGAATCACATTACACTTAAAGAGTATTGTGGAGGGAAGCAGCCGGCTGACTGACAATGTGCGTACTATCAAGGCAAGACGGAGCAGAATTAGCTCTGATTACAGACAAACACACGATGAATATGGCTTTTATCTCCACACTACAATAAGAGCATGCTGCAACTTATGAATCCTGGCCGGTAATAGGTGTGTTCATATATATGTGTGTGTGTGGGGGGGATGGAGACAGTCAGTGTGTGTGTGTGTGTGTTTGAGGGGGGTTGTTAATTAAAGTGGTTGTGTAAGAGGGCTGGATGAAAAAGCCGCTTTCTGTCAAAGATCTGGAGCAGGAGTTCCGCTACAGCTTTTAGGCACACACAACGAACACAAACAAGCACAGAGAGACACACACACACACACACACACACACACACACACACATTCAGACACGGTGGTGCAATATGACTGGTTTCTCTATAATGCTGGGGGATAACAATGCAAGCATGGCAATGGGATATATTTGGTGAGAAGGAGAGCGCGAGAGGAGGAGAGACAAGAAAAGAAAAGAGAGGATAAAAGAGCAAAACAGGGAGAAAGACCAGCGGAGCAGAGTGGGTGAAAATAGAAAGTGAGACAGCAGCATTCAGAGGAACAGATAACACTAAAGTACTGTTGAAAAGCAGAAGAGAATAGTAAACAGGTGGTCAGACGGCAGCTGGGCAGAGGGATAACTCACGGAGGCAGGTGTTCTCGGTGAAAAACTCTGTGAACTTGTCACACTCGTCCTTGTTGTTGCCACTGTTGCTGCAGTTGCAGTAGGGAGACACACTGATTTTGGGTGAGCGCAGGTAGTTGGGAGTCATCACGGTACCTGCAGCAAGAGGATAAAACAATTTATTCATGCATTCATGTGTCTTTGTTTAAGAAATCTGTGAATGTCACTGTTGAGGGCCCAAACATGCTGCTAACTGTCAGGAATAAAGGAATATTTAAACCCTTTAAGACTCAGTTATCATCCTCCGTCTGTGTTAAATGATGAATGCCATAACAACAAAGTGAAATCATTGTTACATTTATTTCTCCTCCCCTCCTCCTCCCCATGTACAGGAGTGAACGCAGTGTGGTGGAGTTTCTGCAGGAAGCAGAATGCAGAGAAGCTGGAATGAAGAATAGGCTTTCTCTCGGCGAGGGAAAGTAAATAGCTTCAGTCAGTGATTTCTCACTCCCCCAATGGATTGTTCCCTCGTGCTGGCTGCGCTCCAAAACAGGCCTTTTTGTTTTGCAGTAGGCAGAATGAATTGGCACTGTGTGGACAGTGTGTGTATGTGTGGTCTGCTTTAGTGACTTGTGAGGACCGTTTCGTGACAGCTCGCTGTTGCTGCGAGGACACAGTGGGCTGTGGGGACAGTTTGGTCGGTCCATGCAATGATTGAGGTTGGAGTTAGATGAAAGGGAACACAACTCTCGTCTTATGGTTTTGTCCATGATTTCAAGTGGTTAGATCTGGAAACACAGTGACATCACCATAAAAAATGCTGAGCGGTTTAAAAAACATCACAAGTAGTCACATGATCAGAGAGGTAGGACAAACTTAACCTCCTACGATCCTGCATCCTCATATCAGAATGTTAAATTCTCGGTTTGCAGCACCTTAAACTTCATTCTGCTGAACTTAGACCAGTTGTCCTCGTTCATGGACACTTTCATGTGCCATCTAGTGGCAGCAAAAGCACAATACGCTAACCCAGTGGTTCCCAACTGGTGAGTCATGGTCGAAAAGTCGGTTGCGGGTCCATTCTGAATGACCTGCAAGTGAATCTGAAACATGTAAAGTTTGTAAAAAAAAAACACTTTATATTTAAGTACAGTGAATTTCCAGCACAGAGCTCTTATTTTGAAGTGTTGTTTCCTGCTGTAGAGTGAGTGACTAACATACAGCTACCTAATAGAGACAGCAAACAAGCTTAACAACTTAACCACTGATGCTTTCTAGACATCATGATTTCCCATAACTGAATAAATACCACACAAAGCAACCCAAAACTGCTTTGCTATCTCAATCATGTTGTAACTAAGATATCCACTGGAAAAAATATTTTATTCACGGACCGTTTATTGAGTTATTACCTTATTGTTATACAGTCTATGGTTATTACAGACACCACTAACGGCTAATGTTAACAGCTAACGGTTAGCCGAGCTAATCTACAATAACCATGTTATTAATCACAAAACGTGCACACAGAAAGTAACATTTGTTCAATCATTGTGTTTATAGACTTTACAAACATCAGATTAGTCTACACGGTGATATAGTGACGTGAAAAATGTGATATATAGCTAAACTCTGCTGGTTTTCTACCCGAAGTATTTGTAAACAACACAGCGATTCCCTGGGGGCATCACCGGAAGTGAAGGGTGTGGGCGATCGCCGAGGCCCCTTCACTTCCGTTAGTCGAAAAAATGACCAAATCACTTGGCTTTTAGGTTTGTTGCATTATTTGAAATGTTGCTTTTGCACAGCCATGTTCAGGCTTTAAAATGAACAGTTCTGGGCAGTTTTAGACCTGAAAAGTGGCCCCTAACCTGCAGAGTTACAAAAAAACTGAACAAATGTTGCACTGTTTGCAATTTTGCTTTTGCACAACAATGTTCAGGCATTGAAATGAATATAAGGACATCATTTCTTTTCTTACCCAAAATGACTTACTGTTCAAAGACAATGCTTAGTCTGTCATACTTATCCCAAATAGCCAGGAGACATTATAAATGCACACCAAACAAAGGTTTAGGTCACAGGAGGTTAAACAAAGGCAAATGGTAAAATTACAACTCAAAATGTTTGTTGCAAACATTTACTACAGGTTACTGACCAACTTCGTGCTACAAGTTTGATCTTCCGTATTTGCCGGACTTGCACATGCAGTTTTCTTTTTTTTTTATTATAGTTTTTAAAGCATAAATAAATAAACAAATAAATGAATAGACTAGAAAAGCACTCAGAGAGTGCAGACCTCTGCCAAGTAGGTGATATTCCCTCCCGCTCTGCATCAGACTTTGCAGCCTGCCTCACAATTAGGTTATTTCCATCACTATCATTATTAGGTTATATATGCCTTCACCATGGAGACACTGTGGTGTATTTATGTCGTTTTTATTTTGTACCAACACAGAATATAATGTTTTTTTTGTATTTTTCACTTTATTTTTTTCCAACACAGAACATTAATTTCAACTTTAGAATTACAACAAATAGAACTAGATGTGCTTTCTGGCCACCAGATGGCGCTATTTTCACCATCTTTAGAAATTGGAATTGCTGCTGAGGCTGTCAGACGATAGACTTTATTTATTATTTTATCCACTTTGCTTCAACCGATCACCACCAAAATTTTATCATCTATTCCTTGTCCCATTATCCACCTTTCCTGAAAATTTCATCAAAATCTGTTCATGACTTTTTGACTTGAGCAGCAGAGTGTTTTGCCTGCCTGATATTTTGGACTTGCAGATTTCATTGATTTGATGTTCAAGAGGTTGTTACCGGGAGCGAAATTATACGCAGAGGTCTCTTCCTCCCCAGAAACAAATGGACCTGGTGATTTAAACCAGTAAAAATGCTGAATAAAACAGTTTCATGTTACAAATCAGTGTTTTTCTGTTGCTCACATTGCAGAGGGGCTGCTAATTATGGTGGCCAGTGTTTGGATTGTTTGCTCTGGGCTAGTGTAGAAACATGGTGGTGAACATGGTGATCTCCATAAATGAAGCCCTGCTGCCTATGTAGATTTAAGTAGCTCATTCTTAGGCAACAAAAACACAATCATTCTTATCTTCGGGTGACTGTAAACTAAAGAAAACATACTTATTATATTTTGTTTCTGCCAATATTTCCCCATAAATCCTCCACACTTAACCTTTAAAGGTTTGTGTCTGTGTTTTAGTTGTTAAAAATGCATCCATCCTGACTTATAAAGCATACAGAGATTCTCTGAATGATGTGCACTTTAAAGAAACTGAAGCTGAAGTTGAAGTTGAGAACTCACCAATCAGACCCGAGTATGAGAGGAGGCAGTCTGCGTAGTTCTCCTTCAGACAGCCTGACAGCGAGCGAGGCTCCGGCTGGCAGTTGACAAAGAAGTCAGCCAGTCGTGACCTGCAACACACACACACACACACATCCCAAAATATTTCAGAGCCAAACATGATTATAGCTCCAATAGATTTTATATGAGAAGTTCAGATGGCCAATGTGACTGGAATGTGCAGCAAAATGCCCGGTCCAAATGAGCATACGCCGACAGTCATTTCTCTCAATGCAATTAGCCTTCTTAATGTCGGCCTTCAGTGGAGTAAGATGACCCTCTTACGTATGCTGCGGCTGCTTTATATCCTGGAATGAATGAGGCCAAAGGCAATTCTCCACCAAGTCTGTTCTGTTTCATTTACTGCCTTCACAAATGTTTGTTTACACTTTTGCCACAGGTGCAGCAGCACGTGAAATTGAAATGGAGTTTGGATTCCCGAGGAATTCACCATTTGAAGTGAGATTGAGTGTGATATAGGAGCACTTTGACACAAAACAAAACCTCCTAATGTCACTTCTGGACTGTAATAACTTTATGGAAAAGGGATATGTTGCTTCAGTCCTTTCAGCAATGTTAACACCGTACTGAGAATATTTATTCTTAGGATGAGAGTGGGATCATGAAAGGTCAGATGAGCACAGGTTGTAAACCGACCTCTAGTTTAGTTCATATTATCTAAATCATGTATTTGGTAGTAAAACCAAGTGCACTTGAAATGTCCTGGAGGCTATGATTCCTCACTACACACTAAAAAAAGAACAGAGAGCAAATTTTGAACCAAGGAGTCGGTCCAAAACCTAATGTATGTTCTCAGACAAATATCAACATTTTAAAATGCATTATTAAATATTTATAACCCGTGGGATTATCTGACAGCTTGTTCCTGCACTGTTGGTTGCTACGACCCCAGATCTCAGCAATGAAGTGGGTCAGCAAAACTTTATTATGACCAATAGGAATAAATAGGACTTCACTTCAAACACCAGAACAATCAAAGAAAACTCTTAAATTAATTAAAATAATTGTTAAATTAATTAATTAAACATTAAACAATATTAAAAAATATCTCTAAAAAAAAAAATCTACATTGACACTCAGTGTTTTTTTTCTTTATATGGAAACCCTGAAAGGCAATGTGAAAAAAAAATTGCGAGCAATGTTGGCTAAAAAGTTCATCTTATAAGTGATTGATATTACCTCCTAAGTATAAGATAGAGATAGTATAAAACATTAGATTTGATCTCATACAAAGAAGATAATATCTCCTAAATACAAGATAATATCTCATATGTAGGAGATATTATCTTCTACGTAGGCAGTAATAACTCCACCATAGGAGACAAGATGTCAGCTATGAAATGGGTAAGCAAAATGGGAGGTGACAGTAGGTAAGACTTTAGGAGATACTATCACATGCAAACAAGGTAATATTTCCCACGTCGCCTACATAGGCAAAAACATCGATATGTTGAGCAAATGTGAGGCAATAGCAGGGGTGGGGAAATTTGATTTTTAGATGCATCGAGATTCTGTCTTGAGCGATGCGAGCATCGATTTGGAAAACTCATAATTGATTTTAATTTTATTTTTATATTTATTCTTCATATTACCGCAACTCCTCGACCATTCGCACTATCGACGTAATTCCAACGGATTCTGAGAGCTGAGAAGCGGAGTGACATCATTACCTGTGAAGGAGGGGAGGGAAGTGAGCACAGCAGGAGGAGAGTGACAGCTGACGAGGAGAGTGCAAGTCGGAGTGATTTAGCGGTGTTGTAGTGGAGTTTTGGTGAGTTTTAGTGGAGTTTGGGTGGCGTTTTCTTTGTAAATAATATTTAGTGTTGTAATAGTATTTGCTGAGAGCTTTTGAGTTTTTTTTATGTCGTGTTTTTTGCCCTGTTTTCACCATAGTTCGTAGTTTTGCCATAGTTCTGTTTTTATAGTTCATAGATAGTTATAGTCAGTTATAGTTTTGTAAATACTGGAGGAGAAATGTCGAGGAGGTCGATGAGGGACGGGAGAGTCCCGTTGAGATTTGTGGATGAGGAGGATGGACCGGAGGAGACTGATGGAGTGTAGTCATCTCAACCACAGTAAGTAATACAGTTTGTATGCACTGGATATGTATTCCCAGCTTTAGTACAATAATGTTTTTCAATATCTAGTGTAAATTTTCTTATGGGCTCGTTTTAGAATCGAGAATCGTTTTATAATCGAAATCATTGCCAGCGTAATCGGAATTAAATCGAATCGTGACGTGCCGAGAGATTCCCACCCCTAGGCAATAGTAAGCAATTGTTAAGGATAATATCTCGTGCAAAGGAAATAATATCTCCTACATTCAAGATAATATCTCATACAGTATGTAGGAGATATAGGAACTATTATCTATAAGGTAGATGTCAGATGATGTAAGATGTCAGGAATGAAGTGGGTGAGCAAAATATAAGGAGATATCTCCTAAAAGGAAACAATAGCTCCTACAGATAAGATACTAGCTCATCTTTAGGAGCTATTATCTTCTACATAGATTATATTTTTTTCCTCTGTAGCAGATAAGATATCAGCAATGCAAAGGGTGAGCAAAATGGGTGGAGATAGTAAGCAAAATGTTGGAAGATAATATCTCCTACATAGGCAATAATATCTCCTCTGCAGGAGACAGCGTGAGGAGATATCGCACTTGGTTTTGGCCAACACTGCCTGCAAAAAAATTTGCCTTGCCCCTCAGGGCTTTCAAAGTCCCTCACCAAAACCACTGGTGTTTAAAACCTCACCAAAAAAAACACGTGAAATTTTCAGTTTGCAATCCAAAAATAAAGTTTGTGAAGGAGTGTCTTTCTGTGCAAACATGCAACCAGGGAATAGTCATAAGCATGTACCAAAACAAACACACACTCACACATATATGCACTCACAGTGTGATCCGTCTAATCACACCAATCTGGTGCAGAGCAGAGCGGAGCAGATCGGTGCGTAGTGAGAGTTGTCAGCAGCAGCTAGTATACCAACACCTGACATCTGGTGAGGGAGCTTGTGGAAATGCATGGCTTTAATCTATCTGTGCTAACTGACAAATGAACTGGGAGGAAGCTGTGCTGCAGCGAGACCTGTTGTTCAGCCCTGAGCGTATGTCTGACTTATAGACAGCAGCGTGGAGAGAAAAAAAGACAGAGACGGAGGGATGGATAGAAACTTGCGGTATAAATTTACAGTTGTCATGCTGCTTGCTGTTAAGTAGATACAGAGGGAGGGAGGGAGACCTGAGGCCACCGTCCAAATGGAGCTCATTTATGAAGCCTAATGCTTCCATTTAATCCCAGAGAGCCACAAGACTGCTGGCTGTGGGCTCCAGAGACTCTATGAACACACACACACATGCACACACACTCCAATAAGGGTGATGTCAGATGTCCATCATTGAATTGCTCTTTTATGTGTGTGTGTGTGTGTGTGTGTGTGTGTGTGTGTGTGTATGTCAGCGTGAATCTGAGACTTGCAGGCAGTGAAGACAGTGTAATTCTGCTGGTGCTGATGGCTATACTGACTATACAGTGTAAGGAGGTGTCTGAGGGGCATGTCCCTGCCTGTGAGTAGTTGTTAATCACATTGTGGGACCCTCCCCATGTGGGCATGCCACACTCCTTCCCACAGGGTACTCTATTAAGATGATGAAGACAGATGACAGACTACACTGTGGCAAAAGCTAACCCAAGTAAAGCTGCATTTTTTGTCTGAACTCTGCGCTATGATGCAGAACTAATGATGGTCTGAACCACAGACTGTATATAAAGATGGATGATGTGTGTCCACTTCCTCTTGCTTTACAAAAATGAAGCCAAAATTTCCCGGATCAGGTGCTGCTATGTTTCACTGGTGACATCATTGGGAGCCAGAGTCCGTGCAGTAGTGATCGGAAAGCGGAGCCACAGTATTAAGGTCCAGCCTGACTCAGTCGTGATTCAATTACAGCTTTCAAACATGATGTCAGATCCCATTTTTATACCATGAAATGATTAATTAAACTAAACACCTAAACAAACATCACTGTGATAAGAACTTCTTAAAATGACAGGAACATTTTTTGGGAAGTTATTTGACGTGTACGTAGACTTTTTAGTTTGGCCCATGTTTCATTTGCTAACATGGCAACACATTCTCACTCTGACCTTGTCACATATCGATGTTTGGCCATAGACTTTCCACTTCGAGATATGACGTCTCTTTCAAAACAAAAGCACTACGTTGGTACGACATCGCATATTGGTGTTTTTTTTTCCTTCAACAACAAAAGCACCAAACAAAAGAACAGAGGTTGGTTTTGCAATCTTACGGGAAGCGAACACGGGCCTCCTGGGTGAAAGTTGGTGGTTGTTGGTCCCATCCACCACCACTCCCGCCCACCCTCTCTCCCTACTAAGACTTATGCCGCCTTAACTTTCATTGTTGTCCCACCATGTTTCCCCCTGACGCTGCCAGGCACCATAAAACAATACTGACGAACAGCTGCATATCAAGCCAACGTGAAAGGACAGCTTTCTTCATCTGTGTCTGACGCTGGAAGTCACCAACCAAGCACCGGTTTTCAACGACTTCAGAGTGAGACCAGGTAAAACATGAAGGTGGCAGAGTTTATGACCTGGTACAAGTTAGATGATAGCTTTTTGGGAGCTGTAATTTAATGTCCATCTTTATATACAGTCCATGGTCTAAACATTACCTTTAGTATATCCCCAATGGCACATATTCAACATTATGGTATGGTCCTCACTCCCAACTCTTCAAATAACCCTGCTTTGTTAGTGATATCTCTGTCAGACACCGACACACAGAGGCACCTTTTATGGCGATATGATATGCACCAGACGCATCACTTTTAGCGGCAGCCGGAAACAACCCGACTCAAATACCAGCGCTTTGTCAGTGGACGCTGGCATCAGACACCGAACTACACAGCCACTCTTCTTGGCGATATGATACACACCAGGTGGCGGCTGTTTTAATGCCAGCATCTACCGTAGTATAAAGAGTGGGTGGAAGTGGAGGTGGATGTGTCCAACAAACTCCGGACTTTCACCCGTGAGCCTGCTGTTTGTTTACCGTGTGATAATCAAGCCAAATCATTTTGTTTTTGTTGCCTAAACCCAAGGAAATAAACCTAAAAACAAACTCTTTTACCTATGTTGTAAGTTTACTTTAGAAAGGGACTGTATGCACATAATGAGCAGAAACTGTACAGTTCCAGGGAGGCTCACCTAGAGCTTCATATATAGACATGTAGGTCCACTGACAAAGCGGCTGTGTCCTACAGACCTGGGGGTTAAGGTGTCAATCATAAACCTTGGCGTCCCCTATTTGCATCTGGTTGGGGACCTTGTTGTAGGTCTTTTCCTCATCTCTCTGACCCTTTAATTGTTGTCTAATAAATGCAGAACAATGCACATAAAGAATACATTTTGAAGGTGTTGTTTCCTACCTGCAGATGTAGTTGGTCTTGCAGGAGGCCTGTAGTTCAAGACAGTTGGGTTTCTGTTTTTCTTCGTACGAGCAGACGGGGACGATGGTCTGACGCCTGCGTTCAGAACATGCTGTCTGGTCGCTAAGCGGGCATGAGCAGTACAGCATGCCATAGCTGTGCTTCGGAGGAACCTGCGTGGCACAAGAAACACAACTTTAACTCCTTTTAATTCTTATTTTGGACAGTTTTTTTGTTTTACTTTCTTTCTCTTGGATGTTCTGTTGATGAGATCTCAAGGTGTGTTGATGTTCTTTTCTTTGTTGACTGTCCACAGTTGCTCTCATGCTCATGCTTACCACCTATTTTCTTTGTTTATTTCAAACAAACTGATCCTGATAGACGAGCATCCTGCCTCTGTTGGAAATTCAAAACTCATCACTTCATGTGAGCTGGAGGATTTTTCAAGCTCAAAGTTCTGTCAACCTCTTGGTTTAATCTTGTAAAACAAACCATCAAATACTGAGGTAAAGGCATGCATTATAGATTACAGCTGCAAGTGGAAATGGCCAAGTGGTTACTGCAAATGTAAACTTTTTTGGAATGAAACAATAGGGAGAATTTTATAAATAACTATGCAAAAGATGTCAAAATTGTCTCCATTGTCTATTTAACATGGCTTCAGTGGAATAACAGCATCAATAAATTCTGGTATTAGAGTGAAATGATGCTGTAACAACACAGTCGCGCTACAACAGAAGGATGTCATCATAGTTTTATCTCCAACACAAAGAAAACTTGATGCTTAAGGCTGTTCACACAAACTTCTCTGATGAGTGGAAAAAAAGAAAACAAAATTATACACACTAAGATTAAAAATGTCACGCAATCTTTGTAGTTTTCGATTTATTCATGTTGTCGCTGACTTGAAGCAATCCCAGTTAAGTTATTCCAAAGGGACATCATGGGAGCTGGGTTGTAATTACAATGTTTCACATCATTTTTTACAATATGGCACAGACAGCAAAAACATCTTTTGTGTTTGATGACTGAATCGATGTCAAAGCTTGGCGCTGGAAAAGCAAACCCTGAACAAAAGGGCCCACATGATTATTTATTGTGATTTTGACAACCCGTCTAACTTATCCACTTCAAAATCATTCTTCCTTTTGAAGCAGGTCCTTTGTGGTGGACATTCAGCTTTTATCAGATATCAGTCGTTTGGAAAACCTCCAGTATGTGTGTGCTTTAGTGTTTTTTTTTTTTTTCTGTCTGTCTTTTTTTTTGATAAGCTCGTGTCAGAAGTGCCTTGCCTTGTCAAAGAACTGCCGCAGGGCCTTGTGGCACTTCCTCTTGTTGCAGACTTCAGCAGTGGAGACGCGGCTGGTGCAGGGGCTGATATAGGCAGAGCGGTACTTCTTGCACGTGTCATTCAGGTTGCAGGCCTTGGCAGCATTCAGACAGTTATTCTCTCTGGCCACTGCAGGCTCACCTGAAGATGAAGAGAGGGGAAGAAGAGCAGGGACAAGATAGAGGGAAGAGAAGGGAAGGGAAGAAGAAAGAGAGAACAAAGGGTAAGATTTAAGTAGATGTCACCAAGAATGTATTGGCTGCTTATTTATCAAAAACAAACATCAGTGAATGAAAGTGACGACAACAGGACAGCTACGCCCGACAAAGTTTTTCATGGTGAATTATACAAGAGCACAACTGACAAAAATGCTGCTTCTTGCCATGTTAAAAGACTCATACAGCATCGCTAGAGAAGATTCACAGTTTCTTGGATCCACACCAAAAACTAACCACGAAAACAGCAGTTTCACGAAAAAATGTCCCCTTACTTTGTTCTTAAGTAAGTAAGTCCTTTAAGTATGGAACATCCAGGGAAAACTAGAATTACTGCATGCTGTTGTATGCCTCTGTTACAGTTTATATCCATGTCTGTGAGAACATGAATGCTTCACACACATCTTCTCCCCTGTCCTTTACAATCAGCTCAGTTTTAAGGTGGACGCCCAAGATTAGAGTCATCAGTTCGGTATCTGACCAAATGTCTCCCCTTCTGTTCCTGAGTTATGATGTTGAGTAATCGCCAGAAAAGTGTTTTTGCAGAACATTATGATGTCACAGTGAAGCTGACTTTTGAACTTTTGGATATAAAATGTCATCACTTCATCATTTTATCTTATTATTGAGTGAAATAGTGAAATTCTGTCACAATTAGAGGATGAATTATTGGCCAAAAACATGTTTTGTGAGGTCACAGTGACCTTTGACTTCGGAATTCTGACCAGTTCATTGTTAAGTCTCAGTGGACGTCTGTGCTAAATTTGAAGAAATTCCCTGAAGGCATTCTTAAGATATCGCATTCAGAGGAACTGGACGGACGGATGGAAAGACAACCCCAAAAACACTGGCCCCGGCCATCGCCGCCGTGGAGGCATAAAAAGTTGACCTTTGAGAAGAATTGTTTGGCAAACCAATCTTGTGCTCCTTGGGCCCAACTTTCCACCACATTAAACTAAAATCTGTTTACAACAGCCTGACACATTGGTCCAACTGCGGCCTGGTCAACCTGCTAAGGGAACTTTTCTCAGAAATAGCCCCACGTGAGCAAAACATAAACTAAACTCGGGTTAAGATTATAAAGTTTGACACATGGCCGTTGATAAAAAGCCCAGTCGCCACAAGGAAATGTTGGCATTGTACATTACTGCAAACCATTTGTACACTGATGCATTTATCAAATCAACTTTTCTAAAGCAACACAGTACATGAGCTTTGTCTTCAAGAGGTGGAGGGAATGTTGGATGGTGTGACACATTGGCGACACCAGCAAAGCTGCAGACAACTGTTCAAGAGCAACAACAAAAAACAGGTTGTTTTTCTTGCTGAGAAATCGCTGCATATCCAGCAGGGACTCTGCCATAAAAAACAGGTATTCAGAGCCAAAACAAACCACAACCAATTGTGCTTAATCATAAAGAAAAGTTTCAACATATCCGCAATTGGTGTTGGGTATAATGTTACCTTTTCCAGTAACGGGTAGTGTAACTAATTACTAATAAAATTTGATTAATAATATTACAGTCATCCCAAAACCAAACAACTCGCTGCGATGTTACTTTTGTTATCACATCATGACTGACTTGATTACAACATCACTTCAGCGGAATAATTTTCGCAGTCGTTGCTATGCATAGACACGTCACAAAGCAGCAAGCTGGTTTGGAAGATGGAAATATTCCCATTACTTTGATTTTGTCCAGAGGAAAGTTGACAAGAACACTGTTGCTGCAGGTAGTCCGACGGAAACTCTTTCCACTGCAAAAAACACGCCCTCAAACCTCCAGTCTGAAACACCACAGCTACTACGATAGACAGCACAACAACGTGAAGCTCCAGGAAATACACCCCACCAAAGGTGAGCCTTCCTCGGCTGAAGAGGTTGGCTGTAAACAACCAAAACTGGATTTTAATCGTTGAAAGCTGCAGCTACAAAGAAGTAATGAAGCTTGTGGTTGGATATGTGGTGGATGAAATGTTGCTCCATAAGTGACTCTCCATAATAACCATCACAGGCTACAGAGAAGCCTCACACGGGGTTTAAAGCCTGCAACTTCGCACCAGTCATTTAGAACTAAAGAAGCTTCTTGGGTGAGAGGTGAAACGTCTCTAAGAAACACAAGCAAGTCCAGTTGGCTACGATACAGCACTTACGATTACCATGACCTGGATGACTGTGAATCTTCATCGACAAGGTAAAAGAGAAGCTATCTTTGCAGAAATGTACAGAAATGCAATTGGGCTGTCATAAAACCATAAAACTAGCCACTAACAGAACCTGCTTCAGTCGGTATTGTACTTTAGAGGCACTTTATTCTCTGACACAGCTGCAATTAAACTAATTACTTGCGGCCAATTACTGACAATGAACCTGAGGCTTTAAGGTTTGGGTCACTGAGGCAGCTGCCTGCTTTGCTTAGCTGATGATCCAGCCTCGGGGAAACCCTCGCCAAAGATACTTGTTTGTTGTATGTTTGTGTCAACAAAATGATTCATCAAAATCATATCAGTTCCACTCTCAAATATCAGTGTCTATATCAGCCTCAAAAATCCCGTCAGGTAACACGCAGCAGACGCAGAATACCCCCACAGATCATATCATCTCAAAACAAAGCAGCTCAGCTCTGTGACTGGGCCGCGGCGCCTCCACGAAATAAAGAGACGGAGCCGGAGAGACAGCAGCATAATGATGTTTTCTCCAAACTACTAGATATCCCCACAGCACATTTTTTAGTCTGTACCTGTGTGTCGGCTGATATGAATGTTTGTTTTTACGTCTATTCTGTGTGTGTGTGTATGTGTGTGTGTGTTTGTGCAAACTACAAGCACACAACCCCATTAACAGTCTCACTTCCTGCTTGGCCTGAATCTAACAGCGGCCCTCGTCCACACGGCCCTGCTGGCTAACCAGACGTGTATTTATGTGTGTACACAGAGAGTGTGTGTGTGTGTGTGTGTGTGTAGAGATCTTATAGTCATCAAAGTCTCCAGTGCCGTGCCTTGCTCATCTATCAGCCTTCACTAATTGCCAGTGTTCTCCTTGATCCGCTATCAATTAACATTTTCATAGACGTCTCCCCCCTCCTGCTTATTTGGGTGAAAATGGAGCAAAAACAGCATTTTTTTTTTCCTCTAACGAGCACCAATTAAAAGAGAGGAAGGCCGGTGTGACAAACGTACAGAGGCGGGGTGTGTGTGTTTGTTTTGTGGGGCAGTGGCAGGAGCTGTATAAGCATAAGCAAGTCGATGAACCGAGCGGCTGACAGTGTGTTGTGATGGCAAATGGTGCTAATAAGATTCAACACATCAAGAGGAGGGAGGAGAGGAAAAGAGGAAGGGAGGTTAAAAGGGACAGTGAGACATGATGGGGGTGTGAGCTGATGGTCCAGTGATGTATTAATTGGCAAAAGAGAGGATGCTGTTTATTCTACGAGAGACGAGGACATCCTGGAGATGAATGCTTTCAAAAACATTCGCCATCTTGAGGAGAGACACTGCTGGCTCACTTATTGCCAATATATCCCATTACTCCCTCAGCTGTCCTCACTAGCCATGTTTCCATCAGCCTGTTTAGATGCACATCTAGAAGTATTGCATCGGAAAATTACGATGGAAACGCCAAAATTTCGAATTAAAATCTCCTGATTCGCACAAACTAAAATACGCTCGCTTTAGCCGGGTTTTGGTTGATTCGAAAAAATGCTGATTCGCAAAATGGGGGATGGACGGCAAAATTCTAAAATCAGCCTTGATCCCCACAGCTGGACTGCCTCGCTGTGAGGAGAGTGGGCAGCAGGTCGACTTTGACCAGCGCTCCCCCCTAGCATCCAACTTGATCTCACTCTGAAGTCGTTGAAAACCAGCGCTTAGTCCTTTCACGTTGGCATGATATGTGGCTAGTCGCTGTTATTGTTTAACAGTGGCGTGAGCAGGAAATGTAGCGGGACAACAACTAAAGTTAAAGGGATAGTTCAACATTTTGGCAAATTCACCTATTGCCGTAATCCCTATAGTCATGTGAGTAGGTACATCACCTTTAATTGTCAGTGCCTGCTGTTCTGAGATCGGTGGGGCAGAGCTGCCCGCTGAAATGTATTTGATTAGTTTTGAGGGAGAGAGGGAGCTGTACCTTTCACCTCCATTTCAGCTCCATTTGCCAAAATGTCGAACTATCCCTTTAAGGGGGCAGAAGTCCAAGTGGGGCGGGTGGCAGTTATTGACGTTTGCTCATGGACTTTCCATGTCGACATATGACGTGCAAGGTACACACCCAGTGTGTTGGTTGTTGACGTTCCGGGACACCATGTCAACTTCAGCCTGTTACATGCATTGTCTGTTTTCAAAATACACTTCTGTTTTCACAGGAAATGTACAGTTTGCATACAGTCTCTTTCAAAATAAAGGCACTACATCAGCACAACAGCGCAAATTGGTGTTTTTTCCATTCAACAAATGCATGTTGTTGGGTTTAGTAAAAAAGAACAGGGTTTGGCTTTGGGTTCAAACAGGAAGTGAACTCCCGGGCGAACATCGGAGGTTGTTGGACCCATCCACCCTCCTGCCTGCACTACTCAGACTTCAGCTGCCTCAACTTCCGTTGCCGTCCTGCCGCGTTTCCCCCTCATGCTCCTGGGCACCATTAAACAATAATGGCGACATATCATGCTGACATATAAGGATGACTTTCTCTTGTCTGACGCCAGTAGTTACTGCCCAAGCACCATCTTGTTGACGACTTTGGAGTGAGACCAGGTTTTGTTGACAGTGCTTAAACAGCAACTTTCGCTGCAGGATTCTCAGCCAATGACTCAGGCTTTCATCATCTGAAGGAACGTGCATTAATATCTCCATTTGTAGAACAGCCAATAGGAATGCTCTCTCTCTGAACTGACCTGTGATTGGCTAAAATCTCCCACAGGCTAGGTTTTCTAAAGCCTGAAAAGAGAGCCATGAGGAGGTGTAGCAGACTAGTTTCTTTCAGTCCACTTGAATCACAATATGCTCAAAGTTTATAATATATTTTTTGCCCATTGACGCCAAAATAACTTTACCTACCCAGCGTTAAACTATGAAGTTAAGTCACAGAACTGTGGTTATTGAAACATATATTGGTGATATTCTGTTCTTTTATATTCGTGCATTTAATCCTGATTGGTTATTTGAGAGCATTTGATCATCTTTGTCGAGTTGATGAGAGGTTATTATAGCGTGCAGAGGCAGGAAAGAAAACCCTGTCACGGTTTTTGTTCTTGAAAGTTTAGTTGTTGCGGACTCGCTGCTCTGCATTGTGATTCGTGGACGGAAGCCTGCATGTGTAATGAAGCCACTTGTTGAGCAGCCTGCATATTCATTTACAGATTTTACACGGCACTTCATTCATACTGCTTCGACATATTTTCTCACAACTGTTTTGTAATCTGCCGTTTTCCCTTAAGTAGCATCAGTAACTACAGTGGTATCGTAGCGTTGAGGTTTGAAGACGATGTGTTTCTGTTTCTCTGCGTCCCACCACTCAACCCCCCAAATCTTTCTCGTTCCTCCATCACTTCAAAACCCCCTCAGACACCTCCACTCCCGCTGCATCTCTCCAGCCCTCACATCCGCCTTCAATTTCCTCCTTCCCTCCGTCTGTCTCTTCTCTCTGGATCAGTGCGCTCTGGGATCACACACATGAACTTCATACATTTTTTTTTCTCTTTCAGCTGCTTCAGATCGACTCACTGACTCTCATCTGTTAACCCTGCAGTGGTCCCCGGGGCAGCTGAGCGAGGTTTGTGTTTTCGGGTGTTTATGTTTGTCTCTCTCAGTATCATTTGCCTCGTTTGAAAGGATTGATCAGTAGAGCATCTATGTTTTATGTTGGCGGGCACAAGACCCCTCCTGGGTTATGAAGCCTGGGAGACTCACCCTGAACCTGTTAGATCCAGGAACTCAAGTTTACCCTCTTTAACTGGGGGACATTTTTAAAATGTGTCCAAAATGTATTAAGAAAACAGACTGTTTCTTTAATTTCCTTCACTCAGCACAGATCTTTGTCTCTCTTTTGAGAATATTCTGGTCAAAATGAAAAAGCAACTTCATTAACCCTTAAAAGTCTGCAACAGAAATGTTCCACAAGTGCCTACATTGATATTTCTGCTCATTGTGATGTAATTCTCAAATGTGTCACATCCCTAAAATTGGTACAACCTCTGCTGAAAAGTTATGAAAGTCAATAAACAATAATAAGTTGAAATTGTGTCATAAAAAATAAAATAAAAATCTGACCTTTTTTCATCAGATTTTACACAGGGCGTCTACAGATATAACCAAGATAAATTTAAGACTTTTCAAGACCATTTAATACCACCTTATATGAAATTTAAGACCAAACTTGTAATGGAAAACAAAATCTCATGGCTGTCATAAATGTTATTTATTATTGCATTATTTTTTTGGTCTGTTCAATGACTGTAAACAGTTATTGGGTCTGTTAGGCTGGAGACATTTTCACTGTAATGTGACCGGAAATATTTAAGACCCACCAAATCTGAATTCAACATTTTTTAAGACATTTTAAGACTTTTTAAGGCCTTATATTAAGAAAACTTACGACATTTAAGACTTCTTAAAGCCTTAGAAAATGTAAGACATTTAAGACCTTATATTAAGAAAACGTAAGACATTTAAGACTTTTTAAGGCTTACATTAAGAAAACTTAAGACATTTAAGACTTTTTAAGGCCTTATATAAAAGAAAACATGACATTTTAAGGCCTTATATTAAGAAAACGTAAGACATCTAAGACTTTTTAAGGCCTTATATTAAGAAAACTTAAGACATTTAAGAATTTTTAAGGCCTTATGTAAAGAAAATGTAAGATATTTAAGGCCTTATATTAAGAAAACAAGACATTTAAGACTTTTTAAAGCCTTATATCATGAAAACGTAAGACATTTAAGACTTTTTAAGGCTTATATTAACACAACTTAAGGCATTTTAGGACTTTTTAAGACCTTATATTAAGAAAACGTAAGACATTTAAGACTTTTTAAGGCTTATATTAACACAACTTAAGGCATTTTAGGACTTTTTAAGACCTTATATTAAAACGTAAGACACTTAAGACTTTTTAAGGTGTACATTAAGAAAACTTAAGACATTTAAGACTTTTTAAGGCCTTATATAAAAGAAAACATGACATTTTAAGGCCTTATATTAAGAAAACGTAAGACATCTAAGACTTTTTAAGGCCTTATATTAAGAAAACTTAAGGCATTTTAGGATTTTTTAAGACCTTATATTAAGACTTTAAGACTTTATACTATATATATATAATTTCAAGACTTTTTTAGGACCTGTAGACACCTTGTTAAAAAAATAATCACAGAAAACATACTTATCCAAAATATTTTTAAATGTAGAAACAAATATAAAATATTTCCTATCACACTCCAGAAGTTATTTCAATTCTGTGAATTATTTAGTTTTTAAGATATGCTTATTTTATGAGCAGAGTGCACAGGTGTTGTGGTGGATTCATCATTCACTCCTCTGATGCCACGGTGCATTTTTGCTCCACACATAACGTAGCACAGTGACGTCATTACGAGTGCACAACAAAAAGAACAACTGCTTTAGCTCTCATGGTTCTTTCAGTAGATCTATTCAAACAGAATCATACAAACGACGACCTCAAGCAACCGCCGGCAGGAGGTCTACTTTTAAAGGGTTAAGCAGACATCATTCATGAAGGAAGAAGAGCAAAAATGGAGGAAGGATAAAAGAAAGGAGTGAAACTTAAAAGGCACCAAGCCAACACTCGAGCTTGTGATGTAAGATTAAAACATATCAAGAGTCCTGAAGACCCTTTTAGGTCAAAGCCGCTCAGCATTTTAAACAATCATGCCTGATTAAATAAAGGCTTTTAATGTACTTTTCTATCCGTCTGAGTGCCTGAAGAGCTTTTTCTCCTCCGACACTGTTTTGTTTTTCATCTTCAAGAGCACCAAAACGAGTCCTGGACTTCCTGTACAGAATGTGAAGCTGATTGACCACTTGGCCTCCACATTTAGTTTTGCTCTGATATATTCTCTGTTGTCTGAGACATTCTGCTTCACTCAACAGCATGAGCCTTTCCTCCACCTGTCTGGGTGTAGTATGTATATGTATTCGGAGATGAACTCCCATAAATATATATTTGGGGATTAACTTCTCCCATAAAAGAGCTCTACAGGACAACACTGATAACAATGTAACTGTCACCGTCTCCTAAATAATAATGATGTTGTATATTTTATATGAGCAGACTCCCTCGGTCGCCTTTCAGTCTTTGCGTGACAGACAAACAGCCAGAGTGCCATGACTTTAGCCTCCACCCCGAGGACACGTTAGTATCTTCGCAAACTGTCAGTAGCTGTGTGTGTGTGTGTGTGTGTGTGTGTTGGGCTCCATCACAGCATGAAACATGGGCGAAATTCGGGCGGAGTTTTGACACTTTTTAAAGATTAATGTTAACTGTCTTTCTTGCAAAAATCTGAGTGTATTCTCTTGTGTGTGTGCTGCTTTAGCTATTTATTTTCTCCAGCAACAGGATGGGAGTCCTGACACACAGACACACACACACACACACACACACACACACACACTGAAACATGCATACAGTATATTGTCTATACCCTCCTGTGCCCCTAGTGTCAGCAAATACATCTGCTGAACTCCCCTTGCACTCCTGGCAGATGGTATTGTCTCTCAAACACACACACACACACACACACACACACGCGTACACACACTGCGTTCTCTGACAGGGCCCACACAGGGTTGGGGCCGGGGCCATCTGGAGGCCTGGTAGGGGGGAACGAGGCCCCCCCAGTGGCTTATGTTTCCGATTCAGCCTCAAATTGATTATCATGTCGCCTGTTTCCTCCAGCCCCGCTGCCCCCCCTCACCCGCCACCCCCACCTAATTTCAATTACCATGGGACGCCACGGGGTCGAATCGTGACCTCACCCACCTCCGTACCCCGCTACACCACTCCTTGAGTTCCTCCCCTCGTCTTTTCCTCCCTCTCCTTCGCAGACTCCTCCGGACTTCCTCTCATGATCCCCCCCTTTTCTGTTTGTGTCTCTTTCATGTCTTCATGCTGTTCTGGGTGTACTCCAATCATTACCTCCCTTCCTCTTTCTCCATCATCATTAACCATCTCTAAACTTCTCTCTTGTGGCTTCCATCTCTCTTGTTTCTTCCTGTGTCTCTCCTCCCCTCTGCCATCTGTCCTTTACTTTATTCTTTGAAGCAAAGTGAAGTCACTTAATGGCCCTCCGTGGCCTTTCCATGCCTCTGCAAAACTCCCATCAGCTCCCATGTGTGTCTGGATTCATAGAGACGATGTTTGACGTGTACTTTTGCTTAGGTTTGTCCGATTTTAGTTTTTTGGAGTCCTGTTTGTCCACCTATCCAAATTATGTCGAGTTCAATGATCATTTTTCTTAGTTTACACCAATAACGACCAATGGAAGGTCATCAATTTGGGAATATGAATATCCCAACCCAATCTGCAGGAAAAATATTGGTATTGTAAATTTCTGCAAACCAAAGATAAGTTACATTTTTGCTTACTTATGTTATGATGCTGGAATTTCCCTGCTGGAAATGCAGCCATGTCTTGGTTAAAAACATCCCCACTGAATAATGACAAGCTGGGGCTAAAACACTGCAGGTTCTGTTGTTTGTTGGTCTCACTTTCACAGGCGTCTCACCTAGGTGTCATGCCATCCAAATCCTGATGACAAAGTCAGCTCATATATTCTGCCAGTTTAGAAATGTTATTATAATACCTATAAAATGTACAAATGTAGCTTAGTCATGGTTTTGCAGATTTGTACAATGACAACATTTTCTCCTGCTGACTGGGCTGAATATTCAGATTAAATGCTTGGCAATCCAGCCCCTATCTTTCCTAAACTGGATCAAAGAAGTGTTATCTTTAATTCCGCTAGAAAAACTGCCGAAGCAAGTCCCGTCATAAACAGAGACACCTGGCCTCCCTTTATAGAATTCACTTTTATTTTATCTTTTTCATAAATGCATTTGTAAATCTCCTCCCTCCGACTTAACAACCCTTCTGACTCTATATATCTGGTCTGGAAATGGGTGCTCGTTATTTATGTCGACTTCTCAGTGAGCATGTTTTTTTTAATCACTTGCCTGAAGTTAATATACACATCTATCTGTCTGAATTTAAATATGCGTGGGTGTGTGCGTATCTTTATATGTGTTGTCTGCTTTACATGCCTGTATATGTGCATATACATGTCTGTAAGTATGTTTATATGCAACACATTCTCACTCCCCTCATCCAGATATGACATGCAAGGTACCCTGGGTGTGTTGGCTGTTGATGTTCTGGGACACCGTGTCAACTTCAGCCTGTTACACTTCTGTTTTAACAGGAAATGTACGAAAATTGACGTTTTCTTTTCCTTCAACAACACACACACACACACACACGGCTGGGTTCAGGAATAAAGAACAGGGTTTGGCTTCACAATCATACAGGACACTGAACACCGGCCTCCCAGGTGAAAGTTGGTCTTTGTTGGACCCATCTACCACCCCTCCCACCTGCCCTTCTGGGACTTTCACCGCCTTAACTTTCATTGTTGTCCCACGGCATTTCTCCTTGATGCCACCAGGCACCATTATCATGCCGATGTGAGAGGACAGCTTTTTTTGTTGGTGTCTGACGCCGGAAGTCATTGACCATGGGCCGGTTTTCGTCAACTTCTGAGTGAGACCGGGTTTTTATATGTGTATACTTAACTTTATATAAGCAAAGTTAAAAAAAATAAAATAAATCTAAACCATTGTTGACTGGATGCATCAAAGTGGACCAAAGAGTTGGTCCAGTAAGGTTATGAACAGATAGATGCACTGCAGAAAGGTCAGGAAGTCACAGAGATCATGAGGTTCGTCCTCTGGGAACCATAAATATCCAACATGTCCATGTCAGTCCCAATAAAACCTACTGTATATTTTTACTGTCCCCGTGTTGTTGTCATTGACGTGACCGTGATATTATCCTTGCCATGAGCCTTGCTATTGTTACAGTACGCAACTGTCCTTGTTATAGCTATTTTAAATATGTCATACGACTGTGCCAGCAGTTTGTCATTGTCATCTTTACACCCGTCAAACGGAACACATTACTGCTCTTCATCCGAGCCAGTCGAGGGTCAGCCAGGGGGGAAACTGGGAGCACTTGACAGGTGCGTTTGTTTCCACTACCCGCAGCTCTGCAGTGGAAACAGGAGTGGCTGCATGCTGTGCCACGGGGCCACCCACTATAATTCACAGCCTCTTTGTTTGCTAAGTACAATAAATGTGCAGGGATTTGTCCTGGTGGCGCGGCAGCAGGGGATTACAGAACAAACATGCTGACACCCAGGGGCAACTAGACATCATATTAAGTGGAAGGAGACACACTGCATAAATTGAGCTATTAAATGGCTATAAATTAACATTCAGCATTCAGGCATGGTATGTGCTACCAGGCTGAGCTCTCAAACTGAAGCTACAGTATGCAGAAGATATGGTCAGTGCTGAAACTGTCACAGCCCATTCTCTTTGTCTGTTGATAAAAATATACATTAGTCCATCAAGTAGGACCTCAAGCAGAGATTGTGTGGTTTCATCTTCTGACCTATAAGAATTAGCATCTTGAAATTGTAGAGAACTGGATACAGCATTGGAGGCAGGGCCCCATTCATTCCTATAAAAATTGCTTGGTGACGCATGAAGCCAAAAAAGCTTGATTTCTGTGGATTTCTGTGGTATGAAATTACCCGGATCTTCCACATTGCCGGCCTAACATCCAACTTCCAGTTCAGCCCCCGGCTATCTTGAATGTGGATAATAATTATTTAATCGTGCTGCTTTTCTAGACTTAAGAAATGTTGTCACACCAAATCCATGATATCCCAACAATGAAAAGTGACATTTTATGGAGTTATGATGCTCAAAAAAGTTTTCTACTGATTTGCAGACGTCTCTTTCTGAATGTAGGCCTATGGGATAATAGTCTCTTACACAGACGCTGATGACGTCAGCACGCTGGCTGACTCTGTCGTCTGTGGACATTCCCAAATTCCAAATCCGTGTACTTCTGTACTTCCTCGACCAATGGCTGATTAGCTTTGCCTGACAGCCGCCTACACCAGAATTGCTGTTCCCCAAATCCGAACAAACCCAACAAATATCCACATATTTCTTCGGTGTAGTAGCCTGAGCCATGACTGACTACATTATGAATCTACATCACGGTACTACGCACTGGTAACCTGCTTTCTGTGTTTCTGGTACGTCTCTGTTACATGTAACACACGTGCCGTACCTATGGCAACGCCGTCACGTGGTCTGGATATCCCCGCCCATTTATGTTACAAAAAGAAAGACAAATGTCCCCAGACTCCCATTCCGAAGTAAGGGAGGCTGGTCATGTGATAACTGCTTTCGGGGCCTGCGGGCGTCACATGATGGACCCAGAGGTTGTAATTCCACATCTGGCCACTATGTAAATTGGCACCAGAGCCTGACACTTTATAAAAAAAGTCCACTTGAATTCTCAGAAGTTGGGATCGGCATGTTACTAGTTGAAACCCTAAATTTTTTTTTATAAAAATATTATTAAAATACCAAATCTATTTGAATCTTTTATAAATATTAATGGTCCAGTGTGTAGGATGTAGGGGGATATACTGGCAAAATTGGAATATAGTATAATAAGTGTATTTTCTTCAGTGTATAGTCATGTGAAAATAAGAATCATTGTGTTTTCGTTGAGTTAAAATGAGATGTTTATATCGACGCAGGGAGCAGGTCCTTGTTTATGGAGATCACCATATTGCACCACCATGTTTCTACAGTAGCCTACAACGGACAAATCAAACACTGGCTCTAGATAGGGCCATACACATTTCTTTTGGTGTCAGCCACTGTAGTTGCAGCCCCTCCATGACGAGAGCATTGAGAAAACACTGATTTTTTTCAATGTGAAATTGCTTTATTGAGTGTTTTTTAATCACTGGGTCTGTTTTTGAGAGGACGAAACCTCACGGTAAAAACCTCCTTAATGTCTGCATCTTAAGTTATCAGATAAAAAAAAAGAGATGTTTTGGAGAGGAAGAGACCTCTGTGGATAATTTAGCTCCCTGTAAAAACCTCCTGCACAATGAACACTGAAGGAAATCTAACCAGGAGAAAAGTCAGCTGGTTGCAATCTGCAGTCCTCACTGCTAAATCCCCCTAAATCTAACACACTGTTCCTTTCAGTAAGAGATGTGAAATGGTTTTCCTGCCGTAAAATCATTTAATAAATTTCCCTGACAGAAATTATTAATTAATAATTTGCCAACACAAACGTTTCTAAATGTATTAATATATTTTATGACTCAAAAATGTGCTCACAGCAGCAATGTGTGGCTTTTCAAATAGGGATGATCTCATTTTGGAATTAAATGTTTACAAATCAAATATCAAATCAGCTTTTTGTTGTCAATATTACAATAATATTGTTCAGTCTTACTATACTTTAATCATATTTGTGTTGAATCCATGACATAAGTAGGTTTGTTGTCTCAGTGTGAGCAGCGCTGGCTGACTACACATGCTTTTAGGTCTGTTATTTGTCACAGATCTTGATTTAAAAATGCAGCATTAACTTTTTATTTCCCCTTGGAACTTTTATGAATTGTAAACTAAATTCGTCTTGTCCCTGTCTGCACACATCTTGATTATTCATTGTGTGAATTACTTTCTCCGCACCTCCTTCCCACTTTGAAAAATTACAGCGCAGTCAGATTCAATAGAAAAATCTAACATAATAAACGAGGCCTGGGGTCTCTCCTCTCCGAGAATCTGCTCTCCGTGTTGATTATCAGTGGTGAGTTACACTGTCATCTGCTTTAATGGGCTCCACGCTTGAAAGTGCAAGACAAGCAGAAATGGAGAGAGTGGAGGGCTGCGAGAGGAGGAGTGCAGAGAGAGCCTCAAGGTTTACTCATCTTTCTTTGCCTCTCTTTCCCTTCTTCTGAAACTCTCCTCTTTCTTTCTCCTCTGATTCTCTGTTGGCTCTCTTCCCCTCACTTCCTCTCTCTTTCTGTGTGTTTAATAATCTCCCTCTTCCTCCAAACACTGTCCCAGTGCAATAAAGCCACATGGCACTTGGTACAGCAAATTCCATAACTCACAGTTCCTAGTAATTGATCCCTGTAGTGCAACAGTCTCTTTCTCTCTTTTCCTTTCCACTCTTCCATCTACAAGTACATCTCTTCCCCTTCCATCACCCCTCGCCGTCCCCACCAACACTTCCCGTCCAATTCTGTTGAATTCATTGGGCTTTATTGGCACACAGTCCAATAAAAATCTGCCAAAGACAATTATTACTGTCTCCCATCAGCTGCCTTCCATTTTCTCTCTTGACATCGTATCCCAGAGCAGCGCTACACCTCTCCCTCCGCCAGTAAATCCCCTCGCCTCATTCCATACATTCTGTTTAACTAATATTTCAAGCCAGGTCTCAACAGAGGCGCTCACCTGAATACACCACATGCTCTCAGTGCCTCATCAGCTCTTCCAATTTCATACACAAAACTTATTTTCTTGCCGGAAATTTCATTTTTTGGCCAAATTATGAGCGCTGGAACTGATGTGATGGAGAAGGAGGAATATACAACCCTTCGGCAAATCCTGTGTGTTGGCTCAGCTTTATGTTGCTCCTCTATCCCATCCCAAACTTATTCCCTTTTGATCCCCTCCGGTCTGCCTTGTAATATCAACAAGCTATTAGCGGTGTGCCTCTCATAGTTGAGTGGTTACCTTCAACACCTCTGGAGCTAGACGAACCCCGCTGGCTTGAATCCCAGCTGAGTTTCTCTCCTGTGATTCCCCTACTTTGGATTCAGCCCAGCTTTCAAACTGAGTGAATACCGAGATGTGAAATGTCCCTGTTTTCTATTTATTTATTTATTTATTTAAGTGTTGCTCTCAAAAGAAAGCGTTAATGTCAGACTGACATAATTAGATTTATCATCATCAACTTTTGACCATTCAGAAAGTGTGGTGGGACGTGTTGTTTCTATTCCCATCTGCTGCCATGCTCCGCCCTTCTTTGCTGTGATTGGCTTGTACTATTTACCTCCATATATTGTAATTGGATGCTTGCTGAGAGCGCAGCAAAAGTCCTATAATGTGACAATGACCAGTGTGTTTGTCGCAGGCTCGTGGTCAAGTGAATATAGGATTTGCTGAAAGTTGTACTATTGAACTCTGACTCTGTCATGCTATTGGTCGACCCAGTCTCACTCTGAAGTTGTCAAATACCGGCACTTGGTCAGTGACTTCCAGAGTCAGACACCGTCAAAAAAGCTGCCCGTTCATGTCCCGATGATTCGCGGCAGGTTGCTGTTGTTCTGTGACAGTGCCCAGTGGTGTCAGGGGGAAACGTGGCCAGACGACAACTTAAGTTCAGGGGGTGAAAGTCCGAGTAGGACAGGTGGGAGAGGTGTTTCCTGCATAAATATGAAGTCAAACTCTTAAAAAGATACTGTGCAAACTGTATATTTCCTGTGAAAATGGAACCATATTTTCAAAGGACACAGTGCATGTAACAGGCTGAAGTTGACACCGCGTCCCAGAACATCAATAGCCAACACACCCAGGGTACCTTGCACGTCATATGTGGACGGGAAAAAGTCCATTAGCAAACGACGATATGTGACGAGGTCAAAGTGAGAATGTGTTGGCAACAACTGCCTACACTGCAAAGAAACCCGGAAAAGGAAAACAGGCTTATTAAAAATAGAGCGGTAAGCTATGGCTTCATGTTTACATATATGTAGCTAATGTTAGCTAGAGCCTCGAATCACAGCGTGTCCTCTGCCGCTCTCCTCACCGCCACAGATCACCTCGCCGAGGAGAGCAAGCAGCAGCTCCAGAGACAGATCACCAGTCAAGCAGCAAAAGCAACCTGAATCCAGCCAACACAAACCCCAACTCTTGGGGACCAGACAGCTCTGACTCTCTGCCAGATCAGCAAACTTTCTGTTGCTGCTGTTACGCAGGTTAGACCCAGCTCTGCCTCTGACGTGCAAGGTACCCTGGGTGCGTTTGTTGTTGATGTTCTGGGACGCCGTTTCACCTTCTGTCTGTTTTCAAAATACATATCTGTTTTACAGGAAATTTACCATTTGCATAGTCTCTATTCTACTCTCTTTACTCAGCTAGTAATCACCATAGCAAACAAGATAGTGAGCTAAACCATGAGGGAACTCTCCTGCAAGCAAGCTAATCCTCTAGCAAGATAACAGATGAGCATAATAACCTGCGAATGAGTGGGTTAAGTGGTAGCAAACAAGCGACCTAACCTGCTAATGAGAGCCATGGTTGTATTAGTGAACTGGATACAACACTAACACTCGCCTTGCTTCCTGTTTTAATTCACAGTTGCAGTACAGCAGTAAAAGAATCTCCCCCATAGACCACCATTATAAAAGAGACATCTGTTAAACTGTTGACAGGACACTTCAAACTGCAAATAAGGTCAATTATGAATCTTCTATAATGAGTTTTTGATCCATGGAGGTTTTATATTTGTAAAACCTTCCACAAGCCGAGAAAAGTGATTCAAAAATCTGTCACATCATCACAATGTGAAGTCTACGAGCCAATCAGGCAATATTCGGTGGGCCACAGATCCTGGAAGTAAACGCAACAGCTAAAAACTTTTCTGGCTCATGCTCCAGGCGAGCAATTCTCATTTGGCTGAACAGACGCCATCTTGGAGTCCGGAATCCAGATCTAATAGTACATCCATGGAGTGAGCTAGCAGGCTAACGAATGAGACTCTTCCACCCTGCCACATGTGGCCTGTTATGGCATGCATAGTTGGTGATATTCGAGGCTAAGCTGATATTCTCTGGGACCAACTTCCTCAGAGTTAAACTTGCTCTTGAGTTCATATATGCTGTGTTTGAACCAGATGTACTGTAGCACATTCAACAGACCAAAACTGAAACAGAGAGGAAGAAAAATTTAGAGAACGGAGAGAAGAGTGGAGGAAGGAGGGAGAAGAGAGGGAGAGAATCGCTTTGGCTCTCCACAGTGATGAATCTCCAGCGAGGCCTGTTTCATTACCCGTCTGCCAGTGTGGAGATCAGCCGGTAAGAGCCGGCCCTGTGGGGCTGCAGCAGAAATATATGGCTCTTTAATAATCTCCACAAACACATTCCACTACAGTATTGTACAGTGCACCGCCCCCACACTGCTCCCGGCTGTCCGGAGCCTGGTCTCTGCACACTATGGATACTCCTACATCAGGTCCTCTGACTTCAAGTCTGCAGCAAACGGCTAATTTTCATGCATAGAAATATTAATTTTCAAGCTGTGGCTTGTGTCAGTATACAAACTCAAATAGTACCATAAAAAGAAAAATACATTTGATTATGACTTACTGAGGAAAGACTCTGGATATTTTTTTTGCAAAGCAGGTAACTGATGCTGAAAGTGCCGGGCGCAAACAACACATTCATTTTTTATAGTTTGCGAGCATGCTCACAAATCACCAATGTGCAGGTGCGTCTCGCTCGTCACCGTCACCAAAGATAAAAGAAGATAAAACCTGTTGCTTTACGTGTCGACAGATGCTGCAAACATAACTGTTGCATCTGCAGCGTTGTTAAAATGTCACCGCATATCAAGAATCAGTCATTTTAACCAGACAACACAAACGCACATATCTCACCGCAGCATTAAAGAAATCTCAACATCATCAATAACCATGATTCAGACGATCTGCAGAGGGATCGGGCTCTGGTTTGTTCAAATATAGAAATTTGGGAACAAACACAGAGGAGCTGCTTTTAATCCATCCTCTCAGAGTGCATCCTGGGAACTCTGCCATCCTCTGTTATCTGTTTATGCCCTCTGCATACATTCTCCTCTGTATAGCTGAATTGTATCCTAATTGCTTTTTAGCCTATGTTCTGTCATCGCTGCTGCTTCAGTCACAAGGAGCACGATGAATACAATTCAGATCAATGCGGAGGGACGGCAGCAGCAGAGAGACAGAGAGTGTAACTGGAGTGTGAGTGGACAGATCAGGGGATTACCAGCACTCACCTCTGACAAACAACCCGACACACTCTATTTGACCCTTTGAGCTCTGCATTAGAAACAGTCCGCCAGTGCCTACACTGGTATTTTTGCATATTGTGATGTAACTTCTTCGAGTATCTTCAAATGGTTCATATCCCTAAAATCTGTACAATCTAAGCTAATAGGATATGTAAGTCAATAAACCATAATAGTTCATTAAAGTATTTAAATTTAACTACACAACTTTTCTTTTACAAAAATCGGAATGCAGATTTTACAAAATTAAAAAAGAATACTGATCCAAAAGATTTTTAAATATAGAAACATAACCAAAATATTTTACACTCCATAAATTATTTAAACTATGTATATTATTTAATTTTTGAGATATGCTTATTTTTATGAGCAGAGTGCACACGCATTGTGATGGATTCATCATTCCTCTGGTGTTGCCACCTGGTTTCGCACCACACGTAATGTAGCGCAGTGACGTCATTATGACCGTACGATACGATGACACAGAAGACCGAAACATTAGCTTTCCACTGCAAAAATAATCAACGTTCTAACTAGTCTTCCACTGACCATTTTGGGGAAATTCCCACGGGAAATTACGGCAAAATAAAATGTTTGCACCAAAGATAAGGGAAGATGACATAAGAAAATGACATGGCCCTGATCACACAGAAAGCGTTTTTGGATTTTTGTAATTGTGTTTAATGAGATAAAGATTTTTGCTGTTTTTGTGTTGTGATGCGCCTCGCATTTTTGTGCTCTAGACGTCTGGTGTTTTTGCTGGAGCGCTCTGAACTCCTCAAGTTGAAAAAACTCAGAGCAGAAAAGCGCCCCACATCATCTCTGCTTTTTTTCCATTGTCCAATCGGATGACTTGAGAGGTGGGCCTTCTGTGGTGGTCACAACAACAAGTTTACATTTGGTAAACAATGCAGGAGAAACTGGTGGTAGCGGTTGCTGGATACCCAGAGCTATACGATTTTACAAACCGCAGTTCTCAATAGTAAACAGCAGGCGTGGAAGCAGATAAGTGCAGTACTTGAAACGTCCATGATGGAGGAGAAGCTCCTGGACCAACTGGTGGTACTCCCCATGATCCAGCCTCTTTTTTAGGGTCTCATGTACCCACACAGATCTCTGTTTATCTGCTGACAGCCTCTCACCCTCAACCAGAGCTACAGACAGTACCCTCTGCCTCAACATTTTAGTCTTAATTGAAGCAACAGTGCTGCTTTTTACAGTAATGCTCTTCAAAGGCAGACGTAGGGGGCCGTAGTGATCATTTTTAAGTGTCAAATGACGCACTGAATGCTTCATTTGACTTGTTTTATATAAACACGCATGCAGCCTGAAGCAGAAGGCCGGGGTTAACAGATTGAGTTGATGACCACCTTTGTGTTATCTGTTATCTCCGACTGAGGCTTTAACATTTGTCGAGCCATCTCAGGCAAAGACAGTCTGCCTCTGTTGAACTTGCGTCATGGTACGGCCCTCTGGTCGCCCTCAGGAGCCTCATCAGTTGTCCAGGGTCCTCTGACAAGTTGCATGTGGTTGTTGTATTTTTTTCACCTGCCAGCTGTCAATCATCTGTCCCTGCCTCTGTCACTCTTAACAGGCAGACGGGATTTGATTACAGCTGGCAGGGTCAAAGGGTACGTCACAGCGAAGATGCATCACACTGAACTCGTCTCTGGGTTATCTTTCTATTTCTAGTCAACACTTCTCCTCGATATATCTGATTTTCATCCATGTTGGACCCTGAATGATCACAGCTTGACGCTCTGGTGCCAGGGACCAACTTCAACATTCATTTCACCAACTTGGTGAAAAAGGACAAAACATTTCTAACAGAATTTGTTGGAAGTGTGTGACACATCCTAGCTGTTGCATTTGTTGCCTTTCCCTGCAACACAGCCATTATCCCAACTGTGATTGCTGTTACCAGTGAGACCACAGCGACTGACCATAACTATACGACAAACACTACTACTAAAATTTGTAATCTCAACGGACCAGATCCAAACCGCTATCTTGATGTGGCTTCTAGCCCTCAAAGCTAATGCATCAACTCAGCAGCTCACCCCAGCTGCCACCCCTCATATCTGGACAATACCCTCAGTGCCCATTTCCTTGTGTTTAATATATCCAGCCATTCTGTCTCCACCATCTCTTACCGACAGTCCCCTGCTCAAATCGCCTGTCCCCGCTCCCCAGCCTCCAATATCTCCCAGCCCGTCTGCCTTCGCCGTCCCCCACCTGCGGTCCCTCTCCGAACATCAAACAGTCCACTGTGGAGATGGATGTGGACATCTAACAACTGGATAGCCTGTTTACTCCTGTGTGAGTACAAGTTGCGGCACAAGCACATGGCGCATAATTGTATTCAGCGGCTCACCTCCGAGTCTGTCAGATTGATTTACAACAGTGGCAGCGATGTGCCAATGAATTTGTTACGCAGCCGGGAGCAGAGTGGAGCTGGGGGGGGAGTTATTGTTGGTCCATAATTAGTCCTGCTGGTGCCCTTTCAGGTGAGTATGTGTGAGAGAGTGGAGAAGAGATAGAGGAAGAGGAAGAGATAGGGAGAGGAGGAAACAGCCAAACAGGAGAGAGACGGAGCAGATGACACTTAAGTTGAGCACAGGAATCAGGAAAAGACAGAGAAAGAAGAGATTACTTCCTCATCCTGTCTAAAAAGCTCATCAATAAAAACATCAAAAATCCCTGGGGCTGGGCGATATGACCTCAAATCAATATCACGATAACTTGAACATTCTACCTCGATTACGATTAATGAACAATTACTTGTTTTGTGCCCTCACAGTACACTGAGGTTTGTACTGTAAAATAAGCTCAACTATTAAAGCAAGGATACTTTTGCTAATGAAAGAGTGCATATCTTATCTTTGGGATTTTAAAATAACTGAAGGAAAAGCACACACAAACAACTGTTTATGATTATTTATTGAATATTTTGTGACTGAAATCAAAGCACACTTTCCACAAAGAGCCCAGTCTCACTCCAAAGTCGTCGAAATCTAGCCCTTGGCCAGTGACTTGCGGCGTAGAAACCAATGAAAAAGGTGTCGTCGTTTAACAGCGCCTGGTGGCATTGGGGGGAAACACAGCGGGACAAGGACGAAAGTTAAGGCAGCGAAAGTCTGAGTGGGGCGGGCTGGAGGGGTGTTGGATGGAACCAACAAACACCTACTCTCACCCGAGAGAGCATTGTTTGTGTCCCGTAAGATGGGAAAGCCAAACCAAAACAAATTTTCCTATGAAAACACAAGTGTATCTTGAAAGAAGACAATGCATGTAAGTCTGCCTTTACACTACCATGTCTTGATGCTTGATGCCCAATTCCGATTTGTTGCCTATATATTTCACAGAGACACGGAGGCAAAACAGAACGCAGCCAGCTTTGTGTGTAAGCTGGCTGCGTTCTGTTTTGCCTCCGTGTCTCCGTGTGCAGCTGTGTAAATGTCCCACGGTATTTGCTACAGTGACATTACTGCGTGCGTGGAAATGTTTACATTACTGAAAGCAATTTTAAGGACTAATTTTAAATATTTGAAGTTAATCGTTAAAGAATAAATGACCTGGAAAGCTGCCGCTGCTCCACCTAATTTAAAAGGTAACTTAGCCTACACAGAGCGGTGGAAATGTCTGTGCAGCTGCAGACGGGTGTGGCTGGATGATTGATTCCTACATGCTGATTCAGGTGCTATCAGAGCCGATCCGCGCATCACTATGGCTTAATGATCAACTCAGTCAATGAAAACAACCCGTCCTGTGTTAGGAGTGTATGTCGCTGACAGAAAGAAAAAAAAAAAAAAAAAAAAAAAAAAAGAAAAGCAGCGTACACCTCACATATTTATTTCTCACAGTTGTGCACACGTTTGGCTGGCATGCAGAAGCACCGTCTGTGTGTCTGTGTGTCGAGGGTGCGAGCCGCAGCTTCAGCTGCTCAGGTAGAGAGGCTGTGTAGCCTGGTGTGTTTTTTCGCTGATTTGGTTCTGCAGGTTCTCTGCTGGTATACTAGAGACAGGGATCAAGCAGTTTGTCTCACTCAGGATAGATTGTGCTTTTTTTGGTTCATAGTTTTTGATTAACGTGCGATTTATTCGGCTTTCCTTCCTTTCCCTCACTCATGAGCACAACATCAAAATGTGCTGTCGTCGCATTATTCATGACGTATTCATGATGTGGATTGCCAGGAAATATCCGATCTGTCTGTTTAGATTACAGACCTATTGGCAGATATCTGATTCATATCATATTCATATATTTCCACATATGAAGCAGGCCTGAATCTGATCTGACAATATCCAATATCATGCGTTGTTTTTCCTGTTTGCACGTTCATGTTACAGATCCGATCTGTGCCACTTGAGAGGAAAAAAAAATTGGAATTGGGTCACTTGAACCATGTAGTGTAAAGTAGGCCTAAGAGGCAGAACACGGTGTCCCAGAACATCAACAACCAACACACCTTGGGTACCTTGCACGTCGTATGTGGATTGGAAAGTCCATGACCAAAACGTCAACGTGACGAGGTCGGAGTGAGAATGTGTTGTATAGTTTGCTGTCTTTGTCAAGTATCCGTCTTAAGTCACTCACTCTACAGCAAGAAACAGCACTTCAAAATCAAAGCTCTGTGCTGCTACTTCAAAATAACTTCAAAATACATGTGTTTTACAAACTTGACATGTTTGCGAGTCACCTGAGGTCCATTCAGAGTGGACTCAAGACCCACCAGCTGGGAACCACTGATTTAGTGGACGCAGGAGATATTGTGGAGAAGCAAAGCATGGTGTAGGAGCAGGAGTAGGTCCCGTTGGCATTTTGCTGGAATAATTTGTCATCCTTTCTCATTAATTTTATCCATGAGATCATATTCACACTAGATTAAGGATCTTTTAAGTCATTAGAAGCTGATTTGTGACTCCTAGTTACTCAGAATCATGTTTATTTTTATTAAAATGGTTCACCAGAAATAAAAGATAGTCCCAGCTGTGAGCTCAGAGTTTCAGAACAGTGATGTATCTTTGCTCTGACGTCCCCTTTGACCCTGTCAGCAGTAATCAAATCCTGTCTGCATATGAAGAGTGACAGAAGCTGGGGGAGATGATTGACAGCTCACAGGTGAAAAAAAACAACCAAAACCACATGTGACTTGTCAACTAACAGATGAGGCTCCTGAGGGCGACGTGCTGATATCACAAGAATAAGCACGCTGGATTGTGCTGTATTAAATAAAGTCCTGAACGCTGCATCTACTCATGATTAATGAAATATCAGAGTGTGGATTAACTGTGTGCCTGTGGGGATTCAGTGTCTTGCTCCAGGGCTCCGAAGCAGGCCGTATATTTAAAGGAAAAGTCGCGAAGTCCTCTGGTTGTCTCACTCAGCCGTCCTTTCATTCAAGTAAATTTTATCTTTGAGTTTATCGTCTGTGTCAAATATTCGTCTAAGATGCTCCGAGACACATCCATAAATTATTACCTGTTTCTCATTCAGGTTAAGAAAGTTCTGTCAGGCCGGGAGATTAAAAAGAGTCTGCTGTTAGTCGTCAAATCTGACTGCTGGTAATCCCGATGATCTATTCATCCACAGTCCACAGCGACAGTCTGTCTCTCTGTTGCTGGAGTTCTGCGCTGTCGTCCTTCAGTATCGATCTGAAAGTCCTGGGCTGCCAGATTGCTTTCAGCAGCCATCACCTCCTCCTGTCATGGAGGAAAAGCTGCACAGATTTCACTCAGTTTTAGTGATCAAAAAAAAGAAAGCTGGCTGATGGAATCAAGGCCAGGGCGCTGGAAACTAAAACGGCAACCAGCAGCATATCATCCTGCCGTGAAAGGGCGCCTTCTTATGTTGGTTTCTGATGCCACAAGTCACTGGCCAAGCGCCGGAGTTTGACGACTTTAGCGTGAGACCGGGCTCAAGTATAAGACCAGCTCTCAGTGCTGACTCCATGGATGTTACTACTCTGCATATTCAGTTCTAGACATTGTGCCTTATAAATATTTAAAGGAAGGAAAACAGTGGGGACAGGAGGATGGGTGGGGGTGGGAGGGAAGGGCTGTTGTATCATATAAGGTATTACTGTAATCGCCTCAGGGTTATGTCTCCTTTTGTTTGTTCTGCACACTGATGTGTACTGTGTGGCGCTGTGGAGTGTGTCTGCCCAACCCTGGCGATTTACTTTTTCTTTCTGAAAACCTTAATGAAAAATATTTTGAATTAATAAAGACAGAGACGTCAAACTAGCTCGACGGCACGGCCAAATGCAAGTATGATGCTGAATATATGACACTGTGTGGACCTTGAGCTAATGACTAAGGAGAAATCTGGACCCTGTGGCTGAACCAGCTGGGAAGCACTGATCTGAAGCTCTCTCTTGCACACACTGCATGTCTGTGTCTCTCAGTTTCTCTCACAGGGATCTTTGCTTCATCACAGGAACGACTGCAAGGACTCCACAACCAAGCACTGTAAAATGTAACGAGTTGTTTTAACCTCAAAAAGTTTGTGTCTGGGCTGCCGTAGAATCTAAAGTTGACTGAACTAAACTTCATCTTAATTCAGTTGCACTTAAATCATTTAGTTTACAGCAGTGTGAGAATGCTCCAAAGACTAGAGTTTGACTTTTATTGGCCTCAGATCCAGTTTTCCTTTGAAGTTGATGAATTAAACATCAAGGTAGGAGTGTGGGGTATCAATATAATTATCAATTATGTATGTAATTATGTATGGTGATATAAATATAGATCATAGTATAGTACATTTTATGGATAAATTAGCTGGACAGGGATGTCTGCTTTTTGCTTATCGGGCAACTGCAATACCTGACAAGTCAAAGTACTTCCTCACATTTATGAAAAAAAAAAAATCAAATAAAAATCAAATATTCCCATGAGGCAGTCCGGCTCATTGATTTACAACATTGCCCATAACAGCTAAATACGGCAGTTCTTCAGCTGGGACCTGGCAAATAATGATAAATAAGATGGGTCACAAGATGATCAACAGTAAAAGAAAATTTTCTGCCACATAAAATGATGTTTGTTTACATATATTTGTGGTTTTCTTTTGAATTGCTGGATAATTCTACTTGTTCAGGGGTAGAAATATTCACATATAACATGAAAAAGAAGAACAAGACTTCCTGGTTGATTTGGATAAAACCAACCAAAAGATATCGCAGGTGACGAAGGGTCGCAAGTAGACATGGTGTCATTTTAAGCCAGAAAGGTTGGGAATCATTGGCATGATACACCTGAAGATATTACAGGGGTAGAAACATCGGTATTTGCAACACATTCTCACTCCGACTTCGTCACATATCGATGTTTGGTCATGCACATCAAGATACAACGTGCAAGTGTAACGGAGTTAATGTTTTAATGATCTCACTTGCCTTTAATAACTATGTTGGTCATCCTTGGAAGTACACTGCTTTTGATTTATAAATATTTTGCCTGCCTGTACAATGTGTGTTGTTTTCGTATTGTGATGGGGAGCTGCAAATTCGTATTGTCTGACAGTAACTGAATGCAACATTGACGGGCCCCTGCAGGCTTCACGGGTGCACCCCGTTAGTAAACAACAGTCTGCAGAGCATCGTAGCATGTGTCACCTGTGTCTTGCTGGGCTGTGGGAGCTAACTGACCTATGTTATTCGATTTGTCTACCAGCTGTGACCGAATAAAAATACGTCGGAGTCGTCAATGATTGTCCATGTCGTCTATATACAACGCATGAGAGTACAACCCGCTACACAAGGTACCCTTGGTGTGTTGGTTGTTGACGTTCTGGGATGGCATGTAACTTTCAGCCTGTTACAAGCAACCTGAATCAAGCCAGCAAAAACTCCAACTCTTTGGGACTGGACAGCCCTGACTCCCTGCCAGATCAGCAAACTTTCTGTTGCTGCTGTTACGCAGGTTAGACCCAGCTCTGCCACCGTCCACCAGCTCGCTGTGGACACATTCTCACTCTGACCCTATTTGGTCACGGACTTTCAGTGTCCAGATATGGTGTGCAAGGTACCCTGGGTCCGTTTCAACTTCTGTTACATGCATTGGAAAAAACAACAAGGTTTGGCTACAATCACACACGGAGCTAACAATGGCCTCCCAGGTGAAAGTCGATGATTGTTGGACACATCCACCACCCCTCCCTCCTACCCCACTTGGACTTTCGCCGCCTTAACTTTCATTTTTGTCCTACCATGTTTCCTCCTCCGTCGCCTGGTGCCTTTAAACAATAACAGCGACTGACGGTGTATGATGCCAAGGTGAAAGGACGGCTTTTTTCCTTGGTGTCTAACACTAGATGTCACTGTCCAAACACTGGTTTTAGGCAACTTCCGAGTGAGACTGTGTTGGTATTTGCTACAAAAACAGTGGGTCAACTGATTAAGAAGAGATAACAATATGGCTGGAGTTGCAAAAAATAAAAGTATGCCAAAATCTGTGATGGCTGACAAGTTTATATAATCTGATTGTGTGCATCATATCACCTTAGATCAACTCGAGGCTCGAGGAAACATTTGCAGAATATCTAATAACACTGTCATCTCCAGAAAGTGACGCTCATTAGATGAAGGAGCTGGTAATGAAGTGGCTTTGAGCCACCGTCTTGTACAAACACCGCTCCCAGGATGTACTGCCTGTACAGACACAGAGTCCATCTATCACATCTGAGGTACGGACTTATGAATGGGCAAAATGCAAAACACACCCAGAGTTGCTCTGCAAGTCTGTGAGTGTCATCATCACTTCTTAGATGGTCTATCTCTGGAGAGACAGACGGAGACATGCCCTGTCACTCACACAATCTGAATACCACATCAAACCACTGATACGTCTTTGTCCGTCTCTGACTGTCTTTGTGTCTCTCGTCTTGTGCATGCATGTGTGTACGCTTACAAGTTTGTGTTTGGAGAAGAAAACAACTCCCCCACCCTCCCCTGCACCCCCTCCATCCCCTATAATTGGCTATGGATATGGCCCGGTGTCAGAGCGCGCTCCCTCCTCTACGAGCTTTAGCGGAGATGCAGGAAGCTTTTGATGGATGATATTCATTTTCTAAGCTGTGTCTTGGACACTTTAGGTGCATACGACCCACTTCTTTTGGGCTATATGTTTTTAATTTAACATCCAGGCGTGTCAAAGTCTGGCTCGAAGATGGATGAGAACTCCTCTACCTCTGCTGGCAGGTTGAAAGCGGAAAACACGGTGGGAGGGGTCGGAAAGGGGGGGATAGCGAGATAGAGAGTGTGTATGAAAGCAGCCTTATAAGGAAAAAGAAAGAGAAGAGTGCGCCGCAGACAGCGTCCAGACTGCTGACAAAGGCGGATGAGACGAGAGGAAAGGAGGGAGAAAGAAAGGAGAAAGAAAGGCCGAGCGCACGCGGGAGACGCTGGAAGAATGGAAATGGAGAGAGAAAAAAGCGTTTGGGGAAGAAAAGTGATGTGGTGAGAGAAGGGAGAACAATGTGACTGTAAAAGTGGAAACAAAGAGAGATAGACAACAGAGCGGACGAGCTGCTATCTTTCTCTCACAGTGAATCTTAGCGGAGGGCACAGCTACTGTCAAATTCATTTTTAAAGTGTAAGAAGTTTTACTTTTATTCAGTGGGGAAGGGATTATTAGCAGGTAGTATTTTACCACGTCAGTCAACAGCTTCATTTTCAAATGCCAAGTTCATAACACGTTAACAACAAGCACGCTTTTTATCCTTCTTTCTACAAACACAAATACTGACTAAACATTTTTCAAAGCACACTGCTTTGGCTTTTTTCCCTTTCAGATCACCAGTGTGCATTGTTTAAGCTTATGAATACCAACATAGAAACAGGTATTCCATCATGGTACACATCGTTACTCTGCAGGATACACTGTAGGCATTCAAAACCACTGATTCCAAACCTGTTACAACACAAAAAAATAATGAATAAATTATGATAGACGATGATAAATGATTGATAGTTTCAGTCAAGCCAAGTAAAGTAAAAATACAATTTGGGTGAGCAAGCTGAAATTTTGTTGAAGGGTTTTGATTAAAAGCTGTCCATCATTCAGCCCTTTGATTTATAACCCACACAGCTGTAGCACTCATCATTGTTTTCTTTATCAAAAGTGGGTTGGCCTTCTCTTTCTATTAGAAAGGACCAGCATTTGTTTTCATTTATTCATAAAGGACTTCTTCAAAAATTGCCCTCACATTTGACGTCACTTGGCGAGCGGTAACACATGACACACGTTGCAAGACCGGTTAACACTGCAGGTTTTTAGAACTAACACTGAGTGGGAAAAATTGCTTTTCCATTCTTTGCAGCGTTGCACTCGCACTTACGGGTCATTATTAGAGTTAGTAAAGGCCCAGTGTGTAAAATGGGTTGAAAACAGTGACATCAGTGGTAAAATTCTAGATTGCAGGGCTCACTTGCTCACCCCTCCCGTCGGGTAAATGACGGTGGCCTCGTATGGACAAAAAGCCTTGCGCACGAGTTTTTCAGGAGTAGGTCTATCTAGCGACGAGGTGAATGTTTATTTAGAAATCTAAGCCATGTTACGATATTGTAATGAATCCCTCACGAGCAGGAGACCAGAGGAGCGTTCGGGAAAAAGGCCCGTTTATTTGAGCACTCCAAAAACTCTGGTAACACTCCACTCCGTCCCAAACTCTGACTCTTCTGGCGTAACAGACACACTTCATAACTTTACACACATACTCGTTTACCATACCAAGTGGGGACCCCCCTCCCCTCTCTGCTCTGCCAATCTCCAGCCCGCACACTGACTGACAGCGTAGCCTGTAAACAGAGCTCAGCTGTTTATTTAGCCTAGCGATATCTCCGGACTATAGTAGCTGCAATGGACGACTTTGACGCGATTTTGAAGAGTTTCTTGTAGCGGACACAGACCCAGAGCCATACCTGTTTGAGCCGGAGCATACAGATGAGGAACTCCATGTGTTTAATGCTGAGCGGGTGAGAAGAGAGGCTGAATGCACAGAATGGGATTCGGTGCTACTGCTGCCATCGTTGGGGAGATATATCATCAGGAGGAAAAGCGCCGCAGAGAGTGCATCACAAGGAGTGAAGTTGCGTCTTCTTTTCCTCACAGATGACGGTTCGGGTTCATTCTCTCCTGTTGCGTGGTAAGTGTGGTCCATTCGCAAACTTTATAACTTCACTACTCTCTATTGACGAACTACTAACACTCTGCTGTTTCCTCCTCCTTCTTCCTTCCTTCCGCTGTCTTCGTTGGTTCATTTATACACACGAAACGCGTTCTCTGGCTGGCTGGATTGTCCGCTCGGTCTGCCGTACATACATGGCGGCGCAAGATGGCAACCTCTCTAAAGCAAGGCCCTTGCTAGATATATATATATATATATATATATATATATATATATATATATATATATATATATATATATATATATATATATATAGATATATATATATAGATATATACATATATATGAAAGCATAATTATAAGGCTACGAAAACCAAACGAATTTTATTTTATAGCGATTATACATTTGTATAAACATATTAATGGGTAGAATATTCAGATTCAGATTCAGATTGACAATAAACTATGCAAAATATTACACACTGGCCCTTTAATACAGCCAGTTTCCTTTGCTGAGCGAAGTTTTTTAAAGTTTAAAACATAGCTGTGTCCAACAATGGGACAGGAACATTTGGTGGTCTTTCTGTCATCTGCATTGATCCAAAAAAGCTGTCACCTCATTAGTGACCTTACAGCCAGGTAATGAAGACATGTGCCTCTGTAGAGGCTCCAAAACTGTGCACACCAGCAGCACTAAACCCCTGCTCTTTCCTGACAAGGACTAAATGCACAAAGCCATAATTTTAAATAACACATCGAGAGACACTCTCACTCCTGCCTGTTTTTTTTTTTTGTTCCAAAAATGTCAGCGTGCAACCCTGTTAAGTAGACGATAAACTGGGTGCATACGTTCCTCTGTATCACCAGAGGAAATACAGCAAAAGGTATAAGGAGCAGTGAGAGACAACAACCCCGCCTACATTTAAGAGTACTGTCTGCAGTGGAAACACTAAATGGATCTACGGTCTAGGTGCATGTCCGTTAGAGATGTGCGGATGGCGTTTGAGCACATCCGAATCCTCATGCACTCATCAATTATCCACCCGCCACCCACCCGACGTAATTATCTTCTAAAATTTAGAGAGAGTAAAAATTACTCTAGCCTAATAGCGTTTACTCTGTTGCAATAATAAAAGTCTTTGAAGTAAGTCAAGTCCTCTTGTGCCCTGTTTTACGGAGTGTGCGGTCCACCCGAAATTATTTACAATGTTAATTTTTATTGACCCACCCACCTGTGGATTGCGGATATCCGCGGATGTCACAGATATATCTGCAAGATTTGCATTATCCGTGGCGGTAACTTGGGGTTCTACAGGTACCATACCAAAGTTTTTGGTTGAAACGGTACTACAGTATAGACTTGGTTTTAAGGACTCTGAAATTTGTTGGAAATGTAGAAGGGTTGAGTGCACTCTACTACGTACAGTACACTGTGGTTATGTCCCAACGTTAAAAACTTCAGGATGAAGCCTCACAGCTATATTGCTGATGGTACAGTCTCATATTTGGCACTCGGACCAAAACATAACTGGAGAGCACCTGGAACACCTGCTTTTCAAGAAACTGAAATGTGAGAGACTGCTGCGTATAAAGGGTTTCATATAGTAACTGTAATAGAGCACACAAGTACTGGCTTAAGTGGGGAAAATATATATTGCTTTTGTAAGTGCACAAGTAAAGTAAAGATAAGGTGGAGGCACTTGAATCACAAGTACTTTCAAGTGGATTGTATGTTTTTATGTTCTTAAAAGTCCTCATCTGTACTGAGGATAATGTATTATTAATCTATATACTGTCTTTTTATGAAGCCACATTATTGATGTCATGTATTGTTGTTTATCCCGTGTGTCCTACACAGTCGGGAGGGGATTAAGGTTGAAGTTGTATTTGTACACAGGACTGGTGTTGACTGATTGTTTTGCAAAATTGCAAGTCATAAAACTAGAATTAATCGCTCATGGTTGCATGCCTCCGCGAACCACTGATGTTGCATTAACAGTTTACAGCCATGTCCGTAATACCATGGATGCTTCACACACCTTCCCCCGAGCACGACAGATCTATACAATCAGCATAGTTCCAAGGTTGACACCCAAAATTAGAGTCACCAATTCAGTATCTGACCAAATGTCTCCCCTTCTGTTCCTGACTTATAACACTGAATAACGGCCAGAAAAGTGTTTTATGCAGAACATAATGATGTCACCGTGAAGCTGACCTTTGACCTTCTGGATATAAAATGTCATCACTTCATCTTTTGATTCTATTTTGTGTGACATTTGTGTGAAATGAATTCTTGAATTGTTGTCAAAAACATGTTTTGTGAGATCACAGTGACCCTGGCCTTCGACCCTCAAATTCTAATCAGTTCATCGTTTAGTCCAAGTGGACGTTTGTGCCAAATTTGAAGAAATTAACTCAAGGTATTCTTGAGATATTGTGTTTACGAGAATGAGGCGGACAGACAACCCAAAAGCATAATACCTTCGATCACAGTTGTTGTAGGCACAGAAGTAAAGAAATAGAAATACAATTTGAATTTTGCAGCTTTTTTTATGTTTTGTATCACTGCAAGTTAAACATCTATCTGGTTGTTTTGGACAGTTGGTCGGCCAGAAAAAGCTAATTTGAGGACGTCCCTCTGGGCTTTAACTTACTGCTTTTGATTAAACATTTAATCAAAAGGTAAATGAACAGATGATTTGATACTGAAAATACTGTCAGGTTGTGACTCTAAAAATGCTCATTGATCCGGTTGTTTTTCAGCTCCTTCCTGTGGAAACAAATCGCTCTTCATGCACCTTTTATCAAACCTGAGCTGAGATACCACATAGAAAAGAAATTAAAATCAAGTCATCTGCTGCACGTCATCTCTGCGACTGAACTCATTTTACTGCCAAAACCAATAAAGGAATCACGTGTCAACTGCTACATGAAGCTGCATGTTTCGTACTGCTACAGCAGACAGAGCTCATGTTCTCCGCACCGTATGTGCAGCGATTATCTGCGCCTGTAAATGTCAGTGAAGCAATCTCTCCACAGCGCTGGTTCTGGTGGGTGTGTGGGGGATGGGAGGGGTGTGTGATGAGGTCATGATTAAATGAGATTAGTTAATGATCACTTAATGACTTGACAGGCGAACCTAGGCTTATTTACTGACCAATGACTTCCCCTGCATGCTCATTATTTGGCAACATGAGAACAACGGGTCAGTGTGCTCGGACGCGGTCTGATTACATTGACTGTGGAGGCTGTCTCTGAAAAGAGACACCAAAAAAAAGAAGCTGATTTTATTTTGTGAGTTTTGATTTGAAGTTTGAAAAAGCTGTTTCATCATTTCTGTTTTCAGTTTGTGTTGCCAAAGACATTTTACATTTTCACGCTTATTTCAAGCTTCGCATCCGAGTGCATCACTGTTTTTTTTTGCCGCCCTCCATGTTCTACCTATAGTCTCTCTCTGATTCTCTTGCTGTCCATGTTTCCTTCAACAACTCCATCCTGTACCTTTCAATAAAATAAAACCAAATAGAAAGCACTCAGAGGAAATAAACAGTGGCCTCCAGTGCCTTGGCCATCCATTTGGCCCCACTGCAGCAGCTGAAACACACTGCCTCCAGTTATTTTATAAGGCAGCCTGCTGAGTGAATCAGGATCTGTGAGCTTTTTCTATCCGTCGCAACCAGGTGAGAGTGAAATTGACAGATAGTGAAGAAGAAAGGCTCTGCAGAGATGCGTTGAGTGGGCGTTGCTCTTCACTCTGACCGTGCTGATACAGTTGTTTGGCCTTTTCTAAATTGCTGCAGGATGTCTAGACGTCTAGAGGTGGGATTTTACTTTAAACACATTTCTTCAATGTTTGAGTTTCAAGTTGGCTGACGCATCGTTTCAGGTTTTCTGCTTATTCGCCTCGACCTCCAGAACTTTTTTAACTTTGTTTTTTTATGGCAAACAGCACTTTCATCTTAAGCACTTTCCCTCTCAATCATCCATTCACACACTGATAGCAGCGAGCCACCACACAGAGTGCCGACCTGAGCATCAGGAGCAATTTGAGGTTCAGTGTTCTGCTCAAAGAAACCTGGATATGTGATTCAAACAGGGGCGTAAATGTAGACAGTGCAGGCAGGGTGGTTGCAGAGAGAGTGGGCCCTTGCAAGTTGTCCAATGTCAAGTCTCTATTTGTGTCAGGACAATACATGCATGATAGCACATGCTATGTATGACTATATATTACTTCTATGTTCTGTTTTCTTATTTCATATGTGCAAATAAATGAAATGAAATGACACAGCATGACCATGACGGCGTCATATTCATTCCTTTGAACGTTGCACAGTGTTGCATGAAGCCAACAACTTTCAACAACCTTCGACTTTCCTGCATGGCTCATCAACTTCACATCGTGATGACATGACACATTCTTAAAACACTTTTCTCAGCTTGAGGACAGTTTTACAAATGCGTGTGTCCTGCAACAGCTTTACAGACATCCCTTTATGATCCTGGTCTATGGGGAAAATGTTTTTGGGGCCATAGGGGATTTTTTTCACTGCAATATTGTGAGTGACCACTGGGAAGAATTGTCTACGGGACAAAGCAGGGTTCCTTACGCAGTAGGCAGTAAAGTCACTACTGACGCAATCTTTTTTTCCCCTGATAATGTTGCATTGTGACGGCAGCAGTGGGGAAATGCAGTAGAAGAACAATGAAAGTTAAGGCGGTGAAAGTCTGAGAAGATCATGTGGGATCCACCGACTTTCACCCAGGAGGGCAGTGTTTGTTTCCTGTAAGATTTTAAAGCCACACCCTGCTCTTTGTTTCTAAACCCAACCACGTGCGTGTGTTGGCAAAACATAATCACATGCTTGTGTTGCTGAAGGAAAAAAAGACGTCAATATGTTGGTGTTGTACCGACGTAGTGCTTTTATTCTGAAAGAGACTGCATGTAAACTGTATTTTTGTATTTTGTGTATTTTGAAAACCTGGCTGAACTTGACATGGCATCCCAGAACAACAACAACCAACACACGCAGGGTACCTTGGATGTTATATCTCGACATGGAGGGTCCATAACCAAACATCGGTGTGAGAATGTGTTGGTCAACTTGTGCTAAAACTTGATCTCAGCCTCCAACATAAGGCAGTTTCCTCACACATTCACCTTTAATGCTCCGTGATTAATTTCTTTAATTAATTGATTAATTTCTTTTTCCCCATCATGTTTTGTCTTCGGATGGTTCGCTGATGAATCCCTGTGTGTTTGAGTGACAGCTAGCTTTAGCTGCTACACTGAGCATTAGCACAGTTTATTTATCCTCTTTGCTAATCCAATGTTTGTTATCTAAATCCACTGTGTGTTTTCTTTGTGATTGAAAGGGGATAGAGAGGTGTGTGTGTTTGTGTGTGTGTGTGTGTGTGTGTGTAGTGCAATGTAAACATGCAAGTGTAGCTTTGTGTGTGTGTTCTTCTGAATGTGTCTGTGTGTGTATGTGAGCACCCAAACCTGTGTGTGTTTACAGCTGTGCCTGTTTGCCCACCTGTATGTGAGCGCAGTCACACAAATAAGCAGGTTTACCTGTGTGTGTGTGTGTGTGTGTGTGTGTGTGTGTGTGTGTGCGTGTGTGTAGCTGTCCAGATGCCTGCCTGTGGTTTATGGATATTCATTACAGAACCATTACAGCAGAGGTTACACGGGACGGGAGAGATGTTTTATCTGCTAATGCATAAAACACAATCTCACACACACACACACACACACACGTACACACACACACACACACACGCACACATGTCCATATCTCTTGACATCTCAGGAATGAGAGCATCAATCATCCCGCGTGGCAGATCGACCCGAGCGTCGGCGGCACCGTGTAGCGAGATGATGACAAACAAATCACCCAAACACATTCCTATCTGCGACTTCCCGGACAATTGAATCAGTGGAAGTCACAGCAGCAAATCGCGGCCTCGCAGGCGCGCCATTAGTAAAGAAGACTCACTTGTAATTGAGCTTTATTAAAATGGGAGTGTGTCAACAGATAGATCGCGGTGCTGGTCGGAGTTTTCAGGAGGCAAACTTTCATTATACTCAACCGCCATTCCGCCTGGTTTCCCCTCGATGCCCGATCAATCCCATATTCCTCACCTGATCAATAGCATTGATCGACATAGCTGATTGCCTCGTGTGACAGTAACCACTGGCTGATGCCCCGCCTGAGGCTCTGACAGTTCAAACTGTGGTTGTTTTTATTTACTAACACCATTAAAACACAACAGAACAAAGGTCTGAGTTATTTGTTCTGTGACGGCCATCATCTGAAACCTGGGCAGAGTGTTAGAGCCGTTATGGGAATATCAATACGATGAGATATTACGCCTCCAATTAGAGAGACACATAAATCAGTGTGTAAATAGGAATTAGCATTTATCATTGTTATTGCAAGATAATGTTTAACGAAGAGCAGAAACAGTTCCTGAAGGAAATCTTTGTCTCAACCCTCTGCTCCTGCAGATATTGTTTTCTTAATCCTGATAAAACTGATCTAAAATAAAAAACTATGAGAGCTAGAGCACTCATTCTTTTTGCAACAGAAAGCTAAGACTTCCATCTTCCATCTTTTATGCTACAAGCAGTCCAAATGACATGAAAATGCACTGTGATGTCATAGTATTGTCCCGTCATGGCTGTAGGAGAGTGTTTTTTATCTTTCTCCTGTTTAAAATTGATCTAAAACAGAAACTTTTATAGCAGGAGAGTTTATTTTTTGTGGCAGAAAGCTAAGACTTCCATCTTTCATGCCATCAAATTTAACTGCATGTGATGATGTCATAATGTTATCTACAAGCAGTCCAATGGACAGTATGAAGGTGTGGCGACGTCGCAAAATTGTCCCATCATGGCCGCAGAGGATTGTTGTTTTCATAATCCTGAATAAAACTGATCTAAAATAAAAACTATGATGGCTCGACAGTTCATTTTTTGTGACAGAAAGCTAAGACGTCCATCTTTCGTGCCATCACTTTGTCTGTGTGCGATGATGTCATTACGTTATGCTACAAGCAGTCCAAAAGACGGAGAAAAAGCCGCGGTGACGCCACAGCATTGTCCCGTCATGCTGCATGAGATCGTTGTTTACAGGTTCCTGTTTAAAATCGATCTAAAATAATAATGATAATAGCTAAAGCATTTTTTTTTCTTGCAGGAGAAAGCAAAGACTTCTGACTTTGGCACTATCACGTTGTCCCCTTGTGATGATGTCATTACATTATGCTACAAGTGGACCAAAAGACGGAGAAAAAGCCGCAGTGACATCACAGTTTTGTCCTGTAATGGCCGTGGGAGATTATTGATTACCTTTATCCTGTTTAAAATTGATCTAAGATAAAAACTGTAATAGCCACAGAGTTCATTTTTTTAGGACAGCACGCTAAGGCTACCGTCATTCACGCCATCACATTGTCCGTGAGCCATGACATAATTACATCATCCTACAAGTTATCAAAAAACAGTGAAAATGCATAGTGACGCCACAGTATTGCCCTGTCATGCTGCACGAGATCCTTGTTCACGGGTTCCTGTTTAAAATTCACCTAAAATAATAACTATAATAGCTAAAGCATTAATTTTTGTTTTGCAGGAGAAAGCTAAGACATCTGACTTTTGCTCTATCATGTTGTCTTGTGATGATGTCATTAGGTTTGGCTACAAACAGTCCAAAAGACGGTGAAAACGTGTCATCGCACCAAAGGAGCAGAGAAGCAGAACAATAGGAAAGTCTGTTTTATTTTCTTTTACTTTTTAATTTATGACGCAATTTCAAAAGCTTTAATCAATTATTATGGTTTATTGACCTACATATTTTTTTTTTTTTTTTGCTTTTAAGTTGTTCAGATTTTAGGGATATGAAACACCAAAAAATACCACTGTCGGCACTGGGAAAATATTTCTACTGCAGATGAAACTATCAAGACGACTTTGCACTGAAAAACTAAAAAAATGTACATAGTTCAAATAACTTATGGAGTGTTCAGAAATATTTTGATCATGTTTCTGAATTTAAAAATGTTTTGGATCAATACATTTATTTTTTTTACAAATTAAATGAAAAAACATGTCCAATTTTTGTATTTTTAAAATGTATGACAAAAATCTAATACCTTTATCAATAATTATAGTTTACTGATCTTTCAAATTATGTTGTACAGATTTTATAGATATAAAGCATTGGAAGATACTGCGGGAAATGACATCACAATAAGCACAGATACTAATATATGCACTGGCGGCCTGTTTCTGTTGCAGAGTTCAAAGGGTTAACACAGTTTTTTCAAACAGCGGAGCTGAAATTGTGTCAGGAAATGAATAATGTAGAATTGTGTGTCTTAAATGCTCTTCCAAAATAAGTGTCCAGATGGCACAGAAAACAAATAAATAACAACACGGATGTTCGTTAAAGCCCAAACAAGCCGAGCGCATTAATTATGAGTACAGAGACACAGTTTCTTGAAAAGTAGGTCTTTCAAATAAGAATAATTTGAGGTTCACCATCTTGGCTGAGCTTCGACTGTTGTTACGCACATTGTATATTTTGTGTATTTAGCTCTTTGTTTGGATAAGCTTACAAATGAGGCTGAGGTTTGTCTGAGTACAGAGACAGAGATAGTGAGCTCCCCGTGAGCCTGCGGTCATGTTCGGGAGATAAACACAGGACATTAGCTCCGGGCTGGATGAGCCTCCGGGGCTACATGAACTAATCTGCTCTAATAGACAGCACACATTCACTCATTACACCCGGAGCGTTCGGCGCTGGTCACTTCATCATTGTTTAAGCTTTGCAAAGACACAGAGCATGAGTTAAAAGAAATGATTAGAGCGAGAGAAAGGAAATGATGAGAGAGAGAAAGGGTAAAAGTTAGCTGCGGGCAAAGGCACTGGATTATGATCAGTGATTTTTCAATTATTCTTTTTGTTTTAGAAATAACTTTTCAGAGTCGTAGGCTATCGCAGTTTTCCAACCTCACCTTGACAGCAGCTTAACACGCACACAGTATCTGGCAGGTGAAATTTAAAATCCCTGTGGCCGAGTTATTGAAAGAACAATGAAGCTCAATAACAAATACGGCTGTGAGTCGAAGCTCGATACTTGATTCTGACTGAAAACTGTCAATACAGATCATGAAGCCAAAAGCTGGAGGGCTTCAATACTCCATCAGAGATCTTGTTGACCTATTCTCTGCTCAAACATTTACAAATGTTGATAATCATTGTGTTACCGTCTGCTGTATCCAGAGGTCAAGGGCTTATGTTTCACCAAATATGTGTCAAGAATGAATCAGCCAGAAAGTTTGTCTGAGCTCGAAACTTTACACCATAAAACTATACGACAATCAGCATCTTATTACATACGTCATGACATAAAAACTGGGTCAAAACCAGTTTAAACCACCCTCCAAAGTCTGGCTGTTTTTGGGTGGATGTCCAGGTAAAGGTCCAGTGTGCAGGATTTAGGAGGTTAGGAGGCAGGAATGATATTTAATATAAATGTATGTTTCCTTTAGTGTTTAATCACCTGGTAAATGGATCTGCATTTGCATAGCTCCTTTCTACACGACACTATGATTCACATTCACACATTCATACACTGGTGGCCGAGGCTGCTATATAGGGTGCCACCTGCATCTCAGTTTTTTACACAGTCACACACCGATGGAACAGCCAACGGGGGCAATTTGGGGTTTAGTATCTTGCTCAAGGATACTTCGACATGCAGACTGGAGGAGCCGGGGAAGGAACCGCTGATCCTCCGATGAGTGGAAGACCTGCTCTACCTCTGAATCGCTGTGTTGTTGCAACACATTCTCACTCCGACCTCGTCACATATTGAAGTTTGGTCATGGACTTTTGTTGAGATACGACGTCCTAGGTACCCTGGGTGTGTTGGTATTTGACGCTCTGGGACGCCATGCCAACTTCAGCCTGTTACATGCATTGTCTGTTTTCAAATACACTTCTGTTTTCAGATGGAAATGCACAGTTTGCATACAGTCTCTTTCAAAATAAAAGCACTACGTTGGTACACCAAAGCACTCGTACTCATCGTCCTCCGCTTATCCAGGTCCGGGTCGCGGGGGCAGCAGCCTCAGCAAAGAAGCACAGACAGTCCTCTCCCCAGCCACTTCCATCAGCTCTTCCGAGGGAACCCTGAGGCGTTCCCAGGCCAGCCAGGCGATGTAATCCCTCCAGCATGTCCTGGGGCGACCCCGAGGTCTCCTCCCAGTTGGACATGCCCGAAACACCTCCCAAGGGAGACGTCCGGAAGGCATCCTTACCAGATGCCTGAACCACCTCAACTGGCTCCTCTCAATGTGGAGTGTGTCTCAAAGTCCCTCCTGGATGTCTGAGCTCCTCACCCTATCTCTAAGGCTGAGCCCAGCCACCCTGTGGAGGAAACTCATTTTGACCGCTTGTACCCGCGATCTCCTTCTTTCGGTCACTACCCAGAGCTCGTGACCATAGGTGAGGGTTGGAACGTAGATCGACCGGTAAATCGAGAGCTTAGCCTTCTGGCTAAGCTCCCTTTTCACCACAACGGACCGGTTAAGCGCCTGCATCACTGCTGACGCCGCCCCAATCCGCCTGTCAATCTCCCGCTCCATTCAACCCTCACTGTGAACAAGATCCCGAGATACTTAAACTCCTCCACCTGAGGCAGGACCTCCCCCCGACCTGGAGTGGGCAATCCACCCTTTTCCAGCTGAGGACCATGGCCTACACCTAGTCGTACACCAAAGCAATTGATGTTTTTTTCCTTCAACAACAAACGCATGGTTTAGTTTAGGAAAAAAAAAAAAAAACAGGGTTTGGCTTTATAATCTTACAGGACACAAACACTACTCTCCTGGGTAAAAGTCAGTGGTTGTTGCACCCATCCACCAACACTCCCACCCACCCTTTATGGTGTCTAATGCTGGAAGTCATTGACCCAGCGCCACTTTTCAACAACTTCGGAGTAAGACCGGGTTTGTTTTTGTTGCCTTAGAATGAGTCTTTTATATCTACGTGGGAGCGGGTCCTCATTTAGGTAGAATGAAACTCTGGCTTTAGACAGGGCACAAGGGAAGCATCAGAAAATCAGATTTTTTTTTTTTGTCATATAAATCTGCTTTATTCAGTGTTTTTACTGGTTGAAATCATCTGGTCCATTTGTTTAAAGAGGAAGAGACCTCTGTGGATAATTCGACCCCCAGTAAAAACCACCTGAACAATGAACTCTAACCAGGAGAAGTTTCAGCTCGTTGCAATCTGCAGTCCTCACCACTAGATGCCACTATTTCCCCCTAAATCTCAAACGCTGGACCTTTAAATGCAACAGCGTCAAAAGCCTGGAGGAAAAAAAGCAGTCTTTGCTTGAACTGTGACAAGCTCCAGGTGACAAGTGCTGAAAGTGGAAATTGCCTCATTTTCAGGGGTCACTGCGCTAAAAAGTTTGGAAACCGCCGCCTTACGTCTCTCTTCGTTTTATTGTGAAAGGGCGCCCCACGTCAACAGACAGCTGCTGACAGTGAGGCATTAGTCTCGGCCTCGCGCTGGAGACAGTGACAGGACTGCGACAGAGAGTGTCAGTGTGACAGGGACACAGGGAGGGACAGGGAGAGCGAGAGATCGACAGAGACGGATGGAGACAGTGAGTGACAGAGAAAAAGAGGAAATGGCGTGCAGGAGAGAGGAGCTGCAGGACGGAGAGAGATCTTTGATTTGTACTTAGAGCTAAGCGGCTGCGGCAGCCACTGATGTATATTTAAAGTCTTAGCTTTCCAACAACTCTGTCTGAGGTGTTTAACAAATCCTCGCAGCCTCTTTGGGACAGAGCACGTGTACAATGTTCCTGTGCATTGAACTCATGACTTAAATTCATGAGCAGAAGGCATATGGTACCATCAGCCTCCTTCACTGCAGAAACATGCTCCGCAGTGATTTACCATGTTTCCCTGGGAGGAAACGTAATGTCTGAGCATCTCCACATGCATCACGCAGTGAGCGGAGAGCCTGCTGATAAACCTGCAACAGCCTGATTACCTGCCCGCTAGATTCACTCATTCAACAAATCCCGCTGAGGCTGAGGCCACATCGTAGATTTGTATTCATCAACGCACACTTTACCCAGAGTCAATCTCCACGGTGCGCGCTAAGCAGGACCTTCAGAACAGCACTGGAGACTATTAAGCAGGACTCAACACAGTCGAGCCCACTCCATTTCCGAAAGCACGCCTGGAGAGGCACCGATGGAGCCATCACCTCTGCCGGTTGTTAATTCACTATTTTTCACGCTGTCGCTCCCTGTCTTGCTGTAAGTCTCTCTTTCTGTTTGTCTTCCTGTCTCGCTCTTGATAACTGCTCCTCCGCGACTCCTTCCTGCCAATTTTGTTTCTCATGAACTTTCCCCCGGTCTCTGTGAATTTTTTAAGGCTGATCCCCCTCCCTCGGTCCCTCGCTGGCATCCGTATGTTGATGAGAGGAACTGTATCGAGTGCTGTGCCTGTATTAATCAGGGACACATGGAGCCATTCCCGAGGCTCTGGGCCCATTACTGAAACAATTAATAATTGATCGAGTTACTCAGACACACATAAGCTCATACACACACACACACACACACACACACACACACACACACACAGAAACTTGTGCAGAGACAGATAAAGTGCGTGTGTCAAACTTTGTCAGCACGGCAGTGCATCTTAGTCATTGATTCGATGAGGAGCTGTCAGCTGCAGCACTGATACAAGACAACTAACAAACATTCACTTAAAATGACTTGAACTTTACACAACTTCACCTGTTCTCCGTCAGACGAGTGGAGACTTTGTGTGACAACTTTGCACAACAGCACCGACACAGACAGAAGGTATGAACTGCTGTCTGGTGCTTAAAGATCACAGAGGCTCGAGAAACATTCAGTTTCCATCTCTTATCTTTTTTTAATCTCACATCTGTTAGTTTCTGTCACAGCAGGTGAGAACAAGCAGGTCGACTGGGTCAAAAGTTAAAAACAGCAATTTAATCCAGTTTGCAGTATTAGTCATATGAAGCACTGCTCAGACTGTATAAAGAGTTGTATTGTGTCTCCTGCTGCTCTGGAGGAACTATGTCTGAGAAAATAACCTGAGTAATCTCTGAGTGGAAACTACACTTTTTTTTACAAAATCTTTTTATTAACTTGTCTGCAGACATGAAAAAGTCCAGCACAGCAAATACAGAGCCTGACAACATGTCAAAAACAAGAAAGAATCATCTTCTGAAACTGCACATTATTTTTAAAGAAAGCCTGTGTTACAAACTGGAGGTGTGGCGTGTACAGGAAGTGGGTGCTTACAGGCAGGAAGGGTTTAAAAAGAGGCTAACATGTAATCATCTTTGAAGCTTTACACTAATCTGGAAATCCAGATGCCCCGCCCCTAGCAAACTTGAATTTGCACTGCATGGGGATCTGGCCCCGACGAGCACATCCCGCTGAATCGCCATCGGACCAATCAGATCAATCTATCTGACAGAGGCGGGCTCTGGGCGGGTGTAACGTGATGAAGACAGCGCTGCGCCGCAAGAGTCGAAAGGTAAACAGCCAAGATGGCAGCTGCCGAAGTACCGCGTCCATTCAGTTTAGCTTTGGAAGAAACACTAAGCCAACTACACTTATCGTTTTCCTTGAGAGAGGAACAGAAGACTACGACAGAAGCCTTCGCTTCCAGGACGGACGTTTTTGCCGGTTTGCCGACGGGATACGGCAAAAGCGTAATATATCAGTTATCCCCACTGGTCGGCAAACAAATGGGGCTTAGTGCAATGAATACGTCACCTTGTTTTTTGCTCAAAATCTTTCTAGATTTGAGTCTGGATTTCCAGGCTAGCTTTACACTTAACATGAAGTAAAACGGATATTTCCGGCTTTGTTGCCTCCATTTTGACCATTCTTTGTCTCTCACAAAACCCAGCCCAGATTCATTCCGATGTCTTTAAATACCGCTGCTTTGGCAGTGATTTCTGTGTCAGACACTGATGAGAAAAGCTACCTTTCAGGACTAAATAAAATGTGGCAGGCTGTTAACATTTTGTAAGGATTTTTTTGGGGTAACGCGTTGCCAAAGTAATGCATAACTGTAATATATTACGTCTTAGCGGTAACAAAGTAAAGTAACACCTCACCAACTGAATTTCAGGTAATATTCTTACATTTACATGTCACAGAATGTGTGAAATAACCACCTGAAATAACCTGTTTATTGTTTTAGTTTTTTCCACACCTATCCACTTCTGCTAGTGCACCACTAGAAAGAAATATCTCCTGAAGGTTGTTTTGTGTTATCATGTCATTATATGCTACATTACAGGCTTACAAGGGTGCCGGTGATCGGCATATCTCGGACTGCGCGTTGTCATGTTTAGTATGTTTCCATTAATACAGCTTCAACATCTACAATGTATCCCGTTCTGCTTTTGCATCCTAAGGCTGCCTGAAAGCAGCAGGGATAAGGAGCTGGCCTCCAGTTTGCTTAACCTCGTCCCAGTCATCAGCACATCTGCGTGATGTTAGTATATGTTGGATGCGTTTCCTTTTACGTCCCCTAAAACTGCAGAGCAACACCGGCACACAGTACCTTCTTATGGATAAGCACCTCATAGTCAGACTACCCCACTTATAAAGATCCAAACTTTCCCTTTAATCAAACTACTGACGTCGTGTTATGTAAAAAAGTTTGAGGTTTATGTAACTAGAATTTTGGTTGAAGCTGATTAAGTAAAACTATTAAAATGCAGTTTTTGGCCATGAAATAAAAAAGACAGTTAAATGAGAAAAAAAAAAAAAATTTAAAAACATCCCTCACAGTGGTGCATTTCTTTGCATGACTTAGAACCGAACTTGCGTCATCAGAACTGGAGACAGATGTACAGTAGTCACCCACCCACCACCATGACACCCCACCTTTACTTCCCTCTGCATTATCTCACTGACAAATCACAGTTTTGTTTTTCCTGTTCTGTCTGCTTTGTGTCGTCCTTTCATGGATACTTCTCATATTTTTTTCTTGCATTTTAAGATGGTGTGCTTTTCTCAACAAAACCTCCAGACAGCAGGGAGACTGACCGCTCCAGATGGTAGGAGCTCCACAAACCATCAGTGGGTAGTGAAGGTGATGAAGAGCCTCATATCTGACTCTCTGAAACCCCCTGACCAGCTAAACATCTTCAGAATGACAGATACGGGAGTGTTTATGTGTGCCTTTCGATGACTGTGCAACCACATAACTGCTCAGACTCCGCTGTCAGACGAGGGCCTATATCTCCACATATGACTCCTCGAATAATCTTTCAACACAATCACATGAAGCAAGACCGTAAGAGCTAAAATGATCTTACAGCTGATGAAAAGACATCTGTAACAACACGACAGCAGCTTGGCACAGTTATGGCTGTAATCCTGCAGCAGCCCTGCTATCCTGCATCTGTCCGCTGTTAATCATGCAGCAGCTACAGAAGCTCTACATTTTTCCAAACGCTGTAAAGTTTGCAGCTCTTTTGGTTCTTGGATAAAATAAAAATGTTAAGAGCTGCAAGCAGGCAGTTCAAAGTCTCAAAGTGTAGAGGTGGTTATTTGTTTTGTCTAGTAAATAACCTTAAACTGCTTCTGGATGTAATTTATAACAGCAACAATCCTCAGTGTGAAAAAGGCTTTTCTCCATCGTGATGAGTTTTTTGCTCTCAACAGGAAGAGAACAACACAAACACTGTCAGGATCAGACTCACACTTAAGGCGGATTTATAGTTGTGCATCAGCTCTATGCAGAGTCTGCACCGTTGTGAGCATTCATACTTGTGCGGTGGTGTGTCTGTGTCACTCTGCAGTTACACCTCCAAAATAATAGTTGGCAGCGGGGTTTCCTGTGAAGTAGTGTAAGGTTTAGTTGATTCAAAACACACATTAAACACACATTAAACATGGCTTAATAGAGACAATTTCAAACACAAGCAGACAAATCAGCTTCACTATAACTCGCAGCATTCACAGACAAACACTTGTCTTTATCTGGACACATTTTCCCCACAAATACAACATGCTAACGTTATTAGCACAAGCCTATGGCATTTTACATTGTATAAATTAGCCTAGCAGCTAGCAATATTTTCCTCTTCTCATATTAAACCAGGGACAACAGCAACATTTAACAAAGCTAACATTACAAAATTCATCTCCATTACAACTCACAAGGTTCACTGACAAAACAACTGTCTTATACTAAACACGTTTTCCAAGCAAATACAACATGCTAACATTATTAGCACAAGCCTATGGCATTTTACATTGTATAAATTAGCCTAGCAGCTAGCAGAGATTTCCTCTGCTCATATGAAGCCATGATTAATCACACACAAGACTTAAAATGCTATTTTTGTGGAGGCTTTATTGTCTACACAATTTGTTTCTTATTTGGGAAATTAAAGTAAATAAAAGCTTTGTTTCCACTGAGGGAAATAGTTTCAGCTTACAAAATTACACAGGAGGTCTGTGTTGCTGTGAAGTGTAGTTCTGGGGAGGTGCACGTCAGGCCACGTTGTAGGCTCTACATCAATGCAGTCTACACTGTTGGTACGGCGTCACTTTGGTGCAGAAGTATAAATCCCGCTTAACACTGAAGTTCTCCCAGAACACCATTAAATACAGGTGTTACCCACTTCCCTTAGACAACATGTAAAGCTTAGTTTTACACTCATATTTTAAGAATTTACACAAAAGCACATGTAGTAATTATAAACAAATAGAGAAAAAAGAGGAAAACATAATTAGCTACATTTGTATTGTGTAAAAAAATGTGAGAGGAAGTTGATTCTTAAGGTCTTAACAAAATAAAGAAGATGACAATAAAATGCCCCTGTAGCTCTAAAGACATAATTCACCATCGTTTGTGGTTCAACACAATCCGTTGTGTTACAGTGGCTGCAAAAGTTTGGGCACGCCTGGTTAAAATTGAATTTACTGTGAATAGTTAAGAAGAAGATGAACTGATCTCCAAAAGGCATTAAGTTAAAGACTAAACATGCTTTTCAACATTTTAAGCAATGTCTGTGTGTTATTTTTGTTTTGTACAAAAAGTGCAAAGCTTTGGGCACCCCAAGACATTTGAGCTCTCAGACAACTTTTCCCAGGGTCTCAGACCTTAATGAGCTTGTTAGGGCTCTGGCTTGTTCACAGTCATCGTTAGGAAAGGCCAGATGATGCAAATGTCAAAGCTTTATAAATACTCTGACTCCTGAAACCTTGTCCCAACAATCAGCAGCCATGGGCTCCTCTAAACAGCTGCCTAGCACTCTGAAAACTAAAATAACTGATGAAGACTATAGGAAGATAGCAAAATGTTTTCAGGGAGCTGTTTCCTCAGTTGGTCATGTCAGTAAGAAATGGCACTTAACAGGAAATGTGGAGGTCAAATTTGAGGTCTGGAAAACTACAAAAACTTTCTGAGAGAGCTGCTCGTAGGATTGTTGGAAAGGAAAATCCAAACCCTTGTTTGACTGCAAAAGACCTGCAGGAATGTTTATCTGTCTCTCTGGGGTGGTGGTGCACTGTAGTGACACCTGTACAAATATCTTCTGCTGGATGTTTCTAGATACAGCTCTAGAGCAACTAATGCCGTCTCAACAAACTGCCTGAGTTCTGGGAATCATCTCCCTCGGCCTGGTTCACCAAGATGGAAGTACAGTTTGTGCTTTAGATCACAGTGGATACCACAAAATATTATGTGGTATCACCTCTCGGGAGTTCAACGGCAACCAGAGTGATGGTCTTCCTCACAAACCGCCAGCAGAGAATAAATATGACATGCTCAAAGCTCACCTGTTCATCCTTTGAACTTCCTGAGTTTTTACTAACACTTCCTCCACTCCACTTTAACACAGACTAGATCACACAAGGAAAAGCCATAAAGAAGACTTTTTGTGGAATGTGTGTAACTGGACGTTTATTAAGTGTGATGAGAGAGGGAGCTTTGATGGGCGAGTCGGACTGGGAGCTTGTGATAGGAGGGGAGCTCTTAATGGCTGAGGGCTGAGCACCTGCAAACTGATTTAAGATGTGTTATTGTCTCTGAGAGAGCACCTCACAGCACCTTACAGTGAGCTAGTCCCTATATGTGCACCTTACTGCAATGTAGTTTGACTTGACTTGACTCTGACACACCAAGTCAACAGTCAGCTGTTGGTCAATGTTGGGTCATCAGTGGTAACCCTATTGTTTGACCAAGAAATCCCTTTCTCGTAGAAAGACCTCAAGGAAAATGTCTCCCAACTGAGGCTGCTTTTTTTTCTTCCAATTTAGCGTCTTGTATCGACATCAGAGCTCGTCAGTGAATGAAATCACACTGACAGGCAGTTCAGCTCAGTTGATTAAAAGAGAAAAGGATCTGAAGAAAGCCAACAAATGATTAAAGTCAAGAGGGTGTGAGAATGAAACAAACCAGCGTCTTGAATCTGTCCCTGTTGGTCTTCCAATTTCCATTCTTGAATGACTTATTTCCTCTCATGCAGGTGCGTAACTTATGAACTGGTTGGGTGTTGGCTCTAGTCTTTAGACAAGACGCAGGTGAAGAGAGGCAACACAACAGTTGGTCTTCATTGCCACTAGTTCTTTGATGATGGTTTGGTGTGTGTGTGGGCCTTCACAGAACACACCTTTCACAGTCAATTATCACCTCAAATTACAAAAACACTAACAACATCATTTCGAGTCATCGAAAACTGCCACTTGGTGAGTGACTTCCTGTGTCAGACACAGACGAAGACACCCGTCCTTTCACGTCAGCATGCAAGAAAATATTGAAAGTATTATTCTTTCCTTAATACACTACTAACTGCACCTTCTCAGGCTAAAAACGTCGACTTGTAGAAAGTTACTGGTCGCATGGCAACTGGTGGCACCTCAGGAGTGTCACAGAAATTATGTCATGTTATCAATGCCAGAGCTGTTAGCTAAAGTCAGTGATTTCGGTGGACAGCTCAAGTTTAATGTGGAAGTGAGATGGAAAAGATATTTTGGTTTTAGTGTGCACACTTCCTGTGCATCCCTCAAACGTGTCGGCTCCCTAAACTTGAGCTCAGTCATCACAACTTAGAGAGCTCCGGCTTTGACAGGAGCTAATAAGGAGAGAAAAGGGTCATAAACATCATTCATTTAATGTGTACACGACAAAGTGAGCAGAGTCACCTGTGTTAACTACACACCCTTCACACTGGCTTCATGTCTGAGTGAAAAATGTCTCCTGTCCATTAGGTGGACGACTGTTATGATGTAGGAGGCCATAGAGACACAAGTGACGCTCCACAGGTCTGACCGTCTGCATACACCCGGACGCTGTCACACTATAGATCCTTATCTGTTTATAAAAAGAGGATGCAACACACACACACACACACACACACACAGACTTGTAGCCCAGCTTGTAAAATCTGTTATCTCATTCATCAGCCACGCTCAAACAGCTTCACCTCTGACAGTGTTTGAATAACACTGTCTGAGCAAATCTGTGACGATGGAGGAGCGACCGCACCGTGAACCCTCCTGCGACCTCTAACTTCCCAGAGACGCTCCGGATAACAGTGAGTGCCCCCGTGGTATGCGTCTTTCTGTCAGCAGCAGAGAGACATCCATCTCCACATATACTGCAGTTTATATTTTTGGACTTTGTGACCACTTTTGCTGTTAGTCAGTGATCTCCTGCCTCAAACACACTCACCGAAGAAACAAGATTTTCCTTTCAAGGGACACTGAAAGAAAGAAAGATGAATCTCACATCCCAGTATTTTGTTTAACATTACTTTTGGGGATCACAATGATTCAGGGCAATGAAAAACTTTCTTAAAGAAGCATGTCACTACTGGAAAGATGGTCTTTTAATAAAACTAGGTGTCTGTGCAGTACAAAGACTCAAATACTGTTGACATTGGTGCTGCATGACCAAAGGAAACAAAGGAAAAGGGCTGTGGCATTCACTTTTGTCAAGAGACAGAAAACCCTACAACTATCAGAACTCACTGCACTGCACCAGACCAATCAACGCTCCCACTGGTAGTTGACGTAAATGGCTGCCAGCTGGTAACAAGCGATCTTGTATTACAGTTAAACCACAAGCTAAAACATGTTTCTGGAAACATTTCAGGTGAGAATTCGGCAACTCAGAAACAGAGTCTTTGTATTTGATCAGTGCTGCTTAGTTTTACAGTTTGAGCCTCGGTTTTCACTGTGCAGGAAACAGTATGGTGCAAAACTCTCGCTATAACAGCTAAAAAGTGCACTGAAATATGTTTCTGAAGACATTTTAGGTGAGAAATAAGCAGTGCAGTAAAGATCTTGATTAGGGCTGTCAAAATAACACGTTCATTTCGATTAACTAATCGCGAAAAAAATACCGTGTTGTAAAATTAACACTGATTAATAGTGCGCTGTGGTGCCCTTTGACTCGGTGTGTCATTGAAGGCCATAGTGGCTTTGTCACATGACAGAGGCAGACAAGATGATGCTGCTTGGCCCTGTGGATGGATCATTTAAAGTTTTAAAAACACCTACTGTTCATAGGAGCACCATTCTCTGCAATTTCTGCAGTAAGGAATTTTTATACTACGGAGACTTCAAGCCTGAAATATCACCTGAATGCAAAGCATTTAGCAGCGAACCCGGAGGTCTGAGCTAGCACAGCCTCTGATGCTAGCACTAGCAGACGGCCTCGTCAAGCCACACTCGACCAGGCATTCAAACGAAAACTAAGTCTACCTGTGACCAACTGACTAACTCCCTTGCAAAATGCAAGTTTACTTTTACTTTACGACACATCTGCCCAAATTCATTTGAATTACATTTTTTTAGATACTGTCACAGCAAAAATTGATGTAGGCGATTAATTTAGATTAATTTTCTCCTATCCTCTTTGTGTCTGTGGTGGCGGCTTGGATGGCGGGCAGTATGAAAATGTAGAAGTACCAGCCTGTAGTTCGAGTTACAGCCCAGAAGAGCTGCTGCTGGATGATGAAGCTGATGCTGATGATGCTGAACGAATCAATCTGCAACTTTTTGCTGGCTCTATCAGGTTTATTCATCATCAAATCTAGGCACTGTGTAGATGGAGGGCAGTTTACAATAGCTTATTTACACATACTACACACTGTAATGATACAAAGCTGGTTGAAGATCTGCGAAATAAGCTTTAATACCGGCGAGTTATTTAAACCTGCTGCTACAGTAGGAGTGGTGAAGAGACGGGTGTAACATGAACAATAGAGTTGTACCTGTTTAAGTAAACATAAAATACATTCATTGTGTGAGGAAGCACATTCCCAAATATCAACTCCATCCTACATTTTCCACCCCATAGGATTCAACCAGAAATACTGCTGACCCCACTCAATGTTTACTTTCCTTGTAATCCGAATTATCAGCAGAACAGCCCATTCTCTCTGTCAGCGTTTAGACCTCTCCTCTCTATCTCCTGGACACACTCCAGATGCCGAATTACACCCAGTTAAAAAAAGCGTGGATGTTCCCAGGTTGTAAAGATGATGGAGAAGATAAACAACATGGGGGGGAACTGGAGAGCCAGCAGGAGAGAGTGGGGTCGCCTGTTGTTTTGCTTGAGCGGTCATTCATCAGGTGCTCAAGTTGTTGGGCAATCTATTTCTCTATCCTTTCAGCCATGTCGTTGAGTTATGGCCTGGCAGACCAGTGGGCAAAGGAAATAGGCTGTCTGTCTGTTTCCTCGGGGGAACTGGATTTATTTTCTTTAGTGGGAAGCTCAGAGAGGATCCTACCAAATCCTGAGGCCTTTAGTAGAACAGGACAGGGTTAGCCAAACAGTCACTGATTTAGCTCAATGTTTGACTCGTGCTAAGCATGAGGCAGGGTGGAGGTGCAATGAGTTCAGGAACAACAGGCTACAGGGTACAGGCTGTGCTCACCTGCAAAAATACTGCAGTGGATCTCTCTTAAAACCACCTGTGCATGACCTCTGCATTCCTGAAAATGACCTTTTGCAATCATGCTTGTTATAAATGCCCTATGACGTGATACACCAGTAACCAACACAAACGCCAGAGAAAGTGTCGGCATTGCGCGTGTCTGCAAATGATAATCAAGTAATCATGTAGCAGAAACTTTACTTTTCATTATGTCTCAACAACACCGTGGTTAATGTGTGGCTAGGTTTAGGCAGAAAAACACCTGTGTATGGTTAGGAAAAGGTCATGTTTTGATGGCACAATCATGGCTGGAGAAGCGGTCGGTAAAAACAACCACCATGAGTGACACAATCAACAAGCATGTATGTTCTGCGACTGGGTGAGAGACTGGGTGAGAGGAAATAACCTCCCACACCAGCAGACGACAGTAGTGTTTATTTATCATTCAAAAAGGGAAACCGGTAGATCGTGTTGACGGTAGTTAGCCAGTTAGCACGTCAACGGTACAGTCCAATATTGAAAGAACAAAGCATATTTACTGTGGGCCAGTGAACACTAACACAAACCATCATGAAACATTTTTGCCAAAGAGCTCGAGAGCTTCAAAAAATAATTTTACCTTATATAACTTTATTTTGGTTTTTGGTTGCACTCCCTCTTGATTTTAGCTGTTTGTGTCCTCACTACCGTTTCATGACATTTATCCTCACATCGTTAGGATAAATGTCAGAGAACATATAGAAAACGACATGTAAACGTGTTGTCTTACCTTACCGGTGTGCTGCCATGTTTGTTTACCATCTAGCTCTGCTTTCCAAAGCACGGCCGAAATATATCTCGCCAGCTCTAGATAAAGCCCAGCTGGATACTAACGTTACTCCAGGTGGAGGTGTCTCGTCCTCAGTCACATCCAGACCTTGAAAATAAGGCTGCAATCGGTCCCATTCCTTGCAACAGAGGCATTCCTCTTCTGTGGGCACTGGGGCACAGCATTCACAGGTACACCACCAATCTCCAGAGCTACGCAGCCTTGCAGCAGCCATTCCTCCTCTCTCGTCCTCTACCTGTTGCGCCTCTCTCTCTCTCCTCCTCCGTTCTTTAATTTCACAAAGCTCTTCGTCAGTGTATTCTGGCTCAAATAAATAAGGGCGGCCATCAAACTCTGCAAAATCAAATTCCTCCTCCACAAAGTCGAAGTCTGGCAAAAAGTCAGCCATTATTCTATAAATCTTTCATAAAATAAATGAATTAACTTTTCAGGCTACTGTCCGGTTCTGCCTTCCAGCTGTTGCTGCTTGTTCTCGTGAGATTTCAGGCACGGTATGAGATCACTGCTTGTTCTCGTGAGATTTCGGCCGCAGAGCAGAGCTAAAGAGCTAAATGGTAAACAAACATGTCAGCACACCGGTAAGGTAAGACAACACGTTTACATGTCATTTTCTATATGTTCTCTGACATTTATCCTAACGATATGAGGCGGTCTTTGTGGAGAAAAAGCTTGTTTAGTGGACTAACTTTGCACTTGAAGGTTGCCCGTTCACTTACGTTTTAACAGGTCTGACGCTACTATGCGCCCCGGCTGTATCTAGGCTAACAGCTAACATGCTAACTATTATTTTTATGTCACTAGTCACTGGAAACAAATTTAGGACGATAGGAGACAGGTTGAAATAAACCGAAATTTCCCTTTAAGAAACAACCACAACCGCTTAGTAGGTGTCTCACCTGGGCTTTATGCCACCATCCTCTCCACCACCCAATGACAGTCAGCTCATGTATTACATCACTTTAGAAATGTTGGTATGATACATATGAAACAAACAAATGTAACATATATATGTGGTTTGCGAAAGCATGTAATAGGGTCAGGATCAGGTAATTTTCCTCTAGTGACTTGGCTACAGTAATAGCTCTTAGGGGGGGACAGTTGAGGCATCTGACTTTGACGGAGAAGCCTTGTTGGAGAGTAGAAAAACTTGGAGGAAAGTGGAAAAGCACCCTGATGTCATCTATGCTTTTTCCCCATTGTCCAATCAGATGATTTAAGAGATGGGCCTTCTGTGGTGGTCACGACAACAAGTTTACAGTTGGTAAACAATGGAGGAGAAACTGGTGGAAGGGGTTGCTGGATACCTAGGGCTATACATGGCATTCAATTTAGAAAAAAAAAACAAGGCGGTGCAGTACGCCTTACGTGTACCATCCTCTGCCTACATTCAGTCTTAGTTTCTTTTAATCATGAAGGTGATCATTTCTACTTTATCCAAGTACTTTCTGTTGCCTAAACCTGTAGCACATGACAAAACTTTCACATGAGCAATATTTTCAGCATCCAAATGTGTCTTTTCGCAAGGCCACAAAAAAAGTAGGAACTGTATGAGGACTAGTTGAATAACTGCCAATGACAGCTAGATCTGTACAAGTATAAAAGGAAACAGCCACACAAACACCTCCAAGAACACCCATACATGTGCTCCTTTATGTTCAGATTGAGAAACGACGTCAGGCCTTTAGTGCCAAGGCGTAAACTCCAGACTTGGATTCAAAATGTCACGGCACCACGCCGATGCATTGGACAAAAAGTTCATTCAGAAGTGATGGGCTAACAGAAATGTGACAAGCTGTGTTGCTCTCGATCGCTGCTAAAACAGCTGACTTATCGCTGCACTCCTGCAGCACCGGGTAGCACTTAAACAATATGTTTCCCCTGACCATTTGTAAAGTGAGGGCTGCTCTTGTTTCTCAGATCTAACATTTCCTGACATGGTTTCCAGCTGTGAAATATGATTTCAATCTATCCAAATGTATCTACTCTCCCTGCTCTCTCCTCTCTGTACAGTGCCATGCCTCGGAGAGACAAATGGCGGTGTCAGGGGGGGCTGGTGATGGAGGCAGAGGAAATTGAGGTAGCGGGTGACGGTTTCACGATCGCCTGCTGGGCTTTTGATGTGTTTGAACGGCCGTGTGAAATTGATGGCTGAGGGGAACAACGGAGGTGTTCTCTGGTGAACTTTGGTACAGGAGGAGGCTGCCTGGGGACGGCGATTTGAGAAAAGGTGAAGGCTTTTTCACTCGCAAGTGGGCCACAGTGAAAGACTGAGCGGGACACAGGGATGGGAAGGAAAGAGGAAGGGGAGCAGACACAAAGCAAAACGAGAAAGACATTAGACGTAAAACACAGACAAATAAATGCACCCGATTATGAATCTGTTGTGTTTCATTATGGACAGAATGAAAGAAAGAAAATTCATTGTGACTCTGGATAAGAAAACGCAATTAATGGAAACGCGGCGCTCTATCATATCCATTTCTCTTCAAGCTATTTATGCGAGGATGCTAATCAAGCTTACCTTTTATTATCGAGGTTGGCTCAAATAATCACTTAGAAAAAAATCTGTTTGAGCAAGAAACAACTTTATTTATTCAATTAAAAGAGACAATGTCGGAGCGCAGAATGAATTCTCTTTTAACTGCTGCCAGCACAATATGGCTCAACCGACATCCATATTAAAGACCCTAGTGCATTAATTAAAATCTGAATCAACCAGTGCACTCAACTGCAATTTGAGCACACAAAAGAATTCATTCATTCGAATTCATTCATTTGGCCTAAAATAATCATTAAAAAGCTGCATATCCTGTTCCCTAACTCAGTGTTGAGTTTTCCTGTTATTTATTCATTGAATGTCTATTAACCTGAAGCCATTTCACAGAGAGGGTAATTTATTATTCAATAAGGTTGATATTGCAGTGCAGACACTCGGAAACAATATTTATTCGAGACAAACGTGAAATAAATCTCTGGTTAAAGGACTGAGAGACGGTGGGAAAACACAAACAGAGATAACTTTGCTGTAAGATATAGAAAGTCAAAAATGTGTAAGTCTTTTACAACAACACTTTTTTGTCTCCTCTGCATGCCAGCAAACACTCCTAACAATGATGTGATTTTCAGCCTCCAGGCTCATACTGACCAGCATGACAAGTTATTGACTGTCTCATTTGGTGGACATGGTTTGACCTTGAAAGACACAAACAGATCTGGGTCAAACAGCTGCACATGCTTACAACATGCAGCATTCACACACAGGGTAGTGGAGCACCCCAAAAACACAACCATCCTCCTCCCTGGAGCCAAATGTGAAGTGTCTGCATCATCAGCAAATACCCTAAAATGTTATTTACCTACTTCCAATATGTTTTACCTTCACATATTCTGCAAGCACACACTCTAAAGCCTCGTTTCCACCAAACGTTAGAACGGTTATTTTTCCATTTCCATAGTGAAAAGTTGGGATGGTACCAATCATCCACCATCACCTAGCACACTGATCTGATACTTAAAGGTGGAGCTAGAAACAACGGTCACTCTGCTCAGGGCCAAGTTGTGTCTGTTTTTCATACATTACTAAACTATAATCATAAAATGAAAGCATGTTTTGATGCCTCTAGCAGCAGCTATAGACGGAGAGAAAAGAATTCAATTCACCTGCTTTTCAAAGGCGACCGCCAGCAGCTACCGGAGACTTTTAAGATGGAACGTTTTCTTGCTCAATGCATGAATTGACGACGTGACTCTAATCCACACACCTTAAATGTCCATATGAAAACTCACCATTACATTTGTTTTCGCGGTCTCTCTAGAGCGACATGCACTTAAGTTATGATTGGATGTTTGAGCCTTTAAATAAAGTTTTTGAATTTTAACCAGATTGTGTGAACTGCAGAATCTATTTTCTTTAAGACTAAAACACACCGGATACAAACAGCGCATGTCAAACATATGCCCTTATTATTTTCAATTCACAACCCCACACTGGCGGCGGCTAGATGCGCACCGGCCCTCCTGCACACGTAACCCTGCGCCACTTCATGCCACTGTCCTATTTCCAGCCTCATTGCCACAGAATTAAATTCATTTTTCCCCCATTCACTTTTTGCTTGTGCACAACAGCTCTTTTTCTCTGCTCCTATGGCAGCTCGACTCCCCTCCTCACCACTGATGCATAAAGAGAACTCTGTAACTGTTGCTGTGTCGTGTAGTGATGGGCAAAGCAGTTCTTTAGATGTTACTGAATCACTAGAATCAGTTCATTAAAAGATGTGTTCAAAAGATTCGTTCACTATTCGGTCCCTATAAAAGAGTATCGCTGAGAAGAAATTAATGGAATCACTCAGGGATCGGGGTTACGTCGTTCACAGAGTGATTCGTTCACCGAGTGATTCGTCATGTGGTAGGCAGTCCCTCCCTGCACCCTGGCTACCTCGTGACTCGGGAGTGATTCATCGTTCGCACAGACCAAATCGGCAGTTCTACTCCCAGCCTGCACGCTCACTGCTGAGCTCAACTGAACTGAGAAATGAACGAATCAGTTCCAGAAGTGATTCAGTTCAGTACGTTCACTCGTAGAACGTACTGAACGATACAACACTAGTGTCATGTTTGACAAAGAATGGACGAGCGGAGACTTGTTGTTGAGGACGAGTAATATCCAGAGCTAAACCACCCACAATCCCGTCATTATAGACTATGGCCAAAAAGATTTTGCCTGGTGAGTCACAGCTCTGGAGATCGGCTCTCCAGGTGAGAAATCAAGTTTAAGTAGTTGGTGTCCACACGTGACTTTAAGCTGAGGCAGAGGTGGAGAAAGTGCAGATCTTTCAGTTAAAGTAGTGACAACTAGTCGTCTGTTAAGAGTACTGTTTGTGGTGGAAACGCTAAATGGATCCACAGTCTACATACATGTCCGTAGGGTTCACTTTTGGTTCTGAAGGAACTAGACTGACAGTTTCTCTAACACAATGCAACAATGACATGATGTCGTCCATATGTTACCACCTCACTCCCCTGTAAGATACATTATTATGTACAGCATGAAACCTGCAGGAGGCTACACATTATTTACATGAGTTGATCTAATTAACAGTATGACAACACTGCTGTAAATCCCCGTGTCAGTACAGAGACTTTCTTCTCTCACAGTGAATGACTGTGTACTTAGGAAACACTTAAAGCACTGTTACTACAGAGGAGTAATCTTGTGTAAATACAAAAGCTCTTGTGAATTATCCTTTAATTGTGGAGCAATCACGAGCGGAGTCAAATAAATGATGACTCAAATAACAACTAAGTCACAGCAAGATTTCTTTTTCAGTAAATCCTACTACAAAGTGAGGACTCTCAGTCTGTGTCCTTCACAGAGCTCAAGAACTGCTCATACAATCTGCGTCACAAATGGTGGGAGTATTGTTGCATGATGTTTTGTGAGTAAAATCTAAATCTGCAACGTAAGCTGTACATTTCTCAGGCAATGTTTTCCTTTGAAGTAATACACAGTAAGTAAGTAGTATACCATTATGCATCGTCTTTGGGGCCCTTTGAAATTTATTTTGGGGTACAATGACTTAGGGTAGCAACATTATTCAATATTTTACATATCTATACATCAAACTAAATCTATGGCTGTTTGGGGTCCAGGTGAATTTTCCAGGACCGAAGTAAGTGAAGCGTCGACTGCTGTGACACAACACATTCTCACATTGACCTCGTCACATATTGACATTTGGTCATGGACTCTGCACGTCGAGATATGACATCCAAGGTACCCTGGGTGTGTTGGTTGTTGATGTTCTAGGACACCGTGTCAACTTCAGCCTGTTACATGCATTGTCTGTTTTCAAAATACACTTCTGATTTCACAGGAAGTGTTCAGTTTGTACACAGACTCTTCCAAAAGTCAGTACAACACCACAAGTTGATGTTTTTTTCCTTCAACAACACATGGACGTGGTTATGTTTAGGAAAAAGAACAGGGTTTGGCTTTACAGTCTTATGGGAAGTGAACACCAGCCTCCCAAGTGAAAATCGGTAGCTGTTGGACCGATCCACCACACCTCCTGCCCACCCTACCTGGACTTTCACCACCTTAACTTTTATTCTTATACTGCCGCATTTCCCCCTGTCGCTGCTGGGCGCCATTACACAATAAAAGCAACCGGCCTTCAAAGGATGGCTTTTTTCGTTGGTGTCTGACACCTGAAGTCACTGCCAAAATGCCAATATCCGCCGACTTCAGAGTGAGGCCGGGTTGGTGAGCAGCAATACCACAGGCTGAGCACTTAATCCATTCCAAACAGGCATGTGTTTGAACGGGCACGGCACTAGACTCAAAGAATAGACTGATCTGTAAAGCAACTACACCACTTTTACTCTGTAGAGCAGACGCAGTGTTGCATAGTGAAGGTGTGCCACCACCCCTGAAACAAAGACGACCTCTGCTAACATCAATAACAATAACAATAACAATAATACAGTGTAATGAAACAAAACCTTGGGGGATAAAACCAGGTATGCTTCGTCAGTCAAAACCTAAATTTATGTTTGTATTTAATGAGCATGTCGGATGTTTAGGCCTATCACTGACGTGGGTGGCCTTCTACCTGAGCTGTACAGTTTGCTGGGGAAACCCCGAAGATGTGCAGAACTACTGATTTCCCTCCCATTATGCTTTAAATAAAGTGTAAGGGATTGTACTGTCACTGCATGAACACATTTGAAGTTCAAAATATGGTGAGTACTGCTCTTCCATGCTTATCTAATAAGAGAACCACATTTACTTTTATCTATTCTGGCCCACTTGACACAACACTAAGAATAATCTGAAAGTCAAAAATGGCTGCGATAAGTTTTTAATACCCAAATATTACCTTTAATTTACAGAAAGTGTTTTTGAGGGCCTTCAAAAGCGAAAAATGAAATAAAAGAGGGAGCTGTATAATTACAACAGTAGCCATTGAAAAAAAATCCCCTATCCTGCATCTAAGCTGCAATTATCCTCCACGAGCACTGAAACCGCCCCTGCAAGCCATTTTTCACTTTTCTGATAGAGCTGAATTCGTATATTGTAACAGAAAATGGTAATCTCTCAAGCTCCACTAGAACCTGACAGAACATTTCTTGCACCTTTTAATGGCTGAAGAGGCTTAAATCAAAGTGTTTCTGGGAGGTAAAGGAAACACTCCAAGCACAGTGTAAAAAGTGGACCTCAGCACTGGCTAGAAGTAAAGTGCAATCCTTATCATTTTTGATAGTTTCCTGCAGACAAATGCAAGTCATCCCACCCAAGTGCACTCTGAGTGGACTGTTGTAAAGAAAAAAAAACAGCCTCTCAGACTCCATTATTTTCTTGGCCGTCTTCCAGCGTGTGGATATTTTTCAGCATTTAGCAAGGGGAGATAAAACAAGCACACACCAAACTGTTTGCGTCAAATTTCCATCACGCCGTATGATAGCTGCAGGTGTACAACACAGCCAGCGTGTTTCTCTCTGGAAATCTTCCTGTTTAATTTCCCAGTCCGCCCTGCTTGCCTGCCTGCCTTCCATCCTCAGAGGATATGTTAAATGTGCTTGGCCTGGGGATGTTTGATTTCTCTCTGCTGTGCTCCCTTCCATCTGACAGATTGGAATAATAAGGAGAGCTAATTGGAGAGGCTGCTCGTATGCTGATTAGATGGGATTTTTTTTTTTTTAGGAAGCATCCGCCTCTTTCTTTCTCTCTCTAGATATATATACACATACACTCCTCTCTGACTCCTTCCTGATTTCACACACGCTGTTTCCTGAGTTTTTGGGGATGTTTGCTGCTATGACAGCAGACATACTGCAGCAGAATGTGTGTATGTCCGCCCATGTGTGTGTGTGTGCCCTTATATATGTCCAGGGCATTGCCTCAACTCCCTCCAGCTTTCTCCAGCCAGCTGATAACAGCATATCGGGACACATTTCCAATTTCTACTGCTTAGCATTACGACGCCTCTTAATCCGGGGGAAAATCAATGCCTAATAACCTATGAAAATGTACATTTGCTGTTTTACCATTGCCAGAAGCCTTGGCTGCATCCCCTGGGCATTAAGCTATAAATATGCCTGCATTAGCACTTAGAAAAAACACAGGAACAGGCTGAAGTTTCACTTGATACCGAATCCTGGAGCTAACTGGAAGAGAAGGACGAGCAAACAGATCCTTTGAAAGGTGCGAGAGAGCTTTTTGTGAACTACCTCAGTTTCAGGTGTGAATGTGTGTGTGCATGGTTACGTGTGCATTTGTGCGTGAGACAGAGGAGGAAGGAGAAAGCTATCACTCATCAGCAGCAGGAGCAGCAACAGCAACGTGCCTGCTAATGCTGTACTCCTTAAATATGGAGCCAGGGTGCCACTTTGAAATAAATCCCAACACCCGGCCGGGACACAGGTATTAACGCATTTCACCAAATATTCTACTGCACTATGAAGCATTGTCACAGCAGCCGTCTTCTTTCAAGTGAGAACAAAGATCACACAGCTGCTTCAAAAGGAGCTTCTTACTCCTCTCTGTTTCCTTTCAGATGAGTTTTTGGGAGCTCCTGATGATGTTGAACGACGCCACCTTTGCAAGAAGACAAACAGACGATCACGTTGTCTTTAGCAAGCTTTTCACTCCAGCTTTAAGTTGTGTTGTTTCTCTTTAATGGAGTTAACACTGACTGGTGTTCAGCAAACTGAACTTTTCATGACAGTTTGTCTTTTGAATGTCGCCTCGTACATTTCCCACAGGCGCCATGAAAGTGCGCCTTCTGTTTGCCTTCAGGAACAAAAACAGCCTACTGATGGTTAAACCTACTGAATTCATTATCTCAGATCTTCTTCTTTGCCTTTCAGGGAGGATAACTGCCTGTATTTTACCCACAACCTGCTACCTGCATGTGCTTGTTAAGAGTTTGAATCAGAACCTGTGGATGAGAACACTGTGTTGCGGGTGTTTAAAATCTAGGGCTGCCCCCTGATAGTCGACCAAACATTCTGCATTTATTGGTTATTTAGTCACAGAAAAAAAACCCCAAAAAAACAAAAGTGAAACTCTATTAGCAGCTGCACCTTATCAAAATAAATCAAAACCTATGACTGGACCATGTGGGAATTTAATTTGAAAGTGGCCACGCTCAACAGTCAGACTGGAGTCGGGTTACAAACCAGTCACAGCCGACAGATATCTTTCCTTCTTCTGTAAATATTCAGTCTAATGAACACGGAAAAGTTGATCATGTTAGTGCAGAGCTACCCAGAGCTTTACATCTGTCCCACAGACGATAGACCTACACACTTATAAAAAGCGCCTGAAAGAAGATCAGCTCTGCACTCAGGAGGTAAATAGGCTATACGATGGTTGTTAAGGTTGCTGAGCGACCTTAAGGTCCTGACACACCAAGCCGATAGTTGGCCGTCGGTCAAAGTTGGGCCGTCTATGCGCTATGGTGAGTATGTGGAAATTGGGGGTTAGCCTCCGCTAGCCTCTGCTAGCCTCAGCTCTCCGTTTGGATCCAACCGGAGCACCGAGCCCTGGTTTGTTATTCAGGTTAAAGTGGGAAGAAGCACCGGGACCGTCTGGATGTAATAGTCCGTGGAGGTGCTGCGGTGCTCGGCTGCACAGATAGGAAACCCCTCGGCTGACAGGATGTACCACTCTCTCACTCCGCTACTTTGTTTATCTCATGCGTTCCTCGGAATTCCAGTTTCCCTTTTTGCGTTATTTCCTCTAACGCAGGCGCAGAACGTACGTGCTACTTGGCTGTCAGATGTAGTCTTTGTAGTGTGTTCAAATGCAACTGACACAGGGCGACGTAGACGATGCAAGAGTTGGCTTTCGTCGCCGCTAGTTCTTTGATGTCGGTTTGGTGTGTCCGCACCTTTAGACGCAACCTGCCGCCACGCTCTTGAAAGCTGGCACCAAAAAGGCTCAAGAGTATTACCTAGCACCCGACCTCATGTCTTCCAGACGGTTAAAGACGCAGCATGTGTACTGCCCCTAATTTCCAGGGCTGGTACCTGCGGTTATTCCACAGGCTAGTTAATACCATGTTAGGCAGGAAATCCAAAGTGTGGGATCATTTTGAGAAGGTGAAGGAGGAACCCAAGGTGATATGTAAACTCATCTTCATTGGTCGACTACAAACATGACGTATCATCTGAAACATGGAAGTAGCTACATGCCCATTAGCCCACAGCGTCATTAACAGGCGGCTCGCTCAGTGTGTGACGTGCATACTGTGCACACTGTGAACAATGTTACTGATACTATTCTTTCTCACACCTTCAACTCAAACCACCAAAATATATCATTCAATCATTACATTCATATCAGAAACATGCAGGCGACTAGTCGACTGATGGACCCGTGCAGCTGCAGAACTGCATGCTGCTGTAACTACTGTATTCCCACAACTGAAAGCTGGTGCTCCACATATTAAGGGAGCCGTACAATTCACTGCATTATCAACAACATGGTCCTGCAAATATTTCACAATAGAAAGTCTTGTGGTAACAAATGAGGGGATCCTGCCCTCAGACATGTTTTTTGGAAGACTTGGTTTGCCGTATTGTCATCTTTAAGATCCTAAATTTCTACCAAGTATCAATGAATTATTTAGTTAATAATGAATAATGCCCATCACAACTTGGTCCCAAACCCAGAGACGTTCACTTCACAGAGAAACCAGCAAATATTCAGATATACAGCTGGAACCAGGACATATTTGGCAACCTATTATCAAAATGTCTCCAGATACATTAGACAGACTCCTGGGTTAATCTGTGCCATGCTCATGTCTGTATGTACAGTATGTGTGTGTATGTGTGTGTGCACGTTCAGGTCTCTGCAGCAGTTTTTCCCAGCCTGTTGTTGAGAGATTGCGCTGGTGGTGCTGAGCAGGGAAGGCCTGACCTAGCTGGATGTAAACAGCTTCAGATGAATACAAGGGCTTAGCAGGCAGACCGGCTGGAGGGATAGATGACTGCACGGCTTAGCTACGGCCTCCATCAACATACCTTCACACACATCACATCACACAAATCACACATAACTGCCACCATTCCAGTGACCGGAGCTCTCCATCTTCAGGGAGACGCAGTTCAGTTCTGCTCAGTCCTGCCTTTTGAGAATGCATAGAAACACTGCAGCCCAAAGCTGGTCGCTAGCGGCCGCGACATTAAATCTATCAACCCTGCCTCTGCCTCCCGAGGTAAATGTTCACACAAAAACGCAGAGAGACATCCATAACGTTACATCAACAGATGAAGTCAAATCAACAAGTCAAAAACAACCGCTTTTAGGTTGTAACAGGGCCCTTTGCATTTTTAATTTCCATTTTATAGACAATTTCATGCATAGTTTCCTACTTAATTGATAATGACAAGTTGCAGCTACAATATAACACTGATTCTGCATACATCGCCAAATATATGGGCAAAACACGCATATATGAAAAGTGTTTGTGGTGCAGCATCCGTCTTATTCTTGGCGCCCTCCTTCCAGAAGCATCCTCTTAATAACGTTCATAACTTGTGCCTGGCAAGAGCACTTCTGCCTGGCCTTGACAACTTTGATAGCTCTTTGGAAAATCAATGCTCAGATAGGACTGAATCAGAGCCTGAGGGTGAAAGGCAGGGATAAGGGCTAAGTGAAGTTTTGAGAGAAAAGGAAGTGAGGAGAGACGGACGGAGGAGGAGAGGAATGGAGATGTTAGGGGAGGAAGAGAAGAGAAGAGAAGAGAAGAAGGATGAAACAGAAAACGTATGGCTGTGATCTGGCCTTTGTAATATCAAGTCTCTGCCTCTGTTATTAAATCTACCTATTAAATTCAAATTTTAACTGTGATTTGATGACACAAAACCAAGACTGAACTTCACCAGCTATTTATGAAGCTCGAAACCATTTCCCTCAGTGGAAACAAAGCTTTTATTCATCTTAATTTCCCAAATAAGAAACAATAAATTGTGAAGACAATAAAGCCTCCACAAAAATAGCACTTTAAGTCTTGTGTGTGATTTATCCTGGCTTCATATGAGCAGAGGAAATCTCTGCTTGTTGCTAGGCTAATTTATACAATGTAAAATGCCATAGGCTTGTGCTAATAACGTTAGCATGTTGTATTTGTGTTTGTCTGTGAATGCTGCAAGTTATAGTGAAGCTGATTTGTGTACTTGTGTTTGAAATTGTCTCTATTAAGCCATGTTTAATGTGTGTTTAATGTGTGTTTTGAATCAACTAAACTTTATAGCACTTAACAGAAACCTCCACCGCCTACTAGTGTTTTGGAGGTGTAACCGCAGAGTGACACAGAAAACACCTCTGCGCAAGTATAAATGTTCACAACGGCATAGGCCACGTGTGCAGGCCAAGTGCACAAGCACAAGTATAAATCCGTCTTTATAGAGTTTAGTAATTCACACAACAGTGAGACTGACTGTATTCATAACAGCATGAAGTTAGTGCCCATTTTTGTGCACTGGACATCACAAGAATCAACATCATTATAGGTAAAAGAAACAAAAGAAGACAAATAAAATCTTGCCTTAATAAAATATCACATAAGTGTTCTAAAATCAGACTGTAGTTTGCATTGTACTATTCAACTTTATCTGAGTCTAAACAAAAACTCCCGTCTGTCAGCTCTAGCTTTCTAACCCATGAATCCCTGTGAGTAACGTGATGTAATGTGGAGTCAGTCTGCAGCTCGGACTCTCTGATTTGCCAACACTGTGAGTGTTTGAAACATGTTTGATATCAACTGACTGGTCAGCGGAGATCCAGCCAAAGCAAGCTGATACTGTAGACACACAACAGAGCAAGCTGTCAGCGGTTCAAAGACATGGAAACAGAAATGATGGGAATATAGAGAAGACTAGAAGGCTGCTGCTGTTTCAGAAGACAGATATGCTTCAGTCAACACAATCAAATTCTGACCTCATCACATATATAGGCACATATACGTACAGTACATACAACATTTGGTCATGGACTTTACACTGGCTTTACAATCACACAGGAGGTGAACACTGACCTCCTGGGAGACAGTCGGTGGCTGTTAGAACCATCAAACCAGGTTAACCAATGATTGTTAACATGGAGTTTCTACTTCTGCTTCTCCTCCTTTATTTACATCCAGCAGGGTCTTTTTCTTGACTGTCCAGTTTTTGAGATGTATTCAATTTGATTAAGAAAGTTATGACATATTGTCAGCTTCAACTAGACTTTAGAGGACGCAGCCCCTGAGCTGTAGCCGGTGAACCAAAAGAATCTGCGATAGAATCTCATGTTTTATTTGCTCTGGAAGATGCGTCTGGTTCCCCTCCTGTTCAGACACACTTTCAGCCAACTTGACCCGGGCTGGGCCAATAACAACCGTTTATCTAATACGGGTCGTGTTTGAGACGATGACTGACAACTATCAGAGTCCGTGCGCGTTATGCAAAATAAACGGTAATGTCATTTTTGGCATGTGCACCCACACTCTGATGAGCAAAACCGCGCTTACTAAAGAGCAGAGCTGTTGAGGAATTTTGGAAAACAACCAAGATGGCTGCAGCTGCTGTGGAACTTTCTGTTGAAGGACTATATCAAATTCACTCATTCACAGACATATTGATACTCTGATTGGTTGTAGGTCTAGAGACATTTTGTTCTACATCCCTTGGAAGAACAAAAATGACCTGAGAGGTCCAAGGAACTAATGTGTGATTTAGTCTGCCGATGTCTGGATACCTGAACTGGGACAGGATGTCACAACCACAGAGCTGTGTACTGTGTAGTATGTACACACTGACTGTTTGGCCTGCGTCAATGGTGAGTAGTAATAATCCCACACACACCAGGTCACTACCACAACGTATCAAGCTTCCTTGAAGAGTTTACCTGACCGGGGTTTGGAGGAGTGTTTCTTCCATACTTTCACTTAATAGCAGGGCTTTATGAAAGTAACTTCAACAGTGTGAGTAGTTTCGAGAGGTTCAGGCTGATCTCAGACTCAGAGCCCTGACATCAAAAATGACAAAAGTGCTGCTCTTAACCTTCAATGATCCTGAATGACAGACAGAGGAAGGAGAAGAACTGAGAGGTGAAGTATAGGAAGGATTTATTACTACTTAATAATGAAAGCCAAGTGCAGCAAGTTGAGGGGGGCAGAGATGGGGGTGGGGTTATTTCGTTGAGAGATGACAATTCAGATAAGAGTCGGAGATAAAAGCCCTTTTTAAATAGGAATTGTGCAAATTTGCAGGAAAGCCCAATCAGTCTTTTTTCAGCATTGGCAGCCTACCTACTTTTGTTTATACAGAATGCGCCTTTTTCGGGGCAATGGGGGGCGTGAGCAAGTAACAAAACGTGTAGCTCAGCGTGTGACGTAAACAGTGACGTGGGAGGGAAGCCGCGGCTGGTCAGTCCTTCTGTGATTCTCTCGTAAGTCGGTCCGTTCTTCACCGTCCCCATCATCTGACGGTTAATGGCCTCTTCGTTTGCGAGGACAAGGAGGGCGCGCAATTCCTTGTCTCCCCAGTTGCTCATCTTTACAGTGTCTGTCAGGTTTGTGTTTCCCTCTTGCTACTAGCTGCTCGCTAATTCCTGCTATCAGCTGTTTCCTGTTTATCCACCGCCAGTGGGTCGCACGTGCGGCGTCATCAACAGCTCCTCCCACAAGTCATCAACAGCCCCTCCTGTGGTGGAAGGCCACCTTGGTCTGTTTAAACTAAAAAGGTCCCGCTAATATGTCTACCCTACGAGGCGGAAAATTGGGCACCTTGGATCAACTCGCCAATCGGGCAAAACGGCCCAACATTCGCGGAAAATCTGGCAGTGTAAAAGGGGCTAAAGAGAGGCTCAGCTGTCAGGACCAAACTGGGGAAGTTGTTTTGCCACCAGGGCTAGATATGATGACCACAGGCAGCAGAAACACAATTATGTATTTCACAATACAACATTCAAATGTTTAACTGATTGTCCAAGAAACATTTAAAGATTATTTGCTGGTAAAAAGGAAATACAGCGAAAGCTGGACGGAGCAGTAAGCGACGGCGACACTGCCCATATTTAAGAGTACTGTTTGCAGTGGAAACGCGTGACAAACCTAGGGTCTAGGTACCATGTCTGAAGGGTTATTGTTGGCTCCAAAGGTAACATACCAAAAGTATTTGGTGGAAATGGGGCTAAAGTGACTTAAGATTTGAGTGACTGTACCCCTGTGATAATAACAGCCCCCCTAACACAGGAGACGTCCTTCACATCCAACTGTTAGTTCCTTCAAATCCACCAGAAAAGGCACAGTTTCATTATTATGTATGGATTCCTTCATTCATCTTGTTCTGTCATCCTTGCCTCCACTAAATCTGTGCAACACTACAACTCAATGACAAAAATCCATCCTAAGAAGAGGAAAATTAAAACAGCAGTCGACAACACAATTGGCAGCAGACAGAATATTAAATACAGAACACCGGAGTTAATTTTTCCGTCGAGGCAACATCCAGAAGTGCTGACATAGTGATGTCCATGACATCAGTCATCAGGATGTGCGGGAGGGATAAAGCTCTGCTCTACAGGAAGAAGGACAAATGCTAATTCTGGCAGGATTTCACTACATTATCAATGAATGATTAATGACTCTGGATTCACTATCGGTGGAGGATATAAGAATACTGTTCTCATACATAGGAACTGTCTCGCTGAGCTTAATGATAAGTAATTAATCAATGTCAAGGCATATCAGGTATGAGAAGGGTATTGGCACGCTGAATCCTTCAGGAGAGCGGTTGTCTCTTATCAGGTGGTCACACATACTCTACAACTGAGATCTCAATAGGTTATGAAGCCTATAGCGTAACCAGTCCAACAGGAAGTGGAAGGACTGGGTGTTTCCAGTAGCACTGATTTGAGAATCAAAATATGTTTAAGCATCTAAATCGAAACTGGATGATATTTGGTTGAAAAGTGAAAGATTTTTAGACATCTCCATTAGATAACACAGCATCTGTAACGTATTTAAATGACACATTTCCAATGCGAGGAAGGCCCTAAGTGCATCTGTGACAATAACTGGCCCGGCTGTGCATCATGCAGACGTGAAAGGACGGCTTTTTCTTCAGTATCTGACACCAAAAGTCATTGACCAAGGTTTTCAACGACTTTAGAGTGAGCCCAGGTTCTAGGAGCTGACTTTGTCATCGGGAGGTTGAGGGGTTGGCAGGTGATTTGTCATCTAGGCGGGACGTCTGTCAAGCTACAGCAGACATACATACATACATGCAACATACAGCAAAACCGGATGTTTCCAGCAACGTTTTAGCAACCTGTCAATACCACTTGGATAGTGCCAAAAAAAGTTGTTTTTCTTAATAGAGAAATTGCTGCATTTGCAGCTGGGATATTGCCACAAAAACTCTTTGGTTTTTACCGCGACATCTTTGTGTTCCTGCCAGGATAATGTTATGAGAAGCAGTGTTTTTTGGCCAAGGCATCGCTGCTTTTCCTGCCAAGATAGTGCTATGAAAAGGGCTGTATGAGCTGGGACATTAACATAAGCTAAAATCATGTACGGAAATATAAAGCGAAATAGAAGGAAATAAAGAGAAATAGAAAAGTGTATGAAGATAGTGTATTTAAGTAAATATAGGTCATAGTTTCAGGTGAGGTAGACTACTCACATATTTTATTAATGGATCCCAGGTTTTGTAAAATCTCTTAATGGAACCGTTGAGGGTGCATCTTATTTTCCACCTTGATGTTCTGCAGCACATCTTTAATCCACTGGCTGTGTGCACGCTATTGTGACGGGTGCATTCTAGTCACTGGTTATAAAGTGTGCACACACACACACACACACTAAGGCCAGCTGTTTATAAAAAAGCCAAAGGAATCTAATTTAGGGAGCTTTGCTGCTTTTTCCTCCTGTTCAATTATCTCGTGTCCGTTTTTACTGCCGCTTTTATGTTTAAAAGGCGTGACTGCTTGCTGGACTTGTAGATGTGCTCAGTTTGTCAGTCTTGACAGATTTTGTGCCAAAACTAACTACCAGATTGTATCGTCTTGTCACATGATCAAAAAGAGACTTGACATTAGACGACATTAACATACATCCCTCAAGCTCACATCACAGCTACATCAAGCAGCACAATCAACTGATCAATCAGCTGATTGATGAAAGGGAGTCAGCTGATAGATCACATGATTCCTTTCTATACAACCAGTTGGCGAATCTCATTCAGGTCGCCCTATTTAAACCGCTCTGGCCTGCCTACTGTTGCTGCTTCCTCTGCTAGCTGCTTTGCAACCTGCCTCCACCCCAGCTCCTCCTTTTCATGATGTGTCTGACTTATCAATGTCATTTCTGTTTGTCACTGATGCTGCTGTGTTCTGTTACAGGGGGGTCTTTGCTGCTGCTTTCCCTGCCTTAGGCTTCTGTGTAAGCGCATGGAAGGTCAGGGAGGTTTGCTCTCTCTGCATTAGGCTGTCATTTGCGCATGGAAGGGCAGGGAGGTGGGCACTCTCACTGCATAGGAAATAAAGTTTTGTTTGACTAAAGTGGTCCTGACTGAAATGTGAGTTCTCCTTTAAACACAGGTGACAATCTGAATCATTTGCATGGGCCTCCACTCACCTGCCTGCACTGTCTATTTGTACGCCCCTGGCTTTAAACTTAGTCCATCCCCTTACATGGAATAATTGAGAGAGCTAAAATTTCGGATAAAACTTGTCATCACTCTTCATATCATATGGGCCTTTCCCTTTAAACCAGAGATAATAAGGGTGAGCTGTTATGATCTCTTTGTGGCAGCTTTTCACTTAAACATAATGCAGGACTTAAAAAAGCCATTATGCTGTAATTCTCTATGACTCACACCGACTCAAACACTGAGTCAAATAATTGCACCATATGAAATGATGTAACTTCCAGCAGCGTACCTTTATATTGGAGAGGTTGCCATAGTTATTATCGGCTTTCTGGGGGCTTAGCAGATCTGTGAGCAAACTTCCTGTGTCCCAGTAAAATCCATCCTGCTGCTCCGGACATTTAGTTCCAACTTGTTTTAGAATGCCACATCATTCTGCTCGCCTCACCTCGTTCACGCAAATGCTAATGAAATCTGGAGCTTAGCTGTGTCACCCTGGCAACCATGTCCCAGATGTGTTCCTTCTCTTTCCTTAAAGGAGCGAGAGTCACCCACACGGAAATGACTGTGAGGTATTTCTCCTGACAGGAGAGGACAAACAGTGCTAAACAAACACTGCATTAGACCGTCTCCTTACCTGTGAGCAGCAGATATAATGTACACAAATGATTCCTGCCACAGCACCCGTGGGAGATCCACAGCAATTCCAACTTAAATTGACATTTTGAATGGCGGTGGGGGCGCGTGGCTGTGCATGCCAGTGTCTCTGGGCACATTTATGTGTCTGCGGATCCATGTTTGTTTGTTTTATGTGTTTGTATCTACCTTCCAGATTGCATACATTTTCTTGATTCACACTGCTTTTCCAGCTCCTCTCCGTCCATCTGTCAGGCAGCTGATTAGATCAAGTGTCAGCGCCTAAACTGATTACTCTGGCAAGAGGCAAGGAACAAAGCAATAACACACTCCCGGCTTCAATCTGTTGCTTTTAACTTCATTTCAAAGACACACTCCTCTCACTTTCAATATCTGTACTGGCATCACCGCTCAGCTACAAAGCAACAGGAGCGTTCATCGGATGGATCGTCCTGCAACAGCTCAATCCACGTTGTATCACAGAGGGAAACATTCAGAAATATCTTTATCAAAAGACATGTTGATGTTTTACCTTTAAAAACAAACAAACTGTACACTCATAACTATGATGCAGTCTTTGTATCTTCATTTCAATGTATCAACATGTCAGGCTTTTCCATCAGCACTTTGGCTGCACTAAGTCAAACCATGACATGCACAAGTGCGCCCGTACGTCTCCAAGCAGGTAACAGTGACATCACACCGACTACAGCCAACCCGTCTCCCGCTGAAACTAGCCTGTGTTGCGACACATAGTTCCTCTCCGTGCAGGAGACCAGAGGGAAAGCTCGGCTCTCAGTAAATTTGTAGCTTCTGACTGAATCACTGTGATTTGGAGTTTAGTTTTTCTCCTGCGTCCCTGTTTGTGCTTTCAGATATTTGCTTTATTTAAGTGTTTGATGTCGGAGTCAGGACTTGCTACTTTGCAATAAAAGCTTTTACGAAAAATATCAGGGGACTTTTATTGTGAAGAATCTATAGGAAATAAAATGTGTATATCACTGTAACTTTGTCAGCAGCTTCTCTTCAATAAAAACATATCTACTAATGAAAGGAGGGGTAAAAGCAGAAACACCTACAATGAGTTGTTAAATGAATCTCTGCAAACAGCTGCTGTGTGATGGTCAAGTCAAACCAAGTTAAGCCAAGTCAGTTCTAATATTTCATTTTATTTTATTGTCTTTATTAAATTAACTTTGCAAAATAAAAAAGGACCATATAAGTTTGATTTATTATTATTATTATAATTATTATTATTGTTAAAGGTGCTCTTATATAATGTATAATTCAGAATATTAGTAATAATATATATATATGTCGTTTTTTTTATTGAAATATTTTGTTGCAATATTTTGTGTGTGTCCACAAGTTACCACACAATAGAAACAAATGACAATATATAGTCTTACCAGACCTTTTTTCAACCAAAAAACATGAGTTTACTTGTTTTTCAAGAAAAAAATAATTCAGATCAATTAATAAAATGATGCTTTTAAAACACACTGCATATATATTTTGCATTATGTATGTCATGACTCAAAATATCCTTAATTTATCTCCATAAAAATAGTGTGTTGACAGCTAAAAGAGAAGAATATTGTGAGCACATAATTAATAGGGTGCATACAAACCTGATTCTGTCATTAGCAAATCAAATCTAAACAGTATTTCCATATTTATTTTCTGGTGACATTCAGATCCCCCATTCATTCCAATACAGATTTTTTTTTTTTTTCCTGAGGAAAATCTATAAATCTTTCATATAATATTTTCACATGTATAAGTAATATAACATGCCATGCTCACTTTACAACCCACATCAAGTATGTTAACAATATGATTCATAGATTAAAATGTGTCTTACTTTTCTCTTTGCCTCACGGTCGGCCATGCATGCTGAAAAAAAAGGGGCGTGGCTTTACCTCAGTCCACTTTAAATGATGTGGAACACTGTGATTGGCTTATAGACATCCAGTCAAATAAGTCTGTGCATTTGGGTGGAGTCAGATGAAAGTAATCATAGATCTAGACAACCTAGAAAAGATATGTCCACTGGAGTGACTGGGGAATCTGACTGATGTGTATAGGGCAAGTGATTTAAATGGATGACCTCACAGGGTTATCACGCGCATGAAGAAGTTATGAAAGGCATTAATCAGCCTCCAGCAATAAGCAATAAATCTAAATAACACAGTATGAATCTGAGTAACACTACAGGAAAGAAATATTTGTTTAAAACATCCTTACTTGATTAGAGATGAGACAGAGACAGGATGAACCAACGATCGGGAAAACAGAAGAGGCCGTAACAACATGCAGACTGACAGCATTTTGTTGCTGCCTCCTTTGCAATATGGTGCATGAGCTAGTTTAATTAATTAATTTGTTTCCCCTCCTGCCCACATATAAAGCACCATATGGTGCACAGTGACCACTGCCATTTTTCTCTTTCTGGTGAAATGAACACACGGAAACATTTCCTGCAGTCACCTGCCAAAAACAAAAAGAAGAGGAGGAGATGAAGGAGACGAAGGAGCAGGAGCTAATTTACTTGGCTTGTGGCAATTTGTGAGTCAAGACAATTACTCATTAAGTCATTATGGATTGAAAAACTTGTTTTCCATCCCGATCACATCTGCTCTTCATCAATACACCACTCTCCACCTCGGCTGCATTAAAAACATTATTACACTGCACTGACATTTTGTTTTTAGTTCTTTTTTTTTGTGCAGATTCAAAGAAAAGTGCACAAAGCAGATGCACGGAGACTCAGTGATGGTGTCAAAGCCTCCCTGCAGAGAGCTGCTCTAATTGGCTTCGCGCTCTCCAAGACAAATCAGAACGGCTGATAATTGGACCAGCAGGGGGTGGGCGGGAGGTCAAGGCGGACATTGCTTTGCTTCATGGGATTGTTCTGTAATTCAGTTTTCTTTCCGACTTGTGGTCTCTCTCTTATGAGTTACCTGTTTTCTGCCGAATCCTCTGTTTCCTCACAACCTGCCTCCTCTGTGTTGCAGCGACAATAACGTCCTCATGCAGGCTGAGTGTGAGCACATTACTCATCTGTACATACTGAAGTGTTCTCACTGTATAGTAGCAGAAACATTGTTCTGCAGATGTTTCATAACAGCATGGCGGCAGACGTCACACTGTTTTTCCTTAATTATCACCTTCTTTACTCATCTCCCTTAAAACTTCATGACCTAGGAGGGAACGCTGGTTTATGAGGTGGACGCTGGCCTGGAGACTCTGACGGGGGAGGTGACTGAGCCAACATGACTTTAGTACAGCAGACTGTATCGTAAACTACCCCAGAGAGCAGCATTATGTCTCCTATTTGTGCATACAAACAAGTGAAAGAGAGAAGAGTGATGAGTATTACAAAAGCAGCGATGTGTGTCGTGTCTACTCTGAATGGACCGGAGCGACAAACGTGTCAAGTTTGTGACAAACACTCTTTGTTCTGAAATACAGTGAATTTCCAGCACAGAGCTTTAATTTTGAAGTGCCATTTCCTGTTGTAGATTGAGTGACTAACAGACTGACTGAATTCTCACTCCGACCTCGTCACATATTAACGTTTGGTCGTGGACTTTCCACGTCAAGATACAACGTGCAAGGTACCCTGGGTGTGTTGGTTGTTGACGTTCTTTGGCAGCGTGTCAACTTCAGCCTTGTACATGCATTGTCTTCTTTCAAAATAAACACGCTATGTCTGCAAAACACCGCAAATTCATGTTTTTTTTCCTTCAAGAACTAAAGCACGTGATTACATTTAGCCCACACATGCATGTGGTTGGGTTTAGGAGAGAAGAACAGGGTCTGGCTTTACATAAAAACAGAAAGCGAACACTGCTCTCCTGATTGAAAGTTGGTGGTTGTTGGACTGATCCACCCCTCCCACCTGCCCTACTCAGACTTTTGCCACCTTAACTTTCATTCTTGCCCCGCTGCGTTTACTCATGATACCGCCACGCGCTGTTAAACAATAACAGCGACCAGCTGCGTATCATGCTGACGTGAAAGGTCTCCTTTTTCGTCTGTTTCTGACGGCAGAAGTGGCTGACCAAGCGCCAGTTTTTGACAACTTCAGAGAGAGGTTGAAATTTTAATAGTAGACAGCTGCAGGCCACAAGCAAGTAAGACCTACTAAAGCTTGTGGTGGATGAAATGTTGCGTATCTCCATGACTGTCGGTGGCAGCAACCATATAACTGTCAGCTGACAAACATCACCATCAGTCTACGGGCCAAAAGCCATGGTAGCTCTCCTTGTTGACAAATAATTGCTTGCATGGACAGTGATGTATGATTTTATGTAAGCCTGAATCAGTTGACTTGTCTGTGTTTGTGTATATGCCATTGTGGTTGCACAGGTGCCACTCTTGCCACTGAAATGTAGCAGCAGATCTGGCCTATCTGCTGGCTACGGTATCTGTCAAATGGTGTGCAGACTTTGCCTACTCAGCACATCACAGACCTACACCAGTATGGTAATGATGGAAACGTGGTGGGACAAGAACAAAAGTTAAGGTGGTGAAAGTCCAAGTGGGGCAGGTGGGAGCGGTGGTGGATGGGTCCAACAAACACTGATATTCACCCAGGAGGGTGGTGTTCGTATTCCGTAGGATTATCAAGCCACATCCTGATCTTTTTTCCTAAACCCAACCACGTGTTTTTGTTGTTGGAGGAAAAACAATGCCAATTTGCAGTGTTGTACTGACATCATGTGTTGACACAGTGCATTTAAGAGACTGTATGCAAACTGTTCATTTCCTGTGAAAACAGAAGTGTATTTTGAAAACAGACAATGCATGTAACAGGCTGAAGTTGACACGGCGTCCCAGAACATCAACAACCAACACACCCAGGGTTCCTTTCAAGCTGCATCTGGACATGGGAGAATGTGTTGGTCTGTACCCAGGCAATGGTTAGAGCACTGGCACCAAACTCATATTTCTTAAGGCAACATGGTTCTGATATAACTACAGAGAAGCTGGCGTTATTGTGAAAACACAGAGCTGCTGCAGTGGTGGAATAATTTTTTGTTTTGGCAGCAAAACTCAGAGCCATAATCTTCCTCGACACCGCAGGCAACATTAAATACAATCCTTCAAACTTGCAGCTGCTACTTACTGCTGTGGATATTACTTTTCAGTAATCATAAATGGGGTTGCATGTCTGCGGTGAGTTTTTCAAAGAGCAGTTAAACTATGATCAGGACGGTACGCTGTCACCAGCATGGATTTTAAGAGAAAAAGGCTCGTAATGAGCAGCTGTCTGACGGGGAGACAATACATGCCTTCACATAACTAACAAAAATCTCTGTCAGAGTTGAAGGGCAAAGTCCCATGATGCTCAGACGGAGGCAGGGCACACAAATTAATTGCTCTTGCGAGACTTCACGCCGGCTTTCTGCAATTAACTTCACCTACGTCTGGGTGCGACTTCAGCTGCTATATGATCTGGGGTGTAGACAATGAGATTAGCTGCAGTCACAGCCAGGTCAGGCCAGGCCGAGCCACATCTGCTCTGCACATCCAGATTTATGGTTTAGAAATTAAGGCTTTCCATACTAAGCCCCTAAAGACACACTAGGGAGAGTTTCAGGGTCTGTTTCTCTCAGTAGAATATAGTCGAGCCTCAGTTCAGCTTCATCACCTAGTTTCTTATTACAATTCACTCCGGCTTTGGGTGAAACTATTAAAAAAAAAACATTAGTAAACTGGAATAAAATGAAAGACATGAACTAAACCGGACTGAAATTAAAACACTTCCCTGCAAAGTCAACTTGATTAAAAAACTCCATATTTTTCCACCTCTGCCTCAGTTTTAACATGCATGGTGTTTCACATATGTGATTTACAAGAAAATGTATTTCCTGTTAACACAGTTTGCACACCATGAATCAACACAGGCCCCGCTAACACTTATTTGACAACCAAATCCCCATATTCATTACCCTCCCGGAGCCTAATGGTAATGAGAAATAGTTTCAGACCTTCCTCCAACTTATTCAATTCTTCGTGTAAATACACCGCAGGCCGGGGAGCGGAGCGCGAGCAAGCCTAGCATAACTGGCAGCCTGAGCACATAATCCCAACTACAACATGGCACAAAGCAGAGAGGAGGAGAGAGAGGGATTCAGGGGAAGGAGGAGGAAACAGTGAAAAGGGGATAAAAAAACAAAGCAGAGACAGCAGAGGTGAGGGGAGGAGAAAAGAAGGAAGGAGCAAACATGAGAGAGCAGATAATTTAGAGATGACAGGAAGTAAAAGACGAAATGGGAAATGGGTTTTAGGGTGTGTAATTGACAAAGCCATCATTAAATTGGCAAATTAGCTTGTTAAACTAGATGGTGATGTAAAATGTGTGCCGCTCGTTTGTGTGTTTCACCTTTGTGGCCACTTCAAATTGACCTCACAAGAAATACTGCCCCTTTTACAAGCAACATTCAACATTCAGGATATGATGTCAACTGTTAAAGGTGTCCAGGATTTAAAGGCACCGATTGGCAAAAATGGTTTATAATATTCTTGACTAAGTTTTCATTAGTTTAAGATCACAGTATCATCTTCGTAACCTTACGATGAGTCATTCCTATCTACGTACAGAGCAGATCCTCGTCCATAGTTCTTTCTACAGTAGCCCAGAATGGACAATCCAAACACTGGATCTAGATAGGGCCCGTTCTGTTTGTGTTTTTGTGTTGCCTTGGCTACTGTAGTTCTCCCACATGCTTGTACGATGGGAAAAGCTCCAGTTTTGCAACCTCACTGCTTTAAGCCACCACAGGGAGTTAGTGACAGCCAGGTTTGGAAATTAGCACCAGCCAGCAGCCAAGAAAAATATGCAAGTGGCTGGTAGATTTTGGGATCCCCCAGCCAAAGTGGCAGGTGGACAAAAACATTTATTTCCAACCCTGGCAACAGCACCCAAACAGGGTCTGTATAAACAGGATAGCAAGCAAGATGGGATGGGCTCGAGAGGTGTGACGTTTTGACGAACTGCTATGTGTGCGACCCCCATTAAAAAGCAGCTACTAGCAGTTAGTGGCTAACTCAAAGAAGAAGTACAGCCCTAACTATCCTCATGTTGGGAAAACAATGAGGTCCAGGAGAAAGATGAAAGACGAGATCAGCTGCCAAATAAGAGGGACAGCGAATGATTATTATTGTTGCCATATTTTGCCCTTGTTAATGTTTTTAAAGCACTGCTGATGGGTATGATATATATATCACAATAGAGGCTGACGCTGTTGTGTTACATGTCACAATTGTCACGCCTCTTTTGATTCCATGCTGCCAGCACACACTGGAGCAGAATGATGTAAAAATGCAAAAGCACTATAAAGACAGGACTCTGTAGTGACGCTTGTAGCGCGATCTCTGCTAGAAGGTTTTATGATTCAGAGTCTGGGCCATGAATGCATTTACTCATACCCTCAACATGGAGGTGGCTAAGACGGCCTCTAGCAGCTAATGGTGCCAACAGTGCTAACAAAGGCAACAGTGCTGACAGAGCAAATGGTGTTCACTTGAAGGGAACCCTGAGGGAGGGGGCTATGATGCTGCAACACCGTCCCGTCATCGTGGGTCAGGACGACATTATCAGCAGCAACTGCTGTGTGAGTACAGTGCAGAGCGGTGGTGATTAGCTAGCCACACACAGTGGCTCACATGCACTAGCATCATGGATATATAAGGAGAGCTGGATACAGTGTTGGAGATGGGGTCCTGTTCATTCCTATTAAAGTTGCTCAGTGGCACATTAAGACTTTTGACTTCTGGGTATAGAATAGTCTGAGTGGGCGGAAGTTCGCTGCATAGATCAGCCTCTCATTGGGTGGATCGAGCCACCTGCTGAAGTCCCGCCCTACCAGTTTTCAACCGTTTTCAACACGTCCTTTACTAACTTTCTCCAATCCTCCAGAGCTCCATTTGCTGGTAGAGGCAAAAAAAGATGTCTTGCATTAGTGATAAAAAAATCTCTTCATCATATTATAATCTATAGACACACTCTTACATCTCAGCTCAGACTCCCTAAAATATGTGAATCTAATGCCTCTTATTCCCCTGATTCACATTATTAGGCAGCACTCAGCTTCGATTGCTCTAAAATTGAGTTATTAAACTACTTAATACAATAATGTCAGAGCAGGCGACATATACTGTACACCCCACTTTGCTATTTTAACTTCCAAATCCACTTGTTCTCCCCCATAACGTCACGTGTACATTTCACCTTAATCTGAGGAGCTGAAGGGGCTTGAAAGTTATAACATTAAAGAGTTCGGTTCCCTTGTGAAAGTGAAGCCAAATTGCAAAAATGACCTCAGCCTCCATTGGGATCAAACTCGCTCTTGTCCAACAAATGAACTGGTGCGTTAATATATACTTTCACATTCATTTACTCACCGCAGGAGCACTTTCCACTCCTCTTATCTCCATAACTCCACTACAACCCTGAAGACGAGTGAGCTTCACATGCTGACGACCACTGATACACTTGAAGCTGAAGTGGTTTAGCTCAACGAAAGTATGAGAAAAAAAAAAGTTTTATCAGCGGAGCCATCACAGCATGACCTCACTGTTTAATTCATCGGTAAGTGTGCACACGGGCCTGACTGAAAGTGCATCAGCCAAACAGCTGCGGATGAATGAACTTATCATATCGTGGCCCTGGTTATTCCGGGGCGTAAATCTCTAGTCAGGAAAACAAGTCAAACATCTTAAGATGGAGTGTGGTTGAGTGTAGGAATACATTACTTTGAGTTCCCACTTGTAAATGAAATTGGTTTCCTCGCCAGTCGTAAGCGCATTTGCACTGAGTACATTTCAACCTTCACTTCCCCAAGTTAAGATGCAGGAGCACCAGCGCTTTGCATGTAAATCTCTCAAGTTTAAGCACACAGCCTACGCTCGCTGGCTTGCTCTGTCTGTCTCTTTCTTGCTGTAACACACACACATACACACACACACACACACACACACGCTCTCTCTTGCTCTCACCCCCACACACAAAGCTGCACAGCAAATCCAACTCTGACTTTAACTCTCTAAAACTCTATAACTTGTATTTCCCGTGAAATACACTGTAGGGCAATTCCAAGACGAGTCACTGGCAGAGACGCAAAGTCAAGTGTGCACGCTCCCAGACACACACAGCTTGCACTTGCACTCATTAACACAACCGCGAGCCTAAGTGCCTCACACACACCTACACACACAAATCAGTATTCTCCCGTCATCTCAATGAGCAAACGTGCCATTACTTTTTTTTCTCTCCCGACTAAACATCCTGTCCGTCATGCAAACGGAGGTAAAAACACAGAGGTGCTTACTTACTTTTCCAGATAGTAAATTACACATATTGGAAAACTTAAATTAACTACAGGGAGACCTTTGCATCTGGGGTTAATTAAAAAACTGACCAAAACACAGACATCGTGTTCGGCTTGCTGAGTGCCTCCAATTTCTAAAACTTTAACTGCTCAGTTGAAGAGAAATGTAAAAATATCTTATTCAAAACCTCACTGAGAAAATGAGTTTTGAAACAAAGTCCTTTCCCACACTTGTCTCTGAGCAGTGAAGGAAACCGATGTGGCGTTTGTTGATGTAAATGTGGTTCTGTTAAAATGAAACCTCAACACCGCCACAAATTACAAACCTGGCCCGTGACTTCAGCCAGTGCAAACTGACTACTGGTTTGCAAACACCACGAGTCTCAACAGGATCAGGTCTGACAGCACAAAGACCTGGATTTGATTTGCGTTGCAGGACCACACACTCTACACACAGCCAAACACAACATATTCCCTTATGACATTCACATGCCAATATACAGCCAGGTCTTGAGTTCCAAACCAAACCAGAAAATGACTCTAAACACCATATGTGGCGTATTTCAAGTGTCCTGCAGCTGAATGACCACACTGCAGGACCAAATGTCCAATATTTACATCATTATATCCTCCGTTTTCCCCGCTCGCAAATCTGCCCCTCAGCAATCTGGCACCGGCGTCCCGCTGCCGTCATGTGTTTCTTGATAAGAAAAAACGCTTGATTAGTGATTTTATGGTTATATCTTTGCTGTTTTTGAAACTCAGGAACACGGCAGCTCCTAAGTCCTGGAACCTTCTGTTGTTTTCTGAGCGGCTGGAGCAAAGTTGAACCAAAAAAACCTCACTGCGTGTTTGTTGCTGATATAAAAACTTCCCTGCTGCTTGGACTGACACGGAGGCCAGCAGTTAGTGAGGAAATTTGCATTTAACCACTGCTACTGCTTTTACAAACATCCAGCCCATACTCCAGCCCCTCTCCAAGAGTCGGTAGCTGAGATTGAGACACAAATATACAGCAGGGTGTTGAGACACATTGAGATTTAATGGACAAAGACTTTCAAGAGTTGACCTGGTTAAAATAATGGAAGGACTGTGACTGCTGTATTTAAATATCTAAACATAGAATTTCAGATAACTTTATCTAAGTAATCAGCTGGGGAAGGTTTATCGTGATATTGTCTCTCTGTAAATTATTAGGCCCGTGCAGTGAAATGATTTGGTCTCAGTTTGGTAAAAAACTGCGTTAGAAACTGATGAAAAAATTATTATTGCCATTATTGTTTGTTTGGTGAAAGTCCGAGTAGAGCGAGAGGGAGGGGTAGTGGATGGGTCCAACAACTGCCAACTTTCACCCAGGAGGCCCGTGTTCACTTCCTGTTTGATTATAAGGCCAAACCCTGTTGTTTTTTTCCTCAACCCTACCACTAGAGCTTAGATTCTCTACCCGAGCCCGAGCCTAACCCGTGGGCCGTAATTTCCCGCCACTATCCTTGGGCTCGGATGGGTCCGGCACCTCATAATAGACCTAGGCTACGGAACCAGGTACTTATCACACCTGGGCTCGGGGCCCAGCATATATGACAACAAAAGAACGGGGACCTCGACACTTAAGAGGCACATGACGAGGGCTTGCCGTGGAAAGAAAGACGAGAGTCAGCCTTCAATGTCCACGTTCGTATCCTTAAAAAAATGTCTGGTTTAAACCGGGCTTGGGCTCATAATTACAGTTAAAGGGACTGGCCGGGCCGGGCTCGGACAGAACATGCACGGGCTCGGGTGAGGTCGGGCAAAACATAACCATGTGTGTTTGCTGTTGAAGGACAATAACGTCTATTTGCAGTGTTGTTCCCTGACCCTACTTTCAAAGAAGCTGCTTGCAAACTTCATGTTTCCTGGGAAAATGCATATTTTGAAAGAAGACAATGCATGTAACAGGCTGACGTTGACACGGCGTCCCAGAACATCTACCACCAAAAAAGAGAATGTGTTTTAACGAACAGTGTCACAGCGAGCTGGTGGCCAGCAGCAGAGGTGGGTATAACCTGTGTAACAGCAGCAACAGAAAGTTTGCTGATCTGGCGGGGAGTCAGGGCTGTCCAGTCCCCAAGAGTTGGGGTTTTTGCTGGCTTGATTCAGGTTGCTTGTAACAGGCTGAAAGTTACATGCTGTCCCAGAATGTCAACAACCAACGCACCAAGGGTACCTTGGACGATGTATCTGGACATGGAAAGTCCATGACCAAACATCTATATGTGAGGAGGTCAGAGTGAGAATGTGTTGCTCTGCAAGGAGCTTTTTTATTAAGGTTATTTTTCTTGCTTCTTGCCTTTTTTTGATAGAACAGCTTAAGTGTGAAAGAGGTAGAGACAGGATATGAAACGCAGCAAAAGACCTCAAGCCAGAGGACAGGGACTCAGCAGCCCGCTCTACCAGATGAGCTACCGGGCACCCCAACACCAATTTTATCGTTCAGTGATTTTTTACCAAGTCCATTTGTTTTGGTGAGGTTTTGTGGACAATTCGGTTCACAATAAAAACCTCCTCAACAATGAACACTGAAGAAATTCTAACCAGGAGAAGTTTTAGCTGGTTGCAATCTGCAGTCCTCGCTGCTTGATGCAACTAAACCTTTCACACTGGACCTTTAAACTCCAAATATATGATTATCAAACCACCTTTAGTTTAACTTTAGATACATCCATTCTAATTCAAGGCACGTTTGAGGATGTTTTGTGCTGAAAAAGTGACAAAATAAAGTATAAAGTAAACTCAGCAACTTCAGCAGAGATACTAAATGTACTCGGCTTTGACTGTGCTGTTGACGGACACTATTGTCCTGCAACAAAATGCATGAAGGACACACAGGAAGTGCTCATGACTGCAACAAATTGTAGATTATGGTGAGACAGCTGCAAGTGCTGCGAACTTCCAAACCAGTGCACTGTTACATTAGCATATAAGTGCGAGTAGAGAGGTCTATAATTGGGAAATCTGAGACGATTTTCTTTTGTTTTGTGTTGTATGATCAATTTACTTACTTTTTAAAAGCGGCTGCAGTGTAATATTAATAACACTCATATATAAAGAAAGCATATCTGTGGGCTAAGCCTAAATTGGGAACACAGTGTCTCATTAAAAACAATTACAGTGCAGAACCCTCTGTGAAGCAGAATTTAACCAAAAGTCAAAGGCCTTTGTGCACAGTTATGTTCTGGTAGAGTAGCGTCAGGACGGGGCAGCTTTAATGGTCTCCCTGAAGAGAAGGGGTTTGTTTGGAACCTGATTTAGGTGGAACTGAAGACAATCTTATGTTTTGTTGCTCATTATATGACGATTTGAGCGCCAAAGCGAAATAAGTTTCATCTCTGCTCGTCTGAATTAAAGGAATGTTTTATGTAATAAGTGTAATTGATGTCCGATACGCCAACATGTCGTCACTTCCCGCCAAAAGTTCTCCCCTCTTCGCCAAGTCCTCCAGCTCATCCTCAGGAGTGTAATGCCCCGAGTCGAAACAGGCTCCATGGTGCCACGTCAAACTGCCCACCAGGGTCTTAGCTACCACAGGCTTTCCACTATCGCTGCATACTGGGAGCAGTGGGAAGGAAGTGCCCCTGCTCATTTTTCAGTCCACAGAACAGAGCAGAGGCAGCACTTTGGTGGGAGTACGTGCATGTGTGTGTGTGTGTGTGTGTGTGTCAACATCAGTGATTTAAACGGATATCCTCCACAGGCACGGCAGCGGTGTATTGTGAATCACACATCAGGACACCTGGCGCTCTGCAGCACGCACAACAAGGCCGACTTCATGCTCTCACACACACACACACACACACACACACACACACACACACACACACCCATGATGCACATTAGCACGTTTGGCCGTGCAGCCCTCTCGCCAGTCCAATTGCACATTATGTCCCTTTCACCTCTCCCTCCCTCTGGCTGGATGGTGATAAGTCTCCTGCTTTCAGTCAATGCGAAGCTGTGAATAATGGATGAAGTACAAGTTGTGAGTGACCACAGCACATGATGGACACACACACAAAGAGAGACGTGGCAGGGACAGCGGGCATCTGTCTCTGCCTCTTTTCTCCCATCTCCGTCTCTGTTTGGCTCTTTTTCTATGTCCGTCTCTATCATAACAAATCAGCAGGGTGATACTTAAGTCGTTTTTTTTATTCCAAAATGACTCGATTCAGACTTCTGAAAAACTAATTTCGCTCAGCAAGTTGTCCACTCCGACAGCCTCAAGTGATCTGACCCCGGGTCGGCCAGCTTCACTGTTTGCTGTCTTCTTTGACCTTAAAACCACTCACACCATGTCTGTCTGAATCTATGAATAATAGCAGCACTGACACACACACACACACACACACACACACATACAGCGCTCTGCATCCCCTTAAGGTGGTATGGTCATGCCAGCTCCAATTCTCATAATACTCTTTCTATGTGTTATTTTGAGCTCTCTCCTGGAATGCTCCCGCTGTCATTATCGTCTCTTTTAGCATGCATGTGTGCAAAGTACACGTGTGTGTGTGTGTGTGTGTGTGTGTGTGTGTGTGTGTGTGTGTGTGCGCGCCGGTGGAAAATCTGAAATGCAAATGGACGAACAGTGGGTGTGATATTTTGTGAGGTGTTTGTGGCTCAATGCCAGTAACCTGTGGGGATTGTGTTGGGTATCTTGCTCCTGCCTGGTTAGTCGACTGCCACGGTTTCCTTCAGGGGGCTCACGCCACGCTCGCTGACCTGTGCCGCTCTGCTCGAACAAATAACGCAGGGGGAGATGAGCGAACAGGGGAGCTGAAGTGTCTGGAGTAAATAAGACTCATAATGTCATGTTACCGACCCAGCCCTGGTGTGCATATTTGCCTAATTAAGGGTTTGTTGGTTTTTCTTAACCTCCTTAAATATGTTTCCTTCCAACAGTTCATTAGTCTCATTTCTCCTCCTGTAGCTCGGATAAATCACTCATTACTGTGTCGTAGCAGCTAAACTTTGCAGTGGTGATATTAAATGGCTTAAATGCCTCACTCAAAATCGGCAGGCGCTCGAGCACAGATGAAGGACAGGATCAGAATGCAATCCTATTTGATGTACAGAGATGTGCTGATTTTAAAGCCCTTTGAGGTAAATGTGTGACTTGTGATTTTTGTAAATAAAATTCATCCGTCTTTTTTATTGACTTTGAGTGGAATCATTTTGTGATACCGAACCATTATTTGTGATATTTTACAAAATGATGGTTCACTAACTAATCATTAAAGAAAATAGTAATTAAAACAAGCAAAATGTGTCATTCGTGCTCATATTTGCACATTCCTTTCTCAGCTAGAGGCTAGGTCATGGGCGCAGCTAACCTGGTCTCACTCCGAAGTCGTCGAATTCTGGTGCTTGGGCGGTGACTTCCACCGTCAGACACCAACGAAACAAGCTGTCTTTTAAAGCTGTCGTTGGCATGATACGAGGGAAATGCAGCAGGAAAAAAATGAAAGTAAGGTGACGAAAGTCCAAGTAGGGTGGATGGGTCCAACGAACACCAACTTTCACCCGGAAGAGCAGTGTTCTCTTACCGTAGGATGGTAAAGCCAAACCCTGTTCTTTTTTCCTTAACCCAACCACATGCTTTTGTTGTTGAAATAAAAGAAATGATTAATTCTGTTTGGTTCGTCTCTGCGGTTGTAACTTGCTTGATCAACGCTACAAACCCCCACAATCTCTGGTGGTGCTGCTCCGTTTCATCTGTATCCATCATCTTTCAGAAAAAAATGCACAAATATGGACAAAATGAACAGGACAGAAGGCTCAGTCCGTCTCCATATCCATATCCAATGTTGGGCATAAATCAGCCCTCAGAAACAGCACCTGGCCAATTCGACACAGTGGCCAAACTGTGACAGGTCCATCCAACCCACTCTTACTCTGAAGGTGTTGAAAACCACAGCTTGGTCAGGGACTTCCAGTGTCAGACACCAATAAAAAAAACCATCCTTTCACATCGGTATGATACTCTGCTGGTCAGCGTTAATCTGCAATGGCGCCTGACAGCACCAGGAGGAAATGCAGCTGGACAACAGCATTGGTTAAGGGGTCAATAGTCCGAGTAGGGCGGGTGGGTCCAACAACCACGGACTTTCACCCGGGAGGCCAGTGTTCGCTTCCCATAAGAATGTAAAGCCAAACCCTGTTCATTTTTCCTAAACGCAACTACTGTATGTGTGTGTTTTGGCGAAACATAACCACGTGTGGGGTGTTGGTGGCTTGGTGGTAGAGCAGGCGCCCCATGTACAAGGCTGTTGCCACAGCAGCCCGGGTTCAACTCCAGCCTGGCCCTTTGCTGCATGTCTCTCCCCCTTTCACACTTCGCTGTCCTATTCATTAAAGGCTAAAAATGCCCTAAAAAATCTTAAAAAAAAAGACAACAACCACATGCATTTGTGCATTTGAAGGAAAAAAAGTCAATTTGCGTTGTACCGACGTAGTGCTTTTATTTTGAAAGGGGCTGTATGTAAACTGTCAATTTGCTGTGAAATAGACAATGAATGTAACAGGCTGAAGTTGACACAGCACTCCAGATCGTCAACAACCAACACACCCAGATGTGGACGCAGAAAGTCTATGACCAAACGTCGATATGTGACGAGGTCGCAGTGAGGATGTGTTGGAGCAACAGGTGAGGACGCTGATTGGTGGGTGGGTCACATAGCTGCTCAGAAATACAGGCCCTTACCCCCATACGCTTATCATCGTCAGACTGATGGCTGATCGATTCAAGGATTGATGTAACGCTGATACAAAATACACAACCAGCCCAGTCAGACAGCTTGATGTACACTTTGAGTACCTCCTCAATGGAAACACACATGTCTCTGTCATGAATTATTCACCAACTACATCAATACAGTCAGATGCTTTTGTGCTTTATGACTCGTGACAGTGACCAGTGCTGCTGGATGAATATCCCAGTGTGACTGTCACTGTTTGAATGATGCTCACTGACCTTTACGTTACAGCAGCTGTTTACCTAACTCAAATATGTCTCACATCTCTGGGTGTGTGTGCGTGACTGTTTCACCTTTACCATCCCCACATCTCTCCTATCTCCCCCCTCCCCCACGTTCCACACTTATTTTATGCAGATTAGTTATATTTGCCTTACGAGGTGCAATAGGTTTCCTCTAAAAATGCAAATTTAAAACATTTAACACTGCTACAGAGCTAAATAATATATTTACCTCACAGCCCTGTTTCTAATTAATAATCAGTATTTTATATTAAGGCTGTGAGAATAGTGCAAAGTTTCTAAGAATGGAACGAGAGGATAACCGCTCGGGGCGTGGCCTTGCGTAAGCTCCTCTGACTAAGAATGCTGATTTAAAATAAGCTCTCTCTTTCAGACAGTCATGACTCATTTGGTTCGGGAGGAGATTTTAGTCTTCCTCATTTAATAATGCTTCATCCAGAAGACAGCAGGCCGGTCGCCAAATCTCCTGAGCTGACGAGGCTACAAGATGATGACAGCGGGTTTCTGGGCGGTGGAGATAATCACGGGGGAAATCACAGGTCCTGCCCCTGCCACGGAAATCACAGTCGAAGGTGTGCTTAGCCTGGTCTGTGTTTTCTGCAGCTATATTTAGAGTTCAAAATTATCTTAGGTTGAATCTATCTCATCTAAAATAATATATGACATTGGAAAATAATGAAATGTACAAAGTAACTTCCTAATTGAACCAAGGATGCATAGAAAATCTGGGCCGGGAGCCAGGTCCAGCCCTCATTAAGTTTTCTTTTTCTTTTATATTTCCTGGTAGACTATAGACCCTTTTACTGTTAGTAAACAGTATGATGTTTTTTGGTGGGCGGGGCTTGCAGAGCGCACTCTGGACACTCTGTCTGTGGAGATGGAGCTGCAGAGCGCCAAGCGGAGTGAATGTGTGATTAACTTAACCGGTGGTTCATTCATGTAGAAATATAACGCTCCGTTTCTTCCACCAACAGGGCTCTCATTTTAGTGTAGAGCGTCAGACTTAATTTACCAACGCACCATGTCAGGTCACTCACTCTCCGGGACCACCAGTGTTACTGGAATAAGTAAACACTGACCAACGGGACCAGACTGGCCGACCCGTATGGTCTCACTCAGTGGATGGATGATGTCACAGGATTGCCAAGGTGGGATGGCTAGTTTTGTGGTTGATACTATGCCAATCTTATAAAGGAAGACAACTCGTGAACGCTTTCCTGCTGCACCTTGTCAAAATAAATCCAAACCTATATGACTGGACCATGTGGGAATTTAATTTGAAAGGACAGACACGGGAAGTGTCCACGCTCAGCAGTCAGACAGGAATCAGGTTAATTTCCAGGGCTGGTACCTGCGGTTATTCCACAGGCTAGTTAATAACATGTCGGGCAGGAAATCCAAAGTGTGGGATCATTTTGAGAAGGTGAAGGACGAACCCAAGGTGATATGTAAACTCATCTTCATTGGTCGACTACAAACATGACGTATCATCTGAAACATGGAAGTAGCTACATGCCCATTAGCCCACAGCGTCATTAACAGGCGGCTCGCTCAGTGTGTGACGTGCACTTGTAGATAAAATATAGGCCTATATTAATGAAGGTTCATTAGTACGGTTTTGTATTTCTCTGTAATGTAGCACAGTGTTAACAAGAACTTAAATTCCTTGCCACATCAGACTGATCTGACACTGTGGAAAAACAGTACTTAAACACTGTAAAATAACTTCCACATATCAGAATTATTAAAAGCAGAAACATCTTGCTCTGCAATGAATCTTTGTGACAACTGTGAAAATACTTTTCTACCTTCCTCACTTTCATTCTGGCTGTTGTCTCAAACTGTCAGTTGCCTGTGAAGTGCAAAACTCAGCCTCCCCTTATGATGTGCTTTCTCACACAAGAAACTGTTCCACATCCTCTCGCTGAGAAGTTGAACTTCTTGGCTTAAGGAAGCATTTTGACTTGCCTGAAAAACAAAAAAGAGAAAGCTGAGGGTGAAGCTGTTCTCCAAAGGGTCTGCTTTTAATCTGACATGGAGCTGTTCTCCACATGACAGACTCCAGGAATGCAAGGCGTTTAAAAGAGGGGAAAATTATTGCCTTATATAGTTTAACACTCTTATTCTTCACTCTAAGGGTTTACATTTAAAAACAACCCAATCGCCCAAATAAAAGCTGGTATTTACGTAACATTTGTAGCTTTTTACATAGTGGAAACATTGAACTTTTATGTTTCAACAATGCTGTGGTTTCTGTGTGGTTAGGTTTAAGCACACAAACCATTTGGTTAGGGACTGTTCGTTACTTATAAGAGGGGACAGTGGTGCAAAAAAGCTATGTCAAATATTTTTCAAAGCACTTGAGAGGGACTTGTGTTTTTTATTTTGACTTAGGGGAGGGGCATACAGAGTTAGATGGTTATATTTTGTATTTATTTCAGCACTGATTCTTAAAAACTGCCAAAATTACACAGCCAGAAACTGTAAAAACAGAAATTATCGTTGGATTTTCACATTTCTGACAGTCTTGGGACACATCATGTGTGACAAATGCTTCTGTCAGAACTGAATCTGAATTTAAATCACTTTATTCTGCATTTAAAATTTGGCCAAATCAAACTGATTGCACGACTTAATCAGCATACACGACAAAAGTGAAAAAACGAACAAGGCTTTTTTCCATTCCAAGATTTCGTCTACAACTTTTAACTTTCAGACATCAAGGAGTAAGATCTCTTTTGAAAGCCCTGACAGTGCCTGAAAGACCTGCAGTGGTCGAAACATGTTGGCTCTTTTAATGACTTAGCCACTATAATAAGGCTTTTTAATAATTCCTTACTGGTTTTCCTTCCTTTTGGGAGTGCCTGGATGCCTTCCTTGTCAATCAAAAGGTAATTAACTAAAGCATGGTGCAGGGAGGGTCACGCATTTTCTGCCAATCACTCAGGGAGGCTCAGAGAAAAATATCTGTAGCTTCAGGGATGGTCAAAAAAAAGTCACACCCCAGCTACCTCCCTCATATTTTGATCATGTTTTAAAATATCTGGTTTTGGTAGCACAATCCCAGCTGAAAACAGATGGCTCGGTGGCATCAGGGGGAAATGTGGCGGGACACGAACAAAAGTCAGACTGGGGCTCTCACCCAGGAGAGGATTGTTCACGTCCTGTAAGATTATAAAGCCAATCCCTGTTCTTTTTTCCTAAACCTAACCATGTGCGTTAGTTGTTGAATGAATAAAAAAATCAATTTGGGGTGTTTCAGCAAACAACCAACACACCCAGGGTACCTTGGACGTCATATCTGGACGAGATTGGAGTGAGAATGTGTTGGTCAAACAGAGGTCCGCAGCTTGGTGGGTGTCTGCCTTTCCTCTGGCAATGTTTATGTTTACTCTTTCTTTTTGATGACAATAAATTACTCTGATGCTTTATTTGTCTTTTTGTAGATGCATTTTTTTTTACCCATAACCCATAACATGTCATGTCTGATGAACACCTCTGTCAGAAAAAAAACTTTAAAAAGCGATATTTAAACAAAGTCTTTTTTTTTCTGTATGTCTTAATTAACATTTGGCCAAAAATAAATCGTCTGCACAAACTAAACAACTTCAGGATTTCATCTTTAACCTTTAACTTTTAACTTTCAAACATCAAGTGGTGTGTTTTAAAATCTACTAAGTAATTCAGGTGGTGGAGGGAGGGTCGTACATTTTTGGGCAGTCGCTCAGGAAGACTCAATGAAAAATATTTGACGTAAAGAAAAAGTCACTTCCCAGTCTCCCCCCTCCTCTGATAAATAAAGAACAGTCCCTTATAGTGAGGGGTAGATCATGTTTTGGCTTAAAATATCTGGTTTTAGTGGCAACATCCTGGACAAACAACAAGCAGTTTTGTTGTTTGCTGGTCTCAAACAGAGGTCAGCAGCTTGGTGGGTGTCTGCCTTTGCTGTGGCAACGTTTATGTTTACTCTCTCTTTATGAAAAAGAACAACTCTGATGCTTTGTCTTTGTGTAGATGCATTTTTGAACCCATCACCCCAGGCTTTTGATTTAAGTAACAAAACATGAAGCCTTTACCAAAAGTTAAAGACTTTGATAACATGCCATGTGTTTATATGAGATCAGTTTACACAGTTTGGCAGGCGGGCCATGGCGGTTTTTGTTTTCTTTGTTGAAGCAAATGGAGAAGGTTAGAAAAGTAGAATTACAATAAAAAGACTGGGGTGAAATCTGATCTGAGACAGATGCCCGTTTAGTTTCCCTGTTAACTTGAAACAAGTGTTTAAAAGGCAATTCATGAAGTCAGTTTAGTTACTCTCCTTCAAATCCTCACTGCGCCGCCTCAGACGCCAATTATTACCTGGGACGATGAATCTTTTTAAATGACAATTTTGGAGAAACAGTATTTACAGTTAAAGCCCTCGGTGGCATCCAAACTCCTGTCTGAGAACAGAGGGATTCAAGTTTTTAATTAATCTCAATGCCAGCATCCCTGAGGACACACACACACACACACACACACACACACAAATACTCACTACTCTATTCCGTACACACACACACACACACCCAGGCAAAACCCACACAATGCAGACTGTAGCAGGAACATTTAGGTGTGACAGGCAGAGAGTGGCAAAGCGACACATCAACCTTTGCGTGAACGTCTCTCTGAGATGCTTAGTGAAACTAAAAGTGTCTGAAGAGGGGGTGGAGCTTCTGTACCTACTGCAAAACACTGCAAAGTTCTGCTACACAGTGAAGCACCAAACATTTACACCATCCGAAACACCAGCTTCCCATCTCAAGCACCCACGTCATCAACTACCACTACACTACTGCTTTAAACCATGACGCTCAAGGTTCCCCTCTAGAGTCAGTTTTGGACGTATGAGTTCCTGCCTGTTACATACAGTGTCAACATAAGCTGCTGTGTTCACAGGAAACTGAGGTTTAGGAAAAGATGGTTTATGGTGCAGTATAAGAGACAAAATTAGGACTACTGAGAGGTCAAAGGAGGCTATATCCTTGCCAACACCAGCTTCTTTTCTGGCTGGTGATAAGCTGGCGCTGGTGACTGACAGGCTGGTTGTGGAAATCAAGAAGCCTAGTATTTATTTGACCAAGGTGGTACCACTAGACCTGTTGGATCCAACCCAGTCTCACTCCAAAGTTGTCGAATGCCGCCGCTTGATCAGTTACTTTCAGTGTCAGACCTCGACGAAAAAGCCATCCGCTGTGACTGTGTAACAACCTCTGGCAGTATCAGGGGGAAACACAGCTGGACAACAACGTAAATTAAGAAGGCGAAGGTCCGAGTAGGGTGTGTGGAAGGGGTGGTGGATGGATCCAACAACCAGGACTTTCACCCAGGAGGCCGATGTTTACTTCCCATAAGATTGTAAAGCCAAACCCTGTTCTTTTTTCCAAAACCCAACCATGTCAACTTGAGATGTTGTACCAACGTAGTGCTTTTATTGTGAAAGAGACTGTATGCAAACGATATATTTCCTGTGAAAATGGAAGTGTATTTTGAAAACAGACAATGTATGCAACAGGTTGAAATTGACACAGCGTCCCAGAACATCAACAACCAACACACCCAGGGTACCTTGCACGTCATATGACGATGTGAAAAGTCGACGTGACGAGGTTGGAGCGAGAGTGGTTTGGCTGAACACTAACCGTTACCAGCTAGTAACCAGCCTTGTAAGCTAATGACCAACCAAGCCAGTAGTTAACCCAGTGGGATGCTAGCCTCGCTGTGCTAGTATCCAACCTCTGAAGCTAATGACCTGCCAGGTAATTAGCTGATCCTGTGGGTTTCTAGGTTAGATACATGAGAAACCACCTTGGTCGAAGCTGGCCTCTAAGTCACTAGCAACACTGGCTTATCATGGGCTAGCTGGCTTTGTCAAGGACATAGCCTCCATTGTCTTCTCAGTAGTCTCGCTTAAATTATGTTGACTTTTGGTTTCGCACGGGACACAAACAGCGGTTTCCTGGGTGACAGTCCTGTTTTCTCACTCTTTATCCTACATCATCTGAAAGCTTGGTTTGTCTCATACAGACACTTAATGGGTATCAGATGTCGAGGGGGCGTGACAAAGCATCTGGGAGTGAGAATAGGTTGAAAAAACCATGTCAGCATACTTTGCCACTTAAATTAATTTTCATTCTGATCCCAAATCAGAGGATGTTTTGTACGGTTGCAAACTGCATTTTCTATTTTAATGTTTCGTGAATTATAATGTGAAAACAAATGTAAATTAAATGTGAATCAGTGCATGTTTCCATCAGTTAATATTAATATATATACACTGTAGTTCATCATGGTATTTCGTTTCCACTCTTTTATGTAACCAGGGTTACCTGCCAGACTCAGTCAGGCGATGTTGCAGTCATGTAGCGTCCTGGAGCACCAGGGTATCTGATGCTCTTTTTTTTCTATATTTGTTCTGGTCTTTCTGCACAGTGGGAGCACGTATGAGTAAATAGCAGCAAGACACGGGGTGCTTTGCTGCAGGTGAAGCAGACTCAGGCACCACATCACAGTTAAAAAAAATCTATTAGCCTTTTTCATACATTCTCTTCATCAATATAGTATTTTTTCTCCTCAGATAAATGTTAAAATTGTCTGCACTTCTCAGTCTTTTTTCATAATTTCTGACATTTCCACTCAAGTGTTTAATGCGCAAATTGAAAATATGCATTAAACCAGGTGGATGGAAACGCTGCTGGTGAAATGGAGAGAGAAAAAGGCAGAGAGACGGTGAGCGCTGCCCCTCAGCTTTTAGTCAGAACACACAATTCAGCATGATTCAACCTCACAACCCTTATTGATGTAATCCCCCCTTCAGCAAGACTCCCAGCAGAAAATGTGTGTGTGTGTTTGTATCTCTGCGTTTGCTCCTTTGGTCAGTTGTGCGTGCAAAAAGATGTTGTGCGTCTGTGTGTGCATTTGTCAGTGAAAAATGCTCATGTCTTTGCAGTCCAGCACAAGAATCTATTAGTATGCCACGTGGCTGCGTCCTCTAGGCGCATAGGTACACCAAAATTGAAAGAATGCCATGAATTGCAAAATAATGACCAAATTCATTCACAAAGACAACTTTTCAGCAAGCCATGATGCAAAATGAAATATTTCTGTTGCACCATCACAGCCTGCAATAAGCTGTTTTTGGCCATAAAACTAATGTAGCAGTCACAGACATTGACTGCCCTCTAAAATGGAAATTCATAAGCCAAAATGGCACAGTGGGAATATCAAAATATGACATATCCTCTGCTTCTTCTACCCCCCCACTTCTCACTGTCTCTTGCCGCCTCCCCGTCCAATCCCTCCCTCTCTTCTCCAGAGTTTTAAAACAGAGAGCACATCTGCTGTAGAAACTCTTCTGAAGGACATGTCAACCCTCACTGACACAGCTGACTAGGCAGACAGACAGACGGACAGCCAGGCCAACGCTCTGACATCTCTCTCAGTTGGACTGAAGGGAAACAAAATCTATAACTATAGCTTTATTCCATACCAAGGAAGCTAAAATCATAGTGAACAGATCGAGGTAAAGCCGACATTACGAGCCTCATGTGTTAAACTATCACACCTTCACTTCAGATGTTGCTGTAAACTATAAGAGCACCTGAATACTTTGGTGTTGATCTAGACCAGATGTGGTCGGCTTCAACTAAAACAAGAGCAGGACACCACTCAAACATGTGGTTTTCTGGGTCTCAGCAGGCAGACGATATTTGATAACCCACAGATATTCCAGATGGAAACTCCTTCATAAACAAAATGAGCCAAGAGCAAACCCAAGAGTGCAGTCATGCTCAGATTCAGCTATTTCTACATGTGTTAAAAAAATGGTCAGAACACTAAAACACATACATTATAAGAAAGAGTGTGGATGACCCAGTCACTAGAAAAATGTTGGCATTGTCCATTTCTGCAAACCACAGATATGTTACATTTGCATGATATTACCTCGCGGATATGTTGAAACTTTGCGTTGAAACTTTATGTTTCAGCAATGGCACAAAAAACGTTCTCATCCCAGGTCATCACATATCGCCGCCTTGTTAGTGGACTTTCACCTCTACATATGCTAGGTATCCTCCTGCATCTGATCTTGACATTCCTGGACACTGCAACCAATGCTGGGGCTTCAACAAATGTACATGGTTAGCTTTAGAAAAAAAACATCAGTTTGACTCTACATTCATACGGGAAGTGAACAGCGGGCTCCCGGGTCAAACCATTCTCAGTCCGACCTTGTCACATATCAGCGTCTGGTCATGGACTTTCCATGTTAAGCTACGACGTCCACACATGTTACATTTAGTCCAAAAGTCACTTTCAAAAGTGAAAGAACGGCTTTTATCGTCAGTATGTGACGCCAGAGGTCACTGACCAAGTGCTGGTTTTTCAATGACTACGGAGTGAGACCAGCTTGCCCGAGTGAAAGTCCGGGCTTTATTGGACCCATCCACGTCCCCTCTTGCCTGCTCTATAGAGACTTTCCAGCTACTTATATTATGTCATTACTGGCAGTGTTTCAAACTGACGCCATCCAGCAGCGTATCTACCACCACAACAGGTGCCATCCATCTGCTTTATGCACTGACGCCGCCCATCCATGAATCATACTGCTGCGAGAGATGGCTTTTGGCGTCAGCTTCTGATCCCAAAATCACTGACCAAGCAGCGGTATTTCACGACTTCGGAATGAAATACTGAAAAAGCAGTGATGTTTTGGTAAAAAAACAACCACTTTTTGTGGCGCTATCACTGCTAGAAACACAGCAATGGGTTGTTAATAACTTCCACATTTTGGGGCTCTAAAGCTGAGGGAAACACAGTGACTGATACCTAAAAAATATCCACATCTGGGGGCTGAGAAGTTGCTAAAAAAGAGCCATGTTTTGTTGTTTGTTTGTCTCGAACAATGGTCTACAGCTTGCCAGGTGTCACGCCATCAACGACCCCCTCCTCCACGCATTTGTGGTTTGCAGAAATGTACCGTGCCAACATGTTCTGGTGACTGGGCTGTTTTGATGCCTCTATGAAGCAACAGGGACTAGAGTCAAATGTTTGTATTGCAATCTGTAACCTCTCCAGATGACTAATAAATCCCCAACAAGCTATTTGAGAAGTGTGTACAGCAATCGGGCTGTGTGATACAATTACAGAAAACTGTTTTTCTACTTTTCTACCCTTGTTCATACCAAATAAAACCAGTTGCAGGTGACCAACACAGCACAAGATCAGCTGCAGATATTCTGTGCCTTTGTCTCAGTAAAACAACCATGCACAACCAAACACACACACAAACACAGCTCTATTTCATTACCCAGTATGGCCCAATTGGGATGAGCTCTCCTGTTTCTACTAGGATCTTGAAGGTCCGTGGTGGAGGGGCTGTCTCTGCCCAGAGCGGGCTCTCTGCCCTGGGATACCCTGCCCTGGGTGCCCCCCCTGCCTGGAGCCGAGGTGGCGGAGCTGCTCCAAGGTTCCCCACCCTCTGTAAGAGATGTGCTTCATTCAGGACCACCAACCAACAGCCATCAGGGGTCATCAGGGTTCACAAAGGTCACAGGGAGGTCAAGATTCCAAATGATAAAAAAGGGGATACTCACAGGTCAAAGGGGGGAAAGGTCAAACAAGAACTGGAAAGAGAGCATTCAGATCATTCAGCTGACGGGCAAGAGTCGCATTCTGGGTGTTGTCCAGGTAGGCAAAGGTAAAAGCACAGGGGGCACAGAGGAGCAAGGTTTGTAATGGTTCCTGAGATTCATAAAAGGAAGAGTTGTGAGACCAGTCCAGAGTGCTGAGGAAAAGAACAAGGAAAGAGGAACTGTTTCCTGTAGCATCGCTGAGGGAGTATAGTTCTTATCTGCAGCAGACACAGTGAGGAGAAACTTTAATTTATCATCAGTGTCAATCAAGGAAACCACAGCTGGTCAAAATCATGCTCTGCACCGACCTCCACAACTGACATCTTTTCACATCAGTGAATCCTGTAACTCTCAAATCAAAGCTGCAAGCACAAATAAAAAGCCCGAGTGCAACAACAGAACAATTTGAGTGGTGTTTACGTAGATTACTCATTGACAAACTGCACAATTGGTGTAGTGAAAGATTGCTGTTTAGCCCACTTATGTGCGAAGAGAGTGTACACACACAACACAATCGATTCAACAGTCACGCTAGCCTCACATGAAACAAGCTTGGAACAGGAGCATCTGAAGCTGCCTGGCAAATTGGGGGCATGCAGTTATAGATTTTTAGTTAGGAGGCCGGTTGTGGATGAAACAAATGCAAATTTATGTATCAATGCCCTCATTTAACATCTCTGAGAGCAGAGACTGGCACAGAACAAGAGCTCAGCTGGATGCTGTTTGTGTGTGTTTTTCGGGTGCCAGCGGGTGCATGCGTTCTCACACATGTGTGGGTGCGTGTACACTTTTGGCTCGTAGTCGAGTATATGTCTGTTTAAGGCTGTGTTTGCTTTTCAGGGATGCTGCTATTCTGTGATCAAAAGAAGAGGCACAAAGGGAGAAGCGAGAGAAAAAGGGGGTGAAGCTATTATTCTCAAAGGGGGGCGTCTGTTAGTTAGAGACGCCGCTTTAATCAGACACACTGTGACTTTCGACAGACATGATCACAGGGGACAGGGTGTAAATTCCAATCAACCAAAGGAGACCTTTAAAAAGTGCTAAGCAGGAAAGTAAAATGTTTACTGCTGTACCACCAGGAAGCAAGAACGTTCTGTAGAAATTACAACGGGGACTTCAAGTTCCCTTTTGCTTACAGAAAACATATGAAGAAGGAACCTCGCCAGACCGCAGGGAAGCTGTGCATGGCGACCACAAGCTCACCCAAATAAACTCTTCATGCATCAAAAACCAACTATAACAAATGACGTGTAACTACCACAATGCTACATGATCAAGAATTTCGTGGACGCGAGTTACACCAGGACCCAGCGGAGCAAGCATGTATAATACCATCATGATAGCACTTCTATTCCGTACGGGCATAAAAACACTTCACTTCAATGAGTCTGTAAAATAAGTGAACCAGATGCAGTGACAAAAACACCACACTACATCACACTGTGGCATTGCATTGTTGGACAAGGCGCAGCCATGGAATACACCGGACCAGATCACACCCATTGAGTCGCATCTGGTTGCTAGACTCAGCTGAGACTCCAGATGAATGACGCCCCAGAAACAGGCCAAATAAACTGGCCATCACTGGGCCATCATCAAAAATGAAATGACCCAGAATTGAATCAGCCCAAACTCAGCATGACCGAAGACATACCTTTAGCCGAACCTAGTTGCCCGACTCAGATGAGACTCAGGATAATGACACCCCAGAATTAAGCCAAACAAACCGGCCTGATTTCGGCAGCAGACACCGCCATCACTGGGCCATAATCAAATATGACCTTGCCTAAGCATCAGGCCAAACTCAAAGTTGAGTCATGTCCTGTTGCTTGACTAGGCTGGGACTCAGGATGAATAACTCCCCAGAATGGGGCCAACAAAACTGGCCCAATTCCGGCTGCCGATACTGCCATCATTGGGCCATTATCAAAAATGGCCGCCCAGAATCAGCCCAGACTCAGCACGCTGGAAGAGATAAGTTGGGCCACATCCAGTTGCCCATCTCGGCTGAGACTTGGGATGAATGATGCCCCAGAACTGGGCCAAATACACCCTCTAGATTCCGGCTGACAATGACCTGACAAAAACTTCTCTCAAACTTGGCTTGCTGAAAGAAACAAGTTGGCTCACGTCCAGTCACCCTACTCAGCTGAGACTTGGGATGAATGACGTCCAAGCATGGGGCAAAGTAAACAACCCAGTTCCTGCTGCCAACACTGCAGTCACTGGGTGGTGATGGTTAACTGATTCACTGGATTTTGAGCATGTTTCAATATTGTAATTATATTATAATTACTGTTTTGTTGTTGGACAGTTTTTTAACCACATGCATAAATTGTCCAGGTGCTGAACTAACAGAGGTGGCTTGTATAACAGTGTGACGTTACATTCCCTTCATAAAGACAAAGAAGTTGCTTCTCCTTTGGTCCTGTAATATCATTGCTGTTGATGTCTGACAGTGAAAGCTGGCTCTTGTGGATTTAAACAATATCTATGATACAATAAGAGTCGAGCAGAAGAGGTCAAACAGTGACACCGGCTGAGAACGAGACATTCCAACAATTTTAAGCAGTGGAAGAAGCATAACTTTACAAATCCACCTCGGTAAAAGGCTGAAACAGTATAGCTCAGTCCAGTCCCGTTTACTTGGTAGAGTATGAAATTCTATTAAGACACAACAGCACAAGTGAAAGCCCTGACGGCCAGAGCCGAGGCAAGTTAATCCTGCGAGTTGACTGGGTGCAGCTGAGGGCTTAGAGCAGCGGCTTAACACAAGGCCGTGGCTTTGGAGCACCTGCCAGTGGTCAGTCATGCCTCAGCCGGCTGAGAAAGACAGGACGTGATTATAACACGTCATAATTAACTACACTGTACTAAAACAATCCTCTCTTCATTGTTGACTGAGACACAGACGAGCCTTTAAACATTAATCTATTGACTGTCAGATCAAGAGATGCAGAGACATTATGTTAAAACTAAGAGTTAAGTTCTAAACAGTGTTTACAGGACTAGATTTAAATGTGAAAACAGTCTACATGTTGTAATATACTGAAACACTGCGGACACAACAGTTATATTAACATCCATGTTTAACTAAACAACTTCAACCTAGATGTCCAGGTTAAAACTGAGCTAACTGAGTGTAACAGATTACTTATAAAATGTCTGTAATAACATCAGTTACCCAAAAACCAAATAACTTGAATACAACATTTAATCAAATCAGCAGTTTCATATTTGTAATTGTCATATTGCACATGCACATCACAAAGCAGCAAGATACTTTGGGAGATAGAAACACTGACATTCAGCAGCTGGAAATATTCTCATTACTTTGATTTTGTCAGGAGGAAAGTGACACAAGCATCGTTGCTCTGGGATGTGGTACTGAGACCAACCAAACCAAACCACCTGAAACACCTTCTATGACATGAAGCTCCAGGAAATACACCCCACCAAAGGTGAGCCCTCCTTGGCTGCAGGGGATGGCTGAAGCTCTACACTGCCTCAACAACCCAAACTGGATTTTAATCGTGGACAGCTGCAGGCTGCAAGGGGCAAAGAACTACTGAAGCTTGTGGCTGGATGAAATGTTGCGTATCTTCACAACTGACTCTCCATCTTTCAGACAGGTCCTTGGGAAAAAGAAAACCCCCACAACCCAGTCTCACTCCAAAGTCATCAAATACCAGCACTTGGGCAGTGACTTCTGGTGTCAGACACTGACGAAAAAAGACTGCCTTTCACGCGGCATGATAGGCGGCCGATCACCGTTATTCTATAATGGTGCCTGGTGGCACCAGGAGGAAACACAGTGGGGCAACAAACGTAAGTTACAGGTGCAAAAGTCCAACTAGGGTAGGCGTGAGGGGTGGTGGATGGGTCCAACAACCACCGACTTTCATCCAGAAAGCTGTAAGATTATAAAGTTGTTGTTTTTTTCTAAACCCAACCACGTGCTTTTATTATTAAAGGGAAAAAAGTCAATTCACGAAAGAGACTGTATGCAAACTGCACATTTCCTGTGAAGTGTATTTTGAAAACAGACAATGCATGTAACAGGCTGAAGTTGACACGGTTGTCCCAGAACGTCAACAACCAACACACCCAGGGTACCTTGCATGTCATATGTGGACGTTAAGAGTCCATGACCAAACGTCGATATGTGACGAGGTCGGAGTGAGAATGTGTTGGCCCCTAAGGTAAATGATAGCTATCTTACATTAGCCTTAGGCGCTTATCACAGAGGCGAGAATGTGAAGTCTCATTTTTAAGGAAAAAGGACACAATTACCAATTTTGTGGGGTGTAGAGAAAAGTAATACGAGTAGGGTATCGAATTACTGTTGGCAGGGAGTGTGCGCCCCATCGAGTAAATGGCAACAGTAAAAGGACTACACCTTTCCAGTGTTCCAATCACTCAGAGTGCTTCTACACTACGTGTCACATTCACCCATTTACACAGACATTCACACACTGGTGGCCAAGACGACTATACATGTTGCAACCTCACCTCAACCTCTCACACACCAATGGAACAGCCATCGGGAGCGAATTGAGGCTCAGGGATACTTCAACATGCGGGCTGGAGGCTCTACTTCTGAGCCACGGCCGCCCTACAAGAGGCTGAGTCCAAGTTCCTTTGCAGTGTTGCGAGTTCAATTCAAACCTGCAACCTGCTGCGTGTCGTCCCCATTCTCTATCCCCCTTTCCTGTCTCTCTAGTCGTACTGTAATAAAGGTAAGATGCCCTAAAAATAATCTTTAAAACAAAACAGTATCAAGTAATGAATAATAAATTACATTTTTTGAGTAACAAGCTCAACACTTGTTACAAACAACCACAGTGTTCCATCATGCAACACCTGCCCAGGTTTACTCTGTTAACATAATATCAGCACATCACTGCATCTAATAAATTCTTTTTATCACACCACACAAAGTTTTGAGGATATAAATCAGACGTTTCACTTAAGATTGACTGTTATCTCTTAAACCTGAAGTCATAACTGTGCATATTAGTCCCATCCATCCCTCGCCTGCGAGTCTTGCCTGACTGCATGTGTGCACACGTATTTGTGTATAACTCCATCCACGTAGGTGTCTGAAACTGTGTATGTGAAAAGTTAATTGTCCGTATTTGCATGCGGTATAAAGCAGCGGCGGGAGGCAGACCTGGCACATGCTCCCTCCCGCTGATTTGAGCTGTCAACCGCATTTATTAACTATGATGAATCACCCCTCCACTTCACATCCAATCAAAGGCCTCTCAGAGGGACTCAAATCTGGTCACCTTTAACTAAATGATTTTCTTGGCCCATGGTGCGCCAGCCAGTTATTGGACTGGCAACCTGATGATATGGCTGCTGTTAGAATTATTCTGCCAATGGCCCACAGCTGGATCAGTCATTTCTGAAACAGTGTGGTGAATTAATTGGCCAGCTGACATGTAGCGGCATGGGGATGTAGATTTAAAAGACCTGGTTGGGAAGAGGAAAGTGCTGTACAGTGGGTGAGACAGGGAATATAAAGGTGTTCTCTTGACCTTGCCTTTGATTTGGATTAAATCTGAACCAGGTTCAGTCCTTGCTGCATAATACAGTGCATTTTACAATGCAAGCTGACAGTTACCACTGAATCAGAATAATCTTTCTCCCACAATGCAGAGGAATTTTCCTTAAGCCTTGCCTTTCCTCCGAAAACCAACAACTTCAATCCATCTATATTTAACCACAAATACATTCATACGGCTCTCAGGATCTCCGCAGAGTTCACATTACTGCACGCGTTATGCTAAAAATCAACTGTACAGAGATGAGACAAGGTCAGTGAAAACACAAATCCCCAGCAGGCCGTGTCTTTCTCTCAGAACACGAGAGCAAAGCTCCGTCTGGAACCGTACACCTCGAACCTTGCTGAAGGATAAAGCCTTTGATCCCGGCCTGAACGGAAGAGCTTGGGCGGAAAAGATGGAGGGAGCAGGGGGAAAAGGAGAGAAATCAATAGATTCTTGTAGACACAGCCTCAAGTTTCCAATCTAACACAGCGCCGTATTGATTAGGCTTCATATGAGACAAGGCGCAGGGACAGTAATGTCGGCAGTGGATTTGGGAGTCTTTAACAAAACAAACCCGGTGCAGGGGACGGAACGATGAGGTCTACTGGGACAGTTTTTTTCCGTAATGCTTTGCAAACAGACGACAAACTGGAGATGAGGACTTACATGATGGATGGATACAGTGTGAGGATGTGTACCAGACACGCCATGCCAGTTTAATACAGACAATTTGAAGAGTACCAGCTGATACCTACGGTACACTACAAGACTTTGAAAAGACTTCAAAAAATACAGAGCCCCTCTCACATCTAAAGGCAGTGTGAGCTTTTGGTCACACACTGAAAGATTTTTCAAAGACTGGTGATCTTGCAGGGTCACTATTTACAAAACTACAACTAGATTCCTTTGGAGATTATTTCCCATCCTGCTCCTGGTGGAAAATATTACACCAAACTTCCTTTAAGAAATACAACATATTAACAATTCCTAGAAGGTGCTGTATGTCGACAGTATTCTTATCAGTTTGGCAGCAATATTATTAATGAAGATGAACTGTGTTTGTGTACAAACTTTACATTTTGGATTTTGTAACCCTTTGAAACCTGGAGCGACATCACTTTTCTTGTGCTGCTTTCAAACGCCTTTTGCAATTATTTTAACCTGAGCAAATAGATTTAGAAAATAGTTTTTAGAAAGCCAGGGAAAAAAGAAAAAAGCTACATAAAAAACAATATTTATGATCATTATTACTGTATATTAAAAATTATGTTACAGAATTATTGCAGTGTTTAAGCTCCTTTCCCGAGTCATTTTGCTGTTTGTCTGTTTGCCCCTGACTTTCTTTCCTTTTTGTTTATTTATTTATTTTTACTAATTTTCTTGATTTTAATTATCTCATTTGTACTAATTTCTTGCTAATTTTTTGGGTTATTTCTTCTTATGTTGCTCATTGCCTTCTTCTCATGTTTTTGAAAGACATCAGGCCAATTTGCTCATACTTTCAGTGCTTTCAAAGAGTTAACTAACTACTAATGGAAGGAGACTGTGGCTCACTCAGCTAATTTATACAATTTAAAATGTCATAGGCTTGTGCTAATAATGTTAGCATGTTATATTTGCTTGGAAAACATAGTACTTTGAGACAGCTGTTTTGTCAGTGAAGCTTGTGAGCTGTAATAAAGTAACGTCACTTTTGTCCCTGGCTTCATATGTGTAGAGAAAAAGTTTGCTAGCTGCTAGGATAATTTATACAATGTAAAATGCCATAGACTTGTTCTAATAACATTAGCATGTTGTATTTGTGGGGAAAATGTGTCCAGATAAAGACAAGTGTTTGTCTGTGAAGCTGCGAGTTATAGTGAAGCTGATTTATGTACTTGAGTCTGAAATTGTCTCTAATAAGCCATGTTTAATGTGTGATTAATGTGTGTTTTGAATCAACTAAACTTTACAGCACTGCACAGAAACCTCCGCCGCCAACTAGTGTTTTGGAGATGTAAATGCAGAGTGACACAGACACACCACCGCACAAGTATAAATGCTCACAACGGCGTAGGCTCTGCATGGAGCTAACACACAAGTATAAATCCGCCTTAATCAGCCTCAGCTGGACTCTCTCAGATGTATTTGAGCTTTGACATAAGTATGCTGATACGCTAACGTTACCATACTAGCATGCTATCTTGTGCCATGTAAAGTTTAGCTTGTTAGCATCAATATTTAGCATTTACTCAAAGCACAAATGAAACCTCACTAAAACTAGTTGGCACATGTCCACAGATCTCTGAGTGTGTTCATGCTCCTCAGCCTCCGAGACATTCAGAAAAGGGTCTGTGTGTGTTAAATAGAAATACATGCAATAATCACAACAGCAGAACCGTACTCAAACAAACATGGCTCTGAGGTGTCTTGTGTTGTAGAAACCAGCTTGCACTTGGGCTGAAACTAAAGAGCGAGTGAGGAATGAGCACGCATGGCACCAAGCGTCCCGCTGAGACTCCATTGACACCGAATCTCTGCCAGCTCCTGGTGTGAGAACGCTAGACAATAAACAGGATGCGGCTGCGGTGACTTTTTAAGCCGTAAAGCCGTCTGACTATCTACTAGTTGAAAAGCTGAGAGAGGAAAGCGTGTGAATCAAAATGCCTGCAAACACATTCAGTCTGCGTTAAAGTTGCTGTGAGTCAGACCAGACTGAGAGCTGCACTCCGTCTGTGATTGACAGGCAGAAATAGAAAAGGTCTTTTAGTGACGCAGCTTGGATTAAATTATCTTCAGGGAAATGAGTCATTTAGCTGACAAAGGTGAGGGAGTAGCTTTCTGGAAGTGATACAAAAGGGTTTTTAAGTACGCTGGTGAGGTCAGAAGTGCACGACTATAACACCAAAACAAATCAGGGGACTTGTGACCACATCAGCTTCGTGTTCCTAGAACTGAGCTGGTAAGAGACATATAAGTGGTGATACACTGACCCCACTCTGTCTCTGCTTAATTAATCTAATCATCCTCCACGAGATGAGTTAAAAACAAGTTTGATCTTCTGAATGTCAACATCTGGGGTGAAGGGAGAAATACTGATTACAACTGGACTAAAACAGTGAGTCAGTAGGAAAATATATTGTGGGGTTTGCTGTGAGTAAGAATTATGAGTTTTTTGATAAACAAGCTCTATCATGATGTTTTTTAATGCACTCACGCTTCTGATTTACATTCACTTTGATTAAAAAAGGCAGTGTCAATCAATGAATTTTCATCGTAGATTAATGAATGGTCACTGAGCACCCTGGCACCCTAAAATTACCATACATACCACTATGCAAAATGTTATACTTCCTGTGAATATAATCCAATCACTCATATTTCCACATGTATTTTGTGTCTACTTTGTGTTAAGACCACCAATGAATGATTAGAGAAAAGTGAAATCAAACACTGACTGAAGAAATTACAGCAAGGTATTAAATAATAGCATCAAATCATGAGTGATCAATTCAATTTTGAGGCTACTTTAATCATATATTGATTAAACTGTGTGCTGAAGTGGAACAGTCTAAAGAGTATTTGGTTGTCAACGCTCAGTTTTCCAGGCATACTCAATTTAAGCAATCCCAAGACTGTTAAGGAACCCCGTGTGTAGAAATATTTAAATACAACATTTTGAAAATTGCCAATAGTCCTTTCTTCCCTTGCCAAAATTTTGCAGAAATGTGGAGCATTGTTTGGCCCCCTTTCCGACAAGACCTGATACCTATGTCTTCAGTGTAGCTTTAAAACTGAGTTGATACAGCAGGTTTTATACGCTAACTTAAGGGTCCGTCCCAGTACCCCACCTTAGCCCTACCCCTACATTTGCGTGTTCCCACGAGGGCTAGTGGTGTCCCAATTCCTTTTTGCGTGTAGGGGTAGGGGGCATAACGAGGGGTAGTGGGTATGAAACTAGCCCTTCGGAGCGAGGGATTTCAGATGCTGACTTGCCAGCGAGGGGTAGACGTTGCCATGGCTACCGCTGAGCAAGACACGGGGAAAAAGTTCATACATAGCTAACGTTACCATCGTCAGGTTGCTTGTTAGCTAGCTAGCTAGCTCGCACTATCTGGCGTCTGTCACGTGTCCTGTTCTGCAAAATTGTCGGACTTTTCACATTACGATAACACGCCAGCTAGTATAACTATGCTGCCTCGTAATGTTAGCTGGTTAGCTAGCTAGCAGAAGTCCCCTGTTGTCTGTCGTTCATCAAACGAAGCATGATGAATTGTCATGGTCAGATAAACAATAACAATATTTATTGATGAATGTACCGAATGATCGGTAGGATGAATGAGACTCCGTTGTAGATGCCGGTTGGAAATGTAGATGGCTCGCAACTTCCTGTTTAAAATAGTTACGTAGGCTATGCATGAACGTAACCGACGCGGTGACGTAGTGAGTGGTGTCCCAATTCCTAGGGAAAGATTTCAACCCCTACCCCTCGTTGCTTCATTTCGAGGGCCAACGGGTAGTGGGCAAGGGGGGTACTGGGATTGGGCCTAAGTGTGCCTCACTCCTCACCATCAGCTCTGCCTGTCATACCTGCCGCTTCTTTACTTTTTGTTTGTTTGTTTGTGTGTTTGTTTTTGCCAGACATTTGTCTGTTGCCTCTCTGCTTCTTTCACTGTCTTATTCTCTCTGTACCCTGGATTTTCCTTTAGTGGTCCCCAATTTTTGGTGAGGCATTCTGACTCAGCTAGTCAGTCTGCAGTCCACCTCACATTTATATTAACAGCACTTGTGAGTTCTGCGCATCACACACCTGACCCCCTCTGTCAGATGGACTGCAACATTTCACAGTACCTGCAGTGGTTGGGAGCATCAGACGGCACGTTGAAATGTGTTTTAATGATAGAAATTCATTTACATGTATCGTCATGTCATCCTATTTGACGCCTCCTGATGGCGAGCCTGAGTATCACTGGTATAAACCAAATGTTGAGCAGGGTGTCTTTGAAGGTTTAACAACCTTAAAGGGATACTTCACCTCCAAATGATCCTTTGTATATCAGTCACTCACCCCATGTTCTGATGAATTCGAGAAGAAAACTCAGTTTTTCTTGCATGCCTCCAAGGTGAACGAAGAAACCAAAACGAAGAAAATTCTTGAGTAACTGAAGTGAGGCTGGTATTACATCAGATGTTCAATAATCAATTGTCATGGCCAGATAAACAATAACAATATTTATTGTTAATATTTAAAACACTTTCGCACAGTGTCACATAATTAAAGTTTTGGATTATTCATTCACCGTGGATGCATGTGGGGGTTAAGCATTCCTTCAAGGTCTGGAAACACTGATCATGTCTGGCTGTTATGTCAAGATCGCTGCCAGTCCTGATCCAGTGTATCTGATTGGTGCATCAGCAGGCTAAAGGCTGGGAAAACAGTGAGGAACCACCCACTCCTTCAAAAACTTTTATAAAGTAAACACTAAATCTGCTTGGTGGCAAACGGTGGAGGACTGTTTATATCCAGAGCAACTCCCAGCTATAAATGCATGTGACTGAATAAGCGTGAAGCAGGGAATGGCACCAAAAGGAGCAAGTGTGCTCAGTCAACCAACTCTGGATAAATAAAGGCAGAAAAGTAAAGTTAAGAGAACAGCAGGATACTCTCTCCCTCGCCCTCCAAAAGATACAGCACAATAAATTATGTTTCTACCTCTGCAACTCCTCTGCATTCCCTCCCCGACTCTATCTCACTCTCACATAAACACACACGCAGATGCAGCCGTACACACAAACACAAGCAGGGAAAGAGATAGCAGTAGACACTCTTATCTGGAAACATTGGCAGCTCATAATGAGAGTGACTTCCTCTGCAGCCAGTGGTTGAGTGGTGCTGACAGCCTCTCAGCACTGCGTGTCAGCATGGGGGGATTTGAAGCGCTGCCTTGGCTTGACAGCCGGGCCACGCACTTACAGATGTTTTCACACTCGCAACGCACGCACATATATGCACACACCGCTGCGACTGCGCTTCAAGGTTGACTTGAGTTGTAGGAGGGAAGAGGACAAGATGTGTTTGAAGTCTTGACACATGGAAAAGACACAACATTGAGCTTTGGTGTATTGGGGCTTATGAGTGGTGAGTGGGTGATGTACAGAGAGCTCCTGCCGCTGCACCAGCCAACTGGGAGGAGGATTCAGCTTAAGGAGAGAGTTTAAGCCAAGCAGACATCAATACACACCGACTGGGAGGAAAAAAATTCATTACAAGCCAGAGAACACTTTCTGATTACGGCATAGCTGCCTGTAAAACACGAAGAACTTGGAGATAAAGAGCTCCAACATCCAACATCTGTCCAGATTAGTTGAGTTTGAGTAAGTTACTGAAGCCCTTGACATGTAAGGACAGGGAGGGGAAACAGTTCAGACACATTTATAAACTCTGTCTATCGCTTTGCATCGTACTGTCCTGTAAATCTCAAACACTGTCCTGTTTACTCCAAACTTTGTGAAGTACAGACGGTGGTTTAAGATAAGTGCTGCCGACCTAAATGCTATATTATCACTTCAAAACTGCCAAACAACTGTAAAAGGTCAGTCCGCAGGCCAGAGCGAAAATGATACGTTGTATAAACTCATCTTTATTCATAGGTCGCACCTCCTGGAATCTGTGATGTTCTTATCCGTTTTCACTCACTGCCACCCCGTCATTTAACCACAGCTGCTGTATTTACCTTAAGTCACTTTTGGCTGCGGCCCAGCCTGTCGATTACAGTGCCTGCCACTTTTTTTTTTTCTTGTGCCGTGTCATATTTCTCTCGCCCCTCGACACACTTGTGCTAAACGACAATTGGCTCACGCATCGAAACGGTCTCTTATCTGCAAACAGTGCAATCATGTGCCATAATCTTTGTGGCAGTGTGCCAGAAATGTTTGAGACAAATCGCCTGTGACGGCCGTGCCACACTAAAGGTTGTGTGATTCCCATGCTCACCCACACCATTACCACATGTTCAGCTACCTTTAATTTGCAGTCACTTAAAATACATTTAATACATTTGCTGAACAACACATTGTTTTCTAGATCAGTGGTTCCCAACTGGTGCAGCCACAGGGTCCAGATTTCTCCACAATCATTGGTTCAGTGACACAGTTTAATATATTCAGTGTTATACTTGTGTTCAGCCATGTCATTGAGCTGGTTTGCTGTCTCTGTCAAGTAGCTGTCTGTTGTCACTCAGCCTACAGCAGGACACAGTACTTCAAAATAAAAGCCCTGTGCTGGAAATTCACTGCACTTAGAAAGTGATGTGTTTTTTAAAAACTTAAATTGTTTGTGAGTCACATGTAACCCACTTTTGGATCACGAACCACCAGCTGGGAACCAATTTTCTCTACTTTACATAGTTCTGTCATTTTGCTTTCACTTTTGTGGGTTATTTATTTATTTCTCTTTGTCTTTGAGTTACCTGAAGTCACTTCCTGGTTGGAGTTCGGCAAAAGATGGGGCTGAGGGCGGAGCCTGGTTTTATGCAGAAGGCCATCCAATGGAACAAACCAAGAGCTGTGACATCACGGGGGAAATTAGGGGGTTCTTTAGCCCCGTTTCCACCGAGCAGTACGGTTCAGTTCAATTCAGTTCACTTTTTTCCTGTTTCCACTGTGAAAAGTTGTGGATGGTACCAACAGGACCATTCCATACCGTCCCCATGTTTGGTCCCCCCTCTGTTGGGGTACCTAGCACTAAAAGGTGGAGCTGTGAACCCTGCAGTCTGATTGGTCAGTAGCGGACGGTCACTCTGCTCAGGGCTGAGTTGTGTCTGGTTTTGAGGATCATGTAACCACTGTTCATACTGTGGAGAGTTTTATTAGTAAACTGTAACTATAAAATGAAAGGATGTTGAGAAAAAATAACTTCATTCACTGGGCCGACTGCCGGCAACTTTTAAGGTGGAACGTTAACTTGTAATGTTACTCAATGCATGAGTTGATGACGTGAATCCATCAGCACACCTTAAATTTCACTGTGACAATTTTGATTTTTTTTTCCTTTCAGTTTTTAAATGACACACACTTTTAATAATAAGTGGGTCTTCAAGCGTTTATATACATTAGCCCTTTTTAAACAGGAATTGTGCAAATTTGCAGGAAAGCCCAATCAGTCTTCGTTCAGCATTGGCAGTATAAAAACAAAATCAGGGAGTGCAGCAAAATGCCGCCTACCTACTTTTGTTTATACAGAATGCACCTTTTTCGGGGCAATGGGGGGCGTGAGCAAGTAACAAAATGTGTAGCTCAGCGTGTGACATAAACAGTGACGTGGGAGGGAAGCCGCGGCTGGTCAGTCCTTCAGCGATTCTCTTGTTAACAGGCCTCACCGTCCCCATCATCTGGCGGTTAATGGCCTCTTCGTTTGCGAGGACAAGGAGGGCGCACAGTTCCTTGTCTCCCCAGCTGCTCATCTTTACAGTGTCTGTCAGGTTTGTGTTTCCTTCTTGCTACTAGCTGCTCGCTAATTCCTGCTATCAGCTGTTTCCTGTTTATCCACCGCCAGTGGGTCACATGTGCGGCGTCATCAACAGCTCCTCCCACAAGTCATCAACAGCCCCTCCCGTTGCGGAAGGCCGCTTCGTTCTTTTTAAACTAAAAAGGTTCCACCAATATGTCTACCCTACGTGGTGGAAAATTGGGCACCTCGGATCAACTCTCCAATCCGGCTCTGTGTGTCTAAATGCTTACAGCTTGCCGGCAAAACGGCCCAACATTCGCCGAAAATCTGGCAGTGTAAAAGGGGCTATTGATTTTGACCACGACAGCTTATATTCTAATCCTCATTCAGAGAAAACAAAAAAGCGTTGTGGAGCGTTGTTCCTGTGGGCTACAGCAACACTAAACCCCTGAGCTTGCCTGAGAAGGACTAAATGCACAAAGCTGCTATTTTTAAATATCCCATGGAGAGAGACTCTCACTGCAGCCTGTTCTGAAAATGTGGGCATGCAGCCTCGTTCTGTGGACGATAAACCAGGTGCAGACTTCCATCTGTGTCACCGCTGATGAGGAAATACAGCGTTTCATTTGGTCTGATGAGCCAGTATATCTGTCGCCCCATTGTCTCAATTCATTAAGTCTGTTTGTTGAGTTAACGTCTAATTTTGTTAACCTTATTCTTCAGTATTGTTATGTTTTGTTGATCTCTTGTAAGGTCCCTCGAACTCAAAATCTGTTATCTTTTGACATTTGCTTTGTAAAACGTATTTTTTGGGGATAATAAACCACCTCTTTAAACTTTTAGCTCTGACTGCTTGGCCCACGACATCGCCCCATTCCCCTAATGTAGACGTGCTTTTCAAGTCAAGTTTACCTCAGCTGGGCTTTGGCTCTGATAATAAGAATTCAAGAAAATAAGGAGAGCTGGGCATGCAGTTTGCTTTTAGATATTCAAGGTGAAGGAAAACAACATGACGCAGACGAAGGACAAGACGGAGAAATGCAAAAAGTAACAGATGAAACATTTTAAAAGAGCTGGTGTCCATGAATACAGTAAAATCCACCCAGGCTGTGTGTTCATCCATTCATTTCCTTCCCCAGTTTGATTTTCCAGCAGCCTGGGTCAAATGGTGTGGCAGTAATTGCGAGTCCACTTGAATCTCAGAATAATGCTTTCTGTTTCTGTGTTGCTCCTTCTTGCATGGATCACTGACTCATAAACACGGGCAACTGGCGAAGAGCACGGCAGCCATTTCATCTAAACTCTGCTCTCTGCTTCCTCGAAGATTATATGAACTCATGCGGTGCGATAGCAAATTATTGTTTTTTCAGCTCAGCGTGATGTCTACCTTTTTTTTTTTTTACTGATTTACAAAGCTAGCATCTTTCAGAGCATTCCAAAAAACACCAACATCTGCAGATATATTCACCAAAATGAAAAAGCATCACCTGTAATAAGATAAACTTTGTGCAGCACGTTTAACACATGTAGGCATGCTCCTATGTGTGTATCATGCATGTTGTATGTGTTCAACGCAAAGAGAAACCAGCACACTTTCCCACTAATAGAGAAGCAGTGGTCTCGGTGGTTCCACCGGCAGCAGAGGAACTCACTGAGCCCTTTAATGGACTGAAACAGAGACATCACAACAGGTTGCAACAGGAGCTGCTTTAGAGACACGGAGAGAAGAAGATAAAGGGACTGAACACAGGGATATGGTGGAGAGGAGCGACCAACGGCCTGAATTCAAAAATGAGAAGAAAATCATGAACGAACACACACGCTTCGTTACATCCTCACACACACTGTGAGTCTTTCCTGCCACTGCAACTGATGTGTTGCATAAGTTCACACTCAGCTTTCAGATTTAAAACTGTCATCACTTCGTCACGTGAATATATCATGTTGACAACGATTTAAAAAGGAGTACACAACATGTCGGTTTTAACCCTTCACTGTCAACATCTGAAAACTATCACCGAAGTAAAAACCTAGATTACTGCTTCACAGTTATATCCCTCTGTGAAGCAAGCAAGTTACAGTTACAGTTTACATCCATGTCTGTGAAAACACACATCTTCCCCCAGCATATACAATCAGCGCAGTTTCAAGATTTGAGTCACCAATTCAGTATCTGACCAAATGTCTCTCCTTCTGTTCCTGAGTTACGGTGCAGGAAAATGGCCAGAAAAGTGTTCTTGCAGAACATCATGATGCCACAGTGACCTCAGAATTATCTTTATTTATAAAGCGCTTTACATGTCAATAATTAAAACAGACAAGACATGGAAACAGCAGCTTCTAAAAGAAATGATAAAACTACTTTGGTTTGGACAATCTGAGGAAACAACAGACAGTTTCAATGAACTTTCAATAAAACTCTCAGATGAAAGCATGTTTTAAGACGGGACTTAAAAGAGATCACTGACTCGTCCAACCTGATTTCCTCAGGCAGATTGATCCAGAGCCTCGGGGCCCTGACAGCAAACACTCTGTCCCCTTTTAGCTTTCAGCCGGGCCTCTGGAGCAGATGAAACACTGCTGCCAGAGGACCTCAAAGTACGTCCTGGCATGTACAATACTAAGAGGTCAGAGATCTCACTGGGAGAGAGGCCATGAAGAGCCTTAAAAGTAATCAGTAAAACCTCAAAATCTACTCTCAAACAAACTGGGAGCCTCTGGCCACGGCACTCGCCAGCACAGAGGCAAAAAAATCAAAGTTTCCATTTGTTGTTAAATGTGTGACACGTAAACCAGTGACTTCCAAACAGCAGAGATATGCTGACAGGGCTTGACGCTAACTTTTTTCCCAAGGAGCACATGTGCTTCTAAGTTGAAAAAGTAAGGAGCACACAAAGAACTTTAGGGGCACAATGTAAATTGATCAAATAATGTGTTTTCCATAATAAACGTGATGCAAATAGACATTTACAAGCAAAATTATTTAATGAATTTGTATAAGAAATGTACAGAAAGGTAAAATCATCAAGTTTTGAAAAAGTATTGCAATTTAATTTTGCCTTCAATGTTATTATCTTATATATATTATTTTACAATATGATTATCTTACATAATGTTATTACTATCCTAAAACATTCTCCAGGTCCTCTGAAACTCTGCAGGACTTATTTCCACCCTGCCCAGCAGTGGTTCCGTGGCGAACGGTCCCTAATTGCAGGGAGAACGGAGCAGGCTTCCCCAGAGGTCCGCTGCTTTTCCTGGTCCCTCGTCTCCGCCACACTTTGACTTATTCCCACCCAGCCGACAGCCTGGCCGTGGAGAACGGTCCCTAACTGCGGCAAGAATGGAGCAGGCTTCCCCGGAGGTCCGCCGCTTAACCTGGTCTGTCTCCGCCACACTTTGACTTATTTCCACGCTGCCGACAGTGGGACTTATATTCATTGTGCCGACGGTGGCTTGGAAAACCGCCCATAACCGTGTCACACGGGGAAGAGGGAAGAGGGAAGGCGGCTGGAGTTCCTCCAACATTTGCGGTTAGATTATCATATTTTTTTATTGACAAAAATATAGGCTGCTTCGGCTGATTTTTTTATGCGCACATGTGCCCCTAAATATTTTTTACAATTCGCACACACCTATTTTTAGTCGCAAATGCGAGTGAAATGCTCACACTGTCGAGCTCTGGCTGATCAGACATGGTGGACTGCAGCAACAGACAGGACAACATTCAGTCTGTACTGCTGTTGAAGTTATTTGGGAAACTACAGCAAGTCTTTAAACTTGTTTCAGTGCTGACATCACGTCCAGATTTAGACCACAGACACCAACAATCATTTATTTCTGTAACTGCTTATCCTGTTAGGGGTCATAGGGGTGCTGGATCCTATCCCAGCTGACATTGGACAGGTCACCAGACTATCACAGGGCTGACACATAGAGACAGACAACCATTCACACTCACATTCACACCTACGGACAATTTAGAGTCACCAATTAACCTGCATGTCTTTGGACTGTGGGAGGAAGCTGGAGCACCTGGAGGAAACCCACACTGACATGAGGAGAACATGCAAACTTCACACAGACGGGCTCCCCCACCCTGCGTTCGAATCAGTAACCCTCTTGCTGTGAGGCAACAACGCTAACCACTGCACCATCCACACACCAACGTAAGTCTCTCTAAACATCCATGACGATCAAAATAAAACATTAATAACTACAAAAAAAAAAAAAACACGCCCACAATGTTGCCTGTACTTTGCTTCTCTAAAAGCACCACTGAGGAATAAAACGCTGTACAGCAGTTGCTCATTTTTTGGTGCAGGGCAGTGAGTTGCTCACACTTGACTGTGACTCACTGCACTCGGCCCCAGAGGTAAAAGCACTCTGCCCTCAGTAAAGATCTGAAAATAATTAGCTGAATCCACCCAGCGGACCTGCTGTGTGCCGTGTGCGTGTGTGCGCATCTCTCAGCTAGAATGTTCAGATCAGTTAGAGCTGATTATTTAAAGGTTGAGTGTGTCAAACAGAGGGGGATTTAATGGCGTCTAGCAGCGAGGACTGCAGATTATAACCAGATGAAACTTCTCCCAGTTAGAATTCCGTCAGTGTTTGTTGTTAAGAAGGTTTTTACTGGGAGCTGAATTATCGACAGAGGTGAAAACAAACAGAGCGGCTGATTAAAATCAGTGAGTGAATCAGTTTTATGTCAGAAATCAATCAGCCAGTGTGGCCAAGACAACACCCTCCATGTCTCTAATGAAATCAGACTGACGCCTATGGGCGTTACATCGGGAACAGGTGCTCAGGGCCCAGCAGTGTGTGTTGAGTGTGTGTGCATCTGTGTGCTGTATGTATGGGTGTCACCAGAGATTAGTCCCTTGAGTCAGTGACATGGGGTCAATTATGGAATTACAGGATCATGGTGGCTGCCTATTGTTCCTACAGCCTGGGATCACTGAGTCGCACTGCCTCACTGAGACAGACACGTCCAGAGAGCCTCCTGAAATAGTGGGACTGACCACGGGCTGCTGACTCGGATCATAAGTGGTTCACAAACTGGTGTCTGAGGACCTGAGAGCATTCTGCGAAAGAAAAAGAGTTTCACTATGAGCTGGGATAAAAGTTAATATTTTATCTTCCAGCATCAAACTGGAAGTATGTAAAGACAGAAACATGTTCAGAGGAGATGTTCAGGTGATATACTGTAGAGGACCTCCTATAGAAACACAATGAGGAAATATTGTAGTCTAATATCACTCCTACCTCTTATTTAAAGTTCAGAGTGAAGCAGACCTGCATTTGCATAATATAAAAATGAGAATCCCCAGAGAGCACTTTTCATATTGCTCCCATTTCAAACTATGTATGTTTTTGTGGCTTTTTTGTGTAAATTCCTCGCCCTCCTCTCACTTCAGCGCGTCGCACCGCAGACCTGACACGTACAAGGCTGTCTGACTGATCAAAAACACGCTCTAAGCTCTAATCATTTCTGCCTTGATCCTTCTCCTGTCACCTTGCCCTTTAATTTCCACAAAAAGAGCAGAGCAGATGGAGTGATCTCATGCTTTCTCTTTCTGCACTCCCCGTCCGCTTAGCCTCACCCTGCTATTCACTGATTAACCCTCACCCCTGCAGCCCTCCCCTCGCACCCCTCCGTCCCCAGCTCCTGCGCTACAAGTCAAGAAATGCTGCCATTGTACATTTCTGCAAACCACAAATACATCACATTTGAATGTTTCATACGCATCATATTGATGTTTCTGAAGCGACATAGTGTATGAGCTGACTTTGTCATCAGGAGGTGGAGGGGACGGTGGATAGTGAGACGCCTGCCAAGGTGCACACCGCTGTTTGAGACCAACAAACAACAACAAAAAAGGTGTTTTTTAGCGAGTCGCTGCTGTGTTTCCGAGACGTTTTATGCACCAAACTTGGGTGTTTTTAAGGGATCTGTTGGTGGTTTTCTAGTAGGAATACTGCCACAATTAGCGGTTGATTTTCACCCAGACATCGCTGCGTTTCCTGCTGAGAGAGTGGCACGTAAAGCAGCTGTTTTTTAAAGAGACATTGCTGCTTTCCAATCAGCCCCCAAAACTAGGTATATTCAGCCTAAAAATCATCTCTTCCAAACCATAAGCAAGTGGTTTTTGTGGCTAAACCTAACTACACATTAACCACAGTGTTGTTGAAATGTAAAGTTCAACATATCTGCCACATAATAACGTGCAAATGTGACGTATCTGTGGTTTGCAGAAACATACATTGCCAATATTTTTCTGCTGATTTGGCTACTGAGTGTTTTTTGCTTTGTCTTTGGCCCGGTATACTGAGCAATTTTGGGCTGTCCCAGACAAACGCTGACCAACGTGAAAGAAATTTGCCGATATCTTTTTTCTCGTCTTGCCTGTCTCTAAAATGGTGGTCCTATGTCGCACAGTGAGGGAGTTTCAAGGATGGCTGTTGCGATCAAAGACAGCCTGGGATAAAATTCTGACAGTGTAAGAAATGTGGGATGACCATCTCACTGTGTGACTGATGTTACCACCTACGTCTGCTAACCAACCAACAGAAATGCAGCACGACATGACGCTGGAGCTAAACCCAAACAAAGAGACTAACAGCAGCTCGCCTTGGAGGCAAAACACGCTAAAAGAAATGTGTGGGATTCCAGCAAAGAGGAAAAGAAGGACGAAACGTGGAAGGAAATAGAGGCGGAGTTACAGCTGCCAGGTGAGACACCTAGCAGCTAGCAAACACACACACACACACACATACACACACACACACACACACAGTGTATAGTGCCCACAAAACTTTAGGTTATTTAATAATGTGTGCCTCTATGTTGAGCTTCGTATGTTGTATCCTACATACACATACAGTTTGCATACATCAAACTTGATGTCATACCCAAGTTTATTAGATCCATGTTGCACAGTGTAGCTTGCATTAAACTTGTGCAATATCACAGAAAGGGATACCACAGACTGATAACTGCACTTTAGGAGAAGACCCAGGGTGATCCAGTGTTACATCAAAACTGTCAGTTAAGAGAAACAGGTATTTACAGTAGATGACACTCGTCAACTAGTCCAGTGTTCCCAACCTAAAGGTTTGGATGTCCCTCCGCTCACATAAATCTCAGGGGTCGCAAGATGATTAAGAAACAAATAAATACAGATTTATCAAGGAGAAAGCCAGAAAAAATAAATGTGTAGCACTACACAAAATTACATTTATTTTTGCTGACTTTCTCCTGTGAGCTCTTCAGCTTATAACAACCCTTCAAATCAAACAATCTGAGAAGGAGAACTCATCTCACAGCTTGTGATGAAGAGTCATGTGGCTATTTCTTCATTTCAAGGTGTCGCAGGATAAAAAGGTCAGAGACTGGAGGGCGCTTTACTGAAGCTGACAGGAAGTGAAACACCAACACTTCTGAAGACTCATTTAAAAGGGAAAATGTCTGCATGTGCTGCCCTCTCAGATATGAGGACCTTCTGTTTTATATGATTGATTGATTGATTTTTATTTGTGTCATGCACACTTACATGTGCCCAACCCTCATGGGTTTACAAGACACCATCACAATGACGCTGCAGTAACAGTCAAAAGCACTGCTACTCAGTCTAGAAGCAGAACACTCTGCCTTTAGCCACAAATGAATCAAAATCTGAAACAAAACTCAAATTTTTCATGATCATCCAGGACAAAAGAGATCAACATAGACAGTGGTCGATTTACTGAAAAGTACATCCCTTATGTTTCCATATACAGGACAGTAAAACAGGAAGTGAACCTCATTCTCACCTTCACCTAAATTACACGCCAAACAAATTCTGTCTTCCTCTAGAGTGGCGTTAAACCTTCCAGTCTCTGAGGCTAAAGGTGACGTTCCTGAGCTCAACTTTGCACGCTTTTGTTTAGATTATACTCTAGATAAGGTTCCACACTGTAGCTGTTCTTTATGAGACAATAGAGTTGTAGTTTTGGTTTATATCAAGTGTCAGCAGACCGTTTTTCTCTTAACATGAGAGACATGTCACTCCTAATCTCCTGAATATCACAGATGAACCTGTTCTGGAAAATAAATAACACCTTGTTCTCATAATTTAAGGATTTTATGTCATTAGCCCATTGGACATCTTCAGAAGTCCATTCCCGAGCCGAAGCATTTGACATTTATGCCTGATGTTTGGAGGTTTCCATCCCGTATCTCCACTTATGGCCAAAACAGGAGTTCATTTATGGACACCCAAGAAGGATGGAATCGCTCTATAATGCACTGTGTTACAACTTGTATGTTCTTGAAAACCCCAAACAGCAGAGGTATAGTCACACACAGAGCACACATGAATTATAGAGCAAGATTGCCACGTTGTTTAACGTTGTTCAGTGCAGAATGTGAATGGTTGTCTGTCTCTATGTGTCAGCCCTGCGATAGTCTGGTGACCTGTCCAGGGTGTACCCTGCCTCTCGCCCGATGTCAGCTGGGATAGGCTCCAGCCCCCCCGCGACCCTCAAGAGGATGAAGCGGTTAGAAGATGAATGAATGAATGAGAGTGTAGATTCCAGTGCTCTACCCACTGACTGAGCCTGAACACTGACTGCTCCTTTAAATAACATGTGCTCTCCTCTGTAATGTAATATTCCCGTTTTGTATATCATTGTAAACTGAACAGCTTTGGGTTTTGAATTGCTGGCTGGACCAAAGACTTCACCTTGGGCTCTGGGACACTGTGGGAAGCATTTTGTGTCTTGTTTTTGGACATTTTCTGTGCTAAATTGTAATGCAAGTAAATTAAAAACTCACCCATAAATTAACCATAGATGAAAATAATTATTAGCTGCAACTCATTTCTCCATAACTCCTTTAATAACAGCTCACGCTGATACGATGTCCGATCTCTGATGCTCACAATGAGAGATATACAGTACATGCAAAGCCATCAATCAATATAAAGAGGCATTTGGACATGAAATAAGGAGGACCTGCCTTCGCCGTAACAATGACACCATAAATCTGTCTGTTGGCGCTCCTGGAACCTGCAGCTCAGACTGTCGATAGATGTCACCTGCCTCTGATGTGAACTACGATCCTGTGCTGCACATGCTTCAGCGCTGATGGCCTGTGGGTGTCTCATCCCTCCTGCGACCGGCTGCTATATCAAAGGCCAGAGATGTATATAGTGTGACGTGGTGAGAGTCATCCTCTTTCTCTACAGAGAGACTAAAGAGGAGAGAATAGGCTTTACAAAGCAAGCTGTCTTCTCAGCGGGGGTTTGTTTAGAGGCAAATTGGTCATGAAGTCGATGCCCAGGCCAAGATTTTGTTTCTATGTATCTCAGTGCCCACGTTATGATCTCACCCTCCTCTAGGAGAAGCTTCGGTTTAGGGCAAATCAGCCTATTGTGAGATAAAAATGAGAGAGGAAACAGAAAGAAAAGGCTCCTCTCTGTGAAAAGGGGTCAAAATATCAGCCTTGTTCTCTGAAGATGTGGGGGCAGAGCATGCCTGTTTGATTTGACACAGCGCTCGTCACCTGCAGCGTGATAATGAAAATGTGAGCAGCTACATGATTGCGCCACATTCATAGATCAGGCTCTCAAATACCCACAGCAGCGTCAACTGTGGGACCACGGAGTACCTGAGCGGCTGCGAAGAGGGGAATAACATCGCCATCTAGAGGCTCTAATCAGCCTCGCTCCCACACACTGATCTGAGCAGGGGGAAAAATGCCTATCATGCTCTCCCACGTTACTCACAGAGTACTCACTCACTCTTCTCAACAAGTGGATCCAAACAGCCACAAGAGGAAGCTGTCCAACTGAACACAGCAGAGCCCTGCCTCTGCATCTGAAACATTTATCCACTGCTTGATGAGACTCAGAACTATAGCTCCCCATGCAAGGTCACTTCAAGCCAGCATGCAATACTGCTGGGGCAAGAACGAGCGGACAGAAAGACAGATAGCGGATAGAGAGGATGGGGGAGGATAGATACCTGAGACACAGATAACCTTCGGTGAGAGCATGCACAGCTTGGAGCTTAACCGTATCTCAACTGAGACAGGTGACCAATGGAACAATGAAACCAATAAATACAAAGGGATGGAGTGGAAGAGTCCGCAGGGCAGAGTGTTTTTGATTCTTACCTATGATGGGAGCCAGGCGGAAAATGTCAGAGAGACGGCTGTTCACTGGTTCATACGGAGAATCCTCCAAGAAATCATTACCTGTGAGGAAGAGGAGCAAATGTTCAGATAGATAGATAGATGGTGTTTTGAACCCCCTCCTGTTTTGTTTATCATCTTTCACCCCTCACATTGCCCTGCATGTGACATGGGTTATTTGGGTCAGTCGATATCCACACTGGCACACAGCCACACGCTTGATTAGGCAGGTTGGTCAGCTGTGTTGCGCAACTGGAAGTCGACTCGGCGGCAGCGGGCCTGGATGCAGTTTAGGGACTAAAAGGGCCCCCCTGCTATGATCAACACTTAAAGATGGCACTGCGAGCGCTGAGGGGCGTCACGCTCCATTACCCTCAAGGAAAGTGATTTAGGAGGTCAAAAAGTGTCTCGGCTCTGCAGGACCGAGACTGAGGGCCGAGTCCAGGGGCCAGATTTGAATGAAAGTTGAGTGATTGTGCGTGATCACACTGGACTGCTAATGGATAAATAGCTGTGTGCTACTTTTTGAGGGCTTTTTGTGTGTTTCTGGGAGCAGGGGTGGAGGCGGAAGGGGAGGAGGAGGAGTAGGGGGGTCATAACAGTGGGAGGAGCTGGGGCAACTAATCCTTTCACCCTTTACAGGACAGATTAGAAACCCTATGGGGAGCGAATGTCCATTTCACATTCACCAAAGCTGCAGGGTGTTCTCTAAATGTAGCAGCCCACCCAAACAAAGAGCCCTGAGGGATTTTGGTAGAGTTTTATGCACCCCCTCCCCTCCAAAAAAAATAAATCTCTAGTAGACCTTTAAACAAAAGCAACCTTTGATCGGATGGAGTTAAATTACGCACAATCTGGGGTGCGTCTCTTGACAAGCAAAAGTTCCCCCAACAGCCCCAAACCCTACCTTGTAATGTCTGATAGATCCCCCAGTAAATGCGCAGGCAGTTCTTCTCCTTCTTCATGCCCCTTTTACACCGGCAGTTGTACAGCGGGCTCTGTTTGAGCGCGTCCATGGCGCTCCGGCACTCGTCCTTGGCCTCCAGGCCGGCCACCATGCTGAAGTTGCTCTCCTTGCCGCCGGCCACGCACTGCCTCATGGTGCGGTACTTGGTGCTGCACGCCTGCTCCTTCAGGCACTGCTCGCTGGCCCTCACACAGTCCAGCCGGGTGGCCCCGGCGCGCAGGTTCTCCTCGGCGTAAGACAACACATCTGGAGACAGAGGTGGCGTTTATAATATAAATAACAGTATAGTGTGCGAAAAAGCACAATGCCTCTGTCGATGATTTTTTTGCTCATTTTTTCTACAGGTTTTAATATTATTTTGTAATATTCTAACCCCTGAAAGCAGCGTGAAAAACACGTCGCCACAAATACATCAGCGCATAAACCTGCGCATGCATAAACAGTTTTATACTTCTTAGCAGCTACTTCACTGACACTTTCATCACTCCAAATGCAGCTGAGTGAAGATTTGCCTCCACATTCATTATTGTTTGATGAGGCATCGTCAGATCCTTGATCGACTTTGTCGCTTTGGAGCAGTTTGGACTACAGTAACCTCTCCACATCTTTACCCCGCCGACTCTGCCACACTCCCTCTTATCAACACAGCTCACAAATTATCCCCAAATATACGCACCCATAAATTAGTATCAAACACACAGCTGTTGGTGGAAATAAATCAACTTAAACTTACCTAAAAGAGGCAGAAGGACATACAGTACTGGGAGGATCATCGTCTTCCTCTCCATGTGAAACATAAACCCTTATTTGGAACGAAATTTGCGAACTAAAAGCGACTTAATTTAATTCCCAGGGTACTTCCACTGTATTGAAATCCATTGAAAAGACGTAACAGTGCGCGCTCCGCTGTACAAAACAGATCCAGCTCGCCTCATGCGAGATATTTCACCCCCCTTCAAGAAAAAAGTGTCTAGTCCCGATTCGGCACAGTTTCTCTGACTCTATACAAAAAGAAGTGGTTGTTTCTTTCCCTCCCGTGCGGGTGGTCTTCTCACCGCCGGGAGACAAAGACAAGGGATCAGAGCAGTGGTGGAAGCGAAAAGGGCGAGAGTGTCCTCCAACTCCAGCCAGTGGGATGCTTGCGTCTGTGCGTCTGAGCGCACACAGCCAACTGGAGCCCCACTGCTGTCTAGCGCATTCAGCAAGGAGGAGAGTGCCAGCTTCCCCCTCGCGCTAAAGTACAGTAATCTTATAATAAATGTACAAAGCTAGAGCTTCCTATCAGAGCAAACACACTCCCTTATTAAGACAATATCACAGCGCTGAAAATAAATAATTAGCTTTAAGCTCACTTAACTCACTAATGAGCACCGGAGACACGAGTCCCAGCGGGAGCATAACAGCACAGAGATGATCATTCTGAAAAGGTTACCGTCACTGCTGAGTTGCACACTCACTACAAACCTCTCTGGGGTTATTACAGTGTCTTTATGGTGTTTACTTTTAATAAACTTTCCAGTTCACAAAGGGAAAAAAGAAACAATCACTTTTCCAGTCCATTAAAACACACATAGGCCGCGCTGTCTAACCGCAGAGGGCATGTGGTTGCATTTAAGATGTTATGAAAGGAAACCAGCACTAGGCTACTAACTCTTGATGCGTGTGGGCTGGTTTTACATTTCAGAGTAGCTGTGTTGACAGGGAGAGGACAGAGAGCACGCCTGGAGTGCGTTTTTATGACGTGGTTAATACAGCAACATGTGGAGTAGCTCATATGGTGATTTGTAAATCTGGATCTCCTTTTAAAGAGTCACACTGAAGTGACGAAGTGACATGTTTCAGCTGCACAGAGACGCTGGTCATGATGTTTCAAGCATGTGTGGCTCCTCCCTGTTTGCAAAATGACAAAAAATGTTATGCAACATAGGACAGTGGGCTGTTAGGTGTTTGATGATGCCACTTCAGATGGTGATATACAGAACATGGCTTTAGTACTTGGTGCGCAGAGGGAGAGCTGCCCTCAGTCCACACACAGGAGAGTGGACACTGTGGGACTGTCGCCATCTGTTGGTGGTTTTAAAGCAGGGTTGGAAATTAACTTCTGTGTTCACCTGCCACTGTGGATGGTGGATTCAAAGACCTATCAGCTACTCACCAGAGCTCAGCTGTTCACAAAAATTAATCTGGATCACAATGATTGAATGAATTTGGAAATCCCATGTTTTGCTGTTCAGGATCAGCTGATCCATCTTGTGCTGTTTTTTGAAGCAACATTGGATCAGATCACCTTGATCCAGATACAAACTTTTCAAGGAATCCAGTTCACCATTGCTGATGAGGTTTGAAGCAACACTTACAGAGCATCTCACAACCATTACACATCCTTCAAAAGAGAACAATCAGGACAGTAAGCAAAATTTTCAGATCTAGTCAAATTTAAAACCGATTTCATGCATGAATTATGACTACTTAAGTCAGAATTTTTCCCCCTGAGTGTTTATATCCCTCTTTAGTCGTGAAAAAAAATGAAGTTCATTTTTTGAAGCATGTATTTTTGTCAAGGAGTTATTTATACTCTAAAAAATGATTATAGAGTTAGTGGATAGCGCCTAAAATGAATAATAGCAGTCTGCCAACAAACATACTAAAATGACCACTTATGACCATAGGTGCTGCAAAAGAGAAAGAAACTGATTTGAGATCATAAATTTGAATATTTTTTTGTTGATTTTGACAGCTATTTGGGGCGTTTTAAAGAGTTTTAAAGAGGCAACATCCTTTTGTTTGCTTCATAGGTGGCCTCATGTCTATCTTATCTACTTCATCACAGTACCTGTTAAACATATCAAGTGTAACATGTAAATAAAATACATATACACATATACATAATGCATATATATGTGACCGATTTAAAAAAAAATATTACAATTTGATCCTGAAATCCACCCTGAATCAACCTTTCTGCTGGGATCAGGATAATCTTCATCTTTTTGACTCAAAGTCTTACCAAAGAAAATTTGACCAAAACATAGCCTACTGAAGGTTTGAGACTGGATTTCATGATCTAATCCAATTTCTGAATATTTTTTTCTTTAGAACAATCATTTTCAGGATTTGATCCTATCCGATGGCCAAAATCTGATCAGATTACTTCAACTTCTACTTTTTGGCTGGTGGATGAAACAAATCTAGCAGCCACTTGCATATTCTACCAGCATTTAGCTGGATGGCTGGTGTTAATTTCTAAAGTAAAGGTCGCTGTAAGCTTTTAGTTGGGTTTCTATGTGTATTTTTATTTGTTTTAGGAATTTGTATTATCATTGTAATTATCTCCCCTTTAATGATAGTACCTCCTGATTCTGTATGTTTCTATCATGTCCTGCTTGTTTTTATATGTAATACTTCGTTATCTTATATGATGTTTTATGTTTGTCATGTATTATGTATCAGTGAGTCATATGAAATGTGCTTTATAAAAAAAAATCTGCTTGACTTGTTAAAAGTAATGAAACCATATAAGATACTTTCAAACTCTATATGTTTTACACTTGATAAAGTGAAGGTAATTTGGGACACTTTTAAAACCACCGTAAACTTACCTAAAATCATATGGAAACTTTGGACATTCAAACACATCACTATCTAACTCAGTGACATGTTCAGGTAAAATGGGACGTCATGTTTGTTTTTAAATGGTTAAATCTATTTATTAGTTCAGTCATTAATTAGTTAAATCTTAAATGCAACATGTGGTTATTAATTCTAAAGAGATTGTCCAACTTTTCTGCCATGCTTTCACTGTTTCTTTGCTGCCTGTTTCCTTATATCATCAATGGATGTTGCTGACATGATGCTTACTGCATAATCTTCAATACAGTGACAAAAATGTCTGAAATATGACAGGATGGCACAAAATAGCATAACTCATGATGTCATGGCACCTGGTAGTCTTAAAACATGCTGGGTTTAGAAATAAGTCCCATTTTAGATTAATATAGTGTAACAGGGGAGAGCAGAGCACTATCTAACGCGGGGTAAACTGTAACAAGGTCTTTTCAAGCAATTATATACGGTCAATCATTTTGTGCTTCCGGCCTTTTGACCACAATAACGCCAAACAGTGACCTGCGAAATATCCTAGAGATTGGACGCGTTTCAGCAGAGTTCAGTGACAAAAAGTGTTTTGTACTGACACAGTAAATTTCTTTTTCATACTTGGTTTTTGATCACTGAGTTGTCTATGTAAGTCACAGAATCCAACCATGTATTATCTTGATAACGTTCCTCTTGCCTAAAATAAAGCACCATTTTGAACTATGTAACCAACTCACAGCAAGTGTTAGCCATAATTGATCTCAGGTAAGTTTCCATTGAACACTATCAGATTCCGTCAAAGGTAAGTTTCCATTCATCAATTTCAGTTTCAACACGCTACAAACTCAAAGTCAAAAAACTGTTTGCTTCCTCTGTCACACACCTGCTGCTCATCACCTGCACCTCACCTGTATCACCTGTGTTTTCCCGTTCTAGTGCGCCACCCCGTGTACAAACAATAAAACTGCACCTATTTACATGTAGTCACTGTTATTTAAACATTAATCAAAACAAATATATGAATGTTATTGTGGCTCCAACATATAATATCCACACATACTATGTATCTGTCTAAGTGTTGATCTTTCCATTCATGAGGCTTTGATGGTCAGATGAGAGATGTACAGATGTTTGGATGTCGATCATAGATAGATCCATAAACAGTTCTCGGTGCGATTGTAGAAGAAAGGCAAGTTCTAGAAAAGAACAACTGTTCATCTGTAGCAGAGATGTGCATGATGTTAGAATAAAACAACAAAATAATTGTGACTTTGAAAGTTGCATGGTTGTTGGTGGCAGACAGGCTGGTCTGAGTATTTCAGAAACTGCCGAGGATTTTCAGCACAATCATCTCTAGGGTTTACAGAGAATGGTCCCAAAAAGAGAAAATATCCAGTGAGCCAAAATGCCTTGTTGATGCCAGAGGTCAGAGGAGAATGGCCAGACTGGTTCAAGATGATAGAAAGGCAACAGGAAGTCAAATAAGCACTGGTTCTAACCAAGGTGTGCAGAAGAGCATCTCTGAAGCAACAACACCTTGTCCAACCTTGAAGCAGATGGGCTACAGCAGCAGAAGACCACACCAGGTGCCACTCCTGTCAGCTAACAACAGGAAACTGAGGCTACAATTCACACGGGTTTTCTCACCAAAACTGGACAATAGAAGATTGGAAAAACCACATTCAGATGGAAGCATGGATCCATCCTGCCTTGTATCAACGCTTCAGGCTGCTGCTGGTGGTGTAATGGTGTGGGGGAGATTTTCTTAGTACCAACTGAGCATGGTTTAAACACCACAGCCTACCTGAGTATTGTTGCTGACCGTGTCCATCCCTTTATGACCACAGTGTACCCATCTTCTGATGGCTACTTCCAGCAGGATAACGCACCATGTCACAAAGCTCACATCATCTCAAACATGACAATGAGTTCACTGTACTCCAATGACCTCCACAGTCACCAGATCTCAGTCCAATAGAGCACCTTCGGGATGTGCTGGAACGGGAGATTGAAAAAAAGTGGTCCAACCTGGTACTAGCACAATGCACCTAATAAAGTGGCCAGTGAGTGTATAACCTGATTGTTTTAGCTGCAATGCTCTTATGACCAGAAAGAAAAAGTCAACATGCCATGTGGCTTTCCTTGACTCGTTGCTCTGCCTGTCTCAGACCAATAAAAATGACTGAGAGCCACAGATGTAAAACGGGATTTGCCCCATTTTCCTTTATGGCCCAAATTACCTGACTTCACACTGTTTCATTGCGGGATACAAAAAAATATGAGTATCACATTTTAAATACTGTGTTTAATCAATGTACAATCACATGAATAGAAATCTAACAGACAAAGCTTGATTATAATAATGGGGATGATGCATCATGTGACTTGTAACTCTTCCTTTAGCTCATTGATTGCCTATATGGTCTTTTCAGAGGCTAATCCACTTGGCTAAATACATGGGACCAGACTATGTCAATGAGCCCCTCTCTGCATTAAAGACTGGGCTGAAATCAATGGATGCTGGCGTCGAGCACAGTAAATCAACCCTTATACACACACACACGCAGAGGGAGAAAGAGAGTTGGTTCATTCAGAGATGGGATGAAATTATCTTATTTAAACGTCAGTGAATAATCCCTGAAAAGGAAGCCGTGATTAGTTTGGTATGATGAATCAATCCTGCGAAGTACAGTCACTTTTCAAAATGACTTTCCATTTTGTTAAATATATGCCACAGGCCAGTGTCCACGGCTATTTTTACAGCGAACATGACAGGAGAAGAGACAGAAAATGGGTACGAATGAAAGACAGGCTCAGGCTGCTATCCAGGATAATTGTCTGCTTACAATTTGATGACTTTGCTGTTCTTAAGTCTCCAAAGGGAGCCTTGCCAGTCAGGGGGAAGGCTCAGTCTGGTGATTTATGAAAAGCCTCAATCAATATGTGATATTAATTTTGCAAATGAATGTCAGAATGATGTAGTCCTCAGGTCATTTAACGTTTCACACGGTAATGTGCTTTATGGCACCGGATCAGAGGCTTTTTCCTGTCCCCGTGGTGAAATGAGAAAATTGGTCAAAGTCAGAAATTGTGTGACAAATGTTGGGCAGTGAGTCTCAGTGGATTAGTGTGGAGAGAGCTGACTGTGCCGATACAGCACTTCTTAACGTCCACGGGCCAACACTCAGTCCAGTGAGGACAGACAGATCAATTTGACTGTAGGTCTGCTGTAGGCCAACTTTTATTCATTTGGCTGTGTGTGTGTGCGTGTGTGTGTGTCTGCAGCTAATCTCACAAACTACTGGACCTATCAGCCTCATATTTTGTGTTGCTGTCTGTCTGCAGCTAATCTCACAAACTATACCTATCAGCCTCATATTTTGTGTTTCTGTCTGTCTGCAGCTAATCTCACAAACTACTGGACCTGTCAGCCTCATATTTTGTGTTTCTGTCTGTCTGCAGCTAATCTCACAAACTACTGGACCTGTCAGCCTCATATTTTGTGTTTCTGTCTGTCTGCAGGTAATCTCACAAACTACTGGACCTATCAGCCTCATATTTGATATGCACATGTATGACTATGGGGTTGCAGTGATTCATACTTGTTTGACTATTTTATAGCGTCACTCACCCCCGCTATCCAACCTTTTGTTTGCTTCTCCACCCTCTTGAATGTAAGGGAGCTGGGAGGGACATAATTCTTTTGGGCCCAGCAGCCTCCGCGGTCCACCTGCGACCGGATTTTGTTCTCTCAGCAGCACGGCGTCACATTTAAAATGGGGATTATATTGCCTACCTAATTTTGCAGTTTATGATTTGTGCCGGATCATCACATTCAGCACACTCAACTGCTCTGCTTATGCTCGATTTTCTTTTCATGTCAAAAATAAAGAAAAAAAAATCTGACATGGAGGTGGGGGGTGGGGGAATTGCCCCTCTCTCTGGGTGGCATCCATAGATTTTAAAAATAACCGGCTACCAGACGCCAAGATGGCACCTATTAATTCCAATGGCCACTGGGAAAAAAATGCTGCAAGGCTGCCTTCCTGGGAGCCTGGTCGCGCCATACAGGCAGCTGCCTATGTCACCTATAGAAATGTCTGCTTCTAACTGTTACTTTGATGTGCTGTAGCCTACAGACAGCACCGTTCAAAGTTCAGTTATGAATACATGGATCAAAGATTTCTGGATATGTTTTGCCATTAAAAAAACATTCAGTGTTCATAATTATATCATATCTATATTTTACATACAGTGCCTGTTAGCAGGAAAACTATCTGCTCTGTGCAACGTGTTGTGGCTCCATTAAAAATAGACGAGGCACGTATTTTAGATTCTGAAATGTGTTGCAGCGCATCCACTAAAATTACAAATCGTGTAGAGTGGCAGTGATCAGTGTCTGCACCCTGCAGAGTTCACTTTGTGTGTGTGTGTGTGTGTGTGTGTGTGTGTGTGTGGGAGTGATAGCCCTGCTTACCCTCTGATTGGCGGTTGGGTCGGCAATTACAGTTAGGGCCAATTCATGGTTTCCGTGTCCACGAGGGTCCCCTTTGGTCCACATAATGTATGTCATCGTCTGGCTATGTCAGTGAGGGTCTGTGTGGACCTGAAATCAAAAGCAGAAACAGTTTATTAATCCCCCAGGAGAAATTGTGATTTGTTACAGATGTAAAGAAAAGAGAATTATAATAAGTAGAAATAAGAATATGAAATATAAGCATAAACATTAAGTTAACTAAAATAGAAATAAAAATGTGCATTACACTACAATGTTTAACACTAGCTAAGGATATTAAAATAAATATCTGCATTGTGCTAAATTACACTGTATAAACTAGTATGTTACATTACATAAATATAAAATGTCTTATGCTATAATGTTCACTACATGAAACACATCAATGATTAACAGTAATGCTAACGACTAGCAAGGTAGCATGAAGCCATTGTTGTGACAGTTATTTTTTTTTTACCTGGTGTTTTGACTCTCTCAAAGCTGTCCCCAACAAAATAAATGACTGTGGTTCATCTTTTATCAGTAATGGTGGTCTTATTTTGAATAAATAAAAAGAACAAACCAACCGGTGCCAGCCACAGGGGCGGGGCAGTCATTATTGAAAGCTAGCTGCATTATGCTAGCTAGATTAGCTTAGCTAGCCTTACGAGTAGTGCTGACTGAATTAGTAACAGGGGACTGACTAACAGTAGGATTTATTAATTTGATTCGACTTATTAAAATGAGTTTAGACACACTCTTTAAACAGATCCTCCTAACTGAACAACAGTTAACTGAGCAGACACAAAAACTCAAAGAAGGTAAGGCTAACTTTGTGCCTGCTTGCTAATTTAATGTTAAGCTAGCAAAATTAGCTATAGCATGTAAGCTAACACTGGAAGACTAGCTGCAATGCTAACTAGCCACGTTAGCAACAGAAGTAGTTAGCTAAGGGTAACATCTGTCTTTATCCACCCTCAGGTCACTCAGCTAACATTGTCTTAGGAGTATTTCTGTCTGGTTTAATAGCTTGCATTAGCTTAGTGCTCAGCTTGCTCAGTGTATGGCATTGTATGTTTTTTTGCAGGTTAGCCTGTTAGCTAACCTAGGCCAGACTTTAGCCTGTTAGCTAACCACCAGTTCTCTTTATTTCAGTCAAAACAGCCATCAGCAGATGCAATGAGAGGATCAAGAGCACCACTGGCAAGTGTGAAAGGACTCGTGAGGAAATTGATATAAAGGTGACACTGCAAAACAGTTTGTTTTCTCATTTATTTGTCGCTAATATCTGAATTATGAAGATATTTTGTGACTAGAGCTGGGGTCTGCACCTTTACTATCCAAAAATAATCTGTCAAAAATCTGTCAGGAGTGCTTTATAATGAAGGTTACACAGCCTATTAAGTCTAAATTAGCCTAATAACATTACTAATAGGTCTAAATTAGCATTCATTAATAGGTTTTAGCACAAGGTAGCTACTCTGCAGGGTGCTATGACTATTCAGTAAACAAACAAATCTGCCCACACACTTTAATTTTTTATTTTCCTCCGAGACCCATGAGACCCATCTCAGAAAATATGACGGTTTAATGGTATCTGGGTATACTGTAATATACAGTTATTAGGCTATTATCAGTTACAATGACCCTTACAGGAACGAAAACAGAGGGTTTTTTTGGTTAAATGCTTCGTTATAACTGACACTTTAAATATTTTTTTACTGGAAGTATGTGTAAAAAGTATCCCTTCTGAAAATAAATAAATCAAAGGTGAGATTCTGCATCCACTTGCATGTTAATCATCAATTTTCATACCATGGTATACTGTGAAATCGGTGTGCCACTGCGAACCCACTCTAAATACACTAAGAGTTCATCTGGGGTTTTTGCACAAGGTAGAGTAACATGATGTATTAATAATTTACTATTTTGTCTTTTGTCTGTTGTGTCAGGAGGGAAATATACTATTTGTCTGCCCATCCAGTAGGATTCGTTTATAAAACTGGGAAATCTTTATTTTATTTATTATGTTATTTTTTATAGTGTGAATGTAAAACAGTTGTTTTGTTGTAAAATGTACAAAGATAAAAAATAACAGTAGTATGTGCTTTACCTTGAGGCAGCATGCAGTGTAAGTGGCATTGACATGAGGCAGATAAGTGCATATTGGCATATTGATGAGCTGATCTGCTTTATGATTTAAATCACTTAATCACTCCCATTCGTTTCATCAACACTGCACATTGAAAGTGCCCCTGCAAAATCAATGGCTAATTTCCACCGGATAACATTAGCGAAACCTTTTAGCATGTGTGAGATATGATGTCAAAGACGGGCTCGTTGACCTCTCAGAAATAATGCGAACTTCTTCCTGTGTTTAAAGTTGACATCTGATCAAAAGAGCAAATTACTCTGGCTAATTAAAAAGGTAGCTGAACACAATGCAGTGTCTGTGTGAGAATTATCAGGCTGAGAACACAGGACACGGATACCTTTTCTGACCCCTTCGGAGTGAGCGGAATATTGAAACTGTTTACATCATACAGATATGCAGGGCATGTTTACAGCACAGCGTGTTTACAGCTCTCATGATGTAACGTCTTACAGTTTATGAGAGCTGTCTTAAGATAATTACAGTGTTTAGAAAACTTGGAAGCTGATTGTGCTCGCTGAGAATGCTCCTCCACTACCGTATAAGAAACAATGAACTCAGCTCCTCGTTGACAGCTCGAGTAACAGACTGAAAACTCCACTGAAAGACATCTTTAAACAGCGCCCTCCGCGATTTTACCCTCCTACATAATTTGGCAGTTTTTTTTCTTTTGGGGTGTACGGTATAATCACACAGGATAAAGAGACAACAGGAACTAAACAAGAAAAGTTTGAAAGTGAATTACATATATACCTATATAATTGTGTTGAAAAAGAAACAGGTCATTTTTGTCCACCGTTTCCCGGTAAGCTTTACTAACATGTCAACTTGTACAGTATGCAGCACGGTGATGGTGCCAGCTGCCAGCTGCCACTCCTACAACTCCTTCTGTGGCATCACTAACACGTCTCTCACGTGTAAAGCATCAGTCATGTACGTTCCTCTCATCTGTCTGTCACATTGAGTCTCACTGTAACTGCCCACTCATGTCTTTGTGCTCCAGGCTCAGCAGTTGTCCGCGATGAGGCTGCAGCATGACCTGATGAAGAAATGTGAAGACCAGATGTTGAAGCAAATTGAGGAGTTGCTCTGCCAGAACAGTCAACTTAGGGAACGTCTGGTGGGTTGGAGCCTGAATCAATATTTACATCGTATGTTATATTGGTTATGTGTAATATGAATACCTGGATAGCTTATAGTGTGTAAACCAGGCATACTCAACTTACTTTGCCTCGGGGCCACTTGTACAAAAAGACAAGAGGCCAGGGGCCAGTTCCGAAACAACATATGATATTTATTAGTATGTATAGTGAATGAATTGCCTGTTTTCAACTTTTAACTTGTGCTGTCCTCACTCAGCTTTGTCGCAGCCCCAAGGTGTAAGCAGGGGTGTTTGACTTCCAGCAAACTGTGTTCAAAGAATTATGGGTACGTTATACCTGCTGAGTAGCCTGGAAATCCAGACTCAAATCTAGAAAGATTTTGAGTCTGGCCCTCACGATACACCCTTCCTACCCAAGGGGCGGCACTAACTGAGGCATTTCAAATGCCACCGCACGCAATTGGATAGCACGATGGCCAATCAGAGCAAAAAACAAGGTGTCGTATTCATTGCACTGAGACCCATTTGTTTGCCGACCAGTGGGGCTAACTGATATATTATGCTTTTGCTGTATCCTGTCGGCAAACCGGCAAAAACGTCCTTCCTGGAAACAAAGGCTTCTAGGGCAGTCTTCTGTTCCCCTCTCATGGAAAAAGATAAGTGTAGTTGGCTTAGCGTTTATTCCAAAGGTCCTTTGGCAGCTGCCATCTTGGCTGTTTACTTTTCGACTCCTACGGTGTAGCGCTGTCCTCATCACGTTACGCCCGCCCAGAGCCCGCCTCTGTCAGATAGACTGATCTGATTGGTCCGATAGGCGATTCAGCGGGCTCTGCTTGTCGGGGCCAGATCCCTGTGCAGTGCAAATTAGAATTTGCTAGGGGCGGGGCATCTGGATTTCCAGGTTACCTGCCGAGGATACACACATGCATTCTTGAAAATTCTCTGAATGAAGGACTCTGACCTCAGTACAATTTGAAGGATCCTTGACAGTTGGAACAGTCCCTAGGTGGGATTTAATGACCTACCATCCTTGAAATTCAGCCATTTGAGAATCCTTACTTGACTTTGAGAAACACCCCGGATGTGTCGCACTGCAGCTTGTGAGCAGATGGCCACGCAAAGTTATGACTATTTTCACTTAGAGATCTGTACCTCTTTGACCTCTGCATCAGCTTAAAATCATGTGAGGACAGCCCCTACTTAAACTTGATTCCTCACCTGACGAGCTGATCTCCAGAGCTATGACTCTCCCTTTTGGCTGTTGTCTTTATAGCCTAATGACAAGATTGTGGGCCATTTAATTTGGGATATTTCTCGACCTCAACAACAAGTCTGTCCTCATCCACTCTTCGTCACACATGAGACCCAACAACAGCTACTGAGTTCTCTTTATCATCCATGGTGCGGAGCTGCCATCAGAGAAAAGAAGAAGAGCTGCTATGGGAGCTGGTATGTACAAACAGAGAGTGAGCGCAGGGAAGATGCATTTAATTCTGGGGGCAGGGAGGCTGTGGTTTGGTGTATCCCGGAGCCCCGACGCGCATCTAGCTGCTGCTGGTGTGGGGTTATACAATGAAAATAATAGGGGCGTATTTTTTGACATGCCGCCGGTGTGTTTTGGACTTAAGCCTGATCTCTGTCTGTAGGTCCAGGGGATCTTCCCCTGTATTTCGATGCTTTCTATGTTCTCTGACAACTTAATAACCTTCAAAGTCCAGCAACAACAAAAAAGTTAAGTGGGAATCAATTTATTTTTTACTGTGACCTAAAAAATGATGGGGGTGGTGGCCACCTGTCACCCAGATTTGATCCAGAGGTGGCAGGTTAAGTATTAGTGGTGTAAACTATGTAGACAAACACACAAACTGAGTACACAAACTGACTCAGCTTTATTTGGAATAGAAGCTCTCAGTCAACCATTGTGTGTCAGGTCAACAACGTTTTTTTAGTTGTTATATTCCCTGCACTACAGAGCTTTTGAAAGATTCAGAAAATGTCAAAATAGTGATAAAAAGTGTTAAATATTGCACATAAGTCAGACAATACTGTAAGCTCTTGACTTCCTGTGGTAATCTCAGTGGATAGTAGCAGCATTAGAGGTTGTTGTAGCATCTGAAGCAGCTGTGTTTGTGTTATTGTTGGAAGCATTTCCCATGATCCCTCTTTTCATACCAGGCCAAGATAAAGTGGGAGTGTACAGAAGAAGAGAAAAACTTCCTTCAGGAGATCTCGAGGTTCAACAGTGACTTCAGTCTTCGAGGAAACAGAGGGGTAGTGTTCGAGAGCCAAACACACACTGAGATCCTGGACCTGGAGAGGGAGGTGGACTCATTATACAAAGGTCATAAAAGACTGTCAGCTGCACTGTTGTCACAGTAGGCAGATGTTATTTAAGGCAGATGTGGCCCTGACCGCTCATTCAAAGCTGTTATTTATGTCTTGGTATACTGTGTGGTATAAGTAGATGAATAAGTGGTAGTGAGTAGATGAATTATAATGACGCTCATGGTCCCTGACATGTTGACAGCATGTCGCTGACACAGTGTAGTCAGTAGTTGGTGTGATTTCAGGTTAAATTTATAGATGGTGGTTAGAGAATGATAGTAAAACTGATATCAGGAATATGTAATGAGATTCATTACTGAGTGGAGTGAAAATATAGCAGCTGTATTGCATAATAATGCAGGGACGTTCAATAGATGCACACAGTAAGAGAAGCTGGACAGTTTTTGAACAGTTTATCGTAATGGAAAAAGAAAATCTGCCCATCTGGACGCTAAAGGGTGTTCTCACACCTTACCCGTTTGGTTTGGTTAAAACAAACTCGGGTTAGTTCAGCTCCTTTGGTCTGGTGTCAAACAACTGAACAGACACCAGTTGAAAAGGGAGGTGTCGCTCAGCCAACAAGCAGACTCTGGTGCGGTTTGTTTGTGGTGTGAAAGCAAACCAACCAACCACAGAAATTTATGATAGATTTTTTAGCGTGATTTCAAAAACTAAACTACTAGTAAACCCTCTGCTGATCGTGAAATTTGTTAAAGAAGCACTCTTTATCTGCATAATTCTGTGTATATAACCAGTCTTTGCAAATCATTTGGTAACCATAGTAACATGTATGCACGCCAGCATGGGCATTTTCCCTAATTAATAGGTCATAAGTTGTTAAACTGCTGTTTTTGGAACCAACTCTGACAGATCACAACTCCACAGTAATAAGCTGTGAATCATTCCCAATTAATAATGATAATAACAGCTTTTTTCAGGCGTCTGATTGGCAGGCATCTTTCTCTTCTTTGTCTTTGCATGGCTTTAGTGTTAGGGTTATATCCAGGGTTCCCACAAACATTCCACTTTGAGAAACATAATGCCAAATTTATTTTCTGTAGCTGGTGACGTAACACAGCTCTAATATGCGTCGATGCTTGGCAACGTTTTGTTTGTCATCACGTATGTTTCTTCATTGTCTTGCTGCAGTTCGTCTCTCCCTTCATGTGTGCCCGCTAGCTGGAATTATGTTTTAGTAGAGTTTGATATGTTTGAAAAATGCCGGAAAGGTGGGGCAAGAAAAGTAATGTTGTGAAGGTGTGACTAAACATGTAGGGTCATGAACCCCAACATTTCCGTACTGATACCCCACTAATACTTTTTAAATTGTACCTCATTTTTGAAATGGGGCGATTGAAATGGGCAGCATAGGGTGTTCGATCTGCCACTGGGAGCGCCAGTGTGCAGTTGTCTTTAATTTCAACTGTTCTGAAAGTAGAGCCTTGTAGTTCGGAGGTACGGAGCGTTCTTGTTCAAACAAATGAACCAAAGGGCCGACTGACCTCCCGGCTGTCACTTCCCCACTCTGGAAGCTCTATTGGTCTGTGTCCAAGGACTGCCTATAATAAAATAATTAACAATTGGAGTAAAGAGTACTTTACAGTTGTGTTCGTGTCCCTGAAAGACGTGGAAAAAATTTTAAATTTTGTCCATGAAAATGTGTGGGAACCCTGTATATCACTTCCAGACGGTTTAGCATGCTCTTGATAGCGCTTCAACTGTGTTTTGGTGTTTTCATTTAGACAGAGAAAATTTTAAAATAGTGTTTGTGTAGACCGGAATTTTTTTTGAGAACGAAGAAGGGAAAAACCCCATTTTCAAAAATAATTGTGCCCATGTGGGCTAGGTCTTAAATGCACCACTGTAATAGAGATGAGCGAGTACACCATTCATCGTATCTGTGCCTGTATCTGTTCAACCAACTAAATTATCTGTATCTGCACTCGGAATGGGCGGGGTTTATGCCAAAAGTGGGTGCAGTTTAAATCGAAAGTGGGTTGGGCCTAATCAGAAGTTGTTATTTTACACCTGAAATTTATATGGATTGATCAGAGGTGGCAATATTTATTACTTACGAGAAAAGTATTTACAGAACAGTCCCAGAACCGAGCTTCAGATAGTTTGTTATCAAAAGAGAAATAGATTAAACACAGCTACTGAAACAAGGATTTCCTTTATCATGAATACAGATAATGACACACTTTAATTAGACGATATTCGTTCTTGTTAAGAGTACATTATCTGTAATAGATACTTGTTTCATCTGAGTATTTGACTCAGCCCTACAATGTATGATTTTTTTCCCTTGGTCTAGACCAAATGAACTGAACTGCTTCATGTGAAAGCAGCAGCTGCTAAAACACATCATGAAAATACACCAAATACTTGTGTCCATGAGAGAGCACACTACCATGTATGTGCTAAATCTGTCCATCTCATCAGTATTTCTCTGTCATAATGTGCACAGAAATACACAAAGAGAAAGAACAAACGAACAGACTAAATCTTATATTTATAGATAAAAGTCAGTTTAGTCCAGGACTTGGTTTTCCTTTGTGTCTTAACAAACGAGGCGACAGAGCGAAGCACAAACCTCCTGAGGTGTAAAGTCCCTCATTTTATGAGTTCATGTTATTTAAATTCTTTGCAGCTCAGACTGTAACACGCCTGACCTCTGCAGCACTAATGAGACTCTGGTTCTTCACATCCCACCATTCATGTGTGTGGTCAAATTATTAGCAATGAAAGTGAAATATCAAAAAGTTAAAAAGAGTTTTGACAACACTGAAACAAAGCTGAGTTAGCTGGGTAAAATACAGTTGTTTTAAAGACAAGGGAAGGAAAGCAAGCAGTAATTTAATCATTATGTTTAACCAAGAATTAGTGTGATTATTGGAATTATTTGTTCAGAAATTGCAGTGGCAATGGTTTATAAAAGTGCAATATATTGTATTTGTTTTAAAGCCTAGCAACGTTTTCATTAGTTCTACAGGATTAAGGGTAAAGCTCCTGTAACCAATAAGCACCAGTGTCTTCAGATAATGTATTATGTCTGGGCTCAAGGGAATAACATTTTCTGATTGTTCAGTTAAAGTGAATTTAAAAAAAAATGCCCATGTTGCATTCCCTTGAAAGTAAAAAAGTTTTCTTCCACTGAGCAGTTATAAAAAATTGAATGGAAAGTTGAGCCCTCCTGGTGATTCTTACTCAGTCAGTCTCGAGGCCTGAGCAGGATCCGTCTCTTTCTCCCTCTACAATCAGAGATGGAGCTGATGAGCCGCAGGAACAGTCACATGAGCGCCGTGCAGCAGGAGAAGAGAGCGCTCCAGCTCCAACTGCAGGGCCTGGAAAACATCCAGAAAGGTGAACACCAACTGTTCAATTTATGTCAGATGATGTGGTTCTGAGAGAGCGCATGTAAAGCGACTGCACTTTTTTACACCGCCGACTGACTGCTGACAGTTTTCTTTTATCTGCAACACGCTTGACAAGCTCCTTTGTTGTTTCATTCGCACACTGCCAATAGCAGACCATCAGTTTCTCGGCTCATTTCCATCTTCTGTTTGACAGAATTTAAAGCTAGAGAGAAAGAGTCATCTAGAAATTACAAATGCAGCAGAGTCAGCATTGTTGTTGTTGTACAGAATCTTGAGTCCAGATGTTAAACATAAAATATGTTTCTGGCTTTGTGGCCAGGTTGGAAGGCTCTGCAATGATGGTGTGATTTTTTTTATTAATTTAAATCTGCGTTAAAGGGGTTATACTCCAACTTATACTGTATGTATTCTTCGCTGGAAGCTATCCAGTACACGCACAGGTTAGATGAAGTCAGAACAAAAATAGTACAGCTGCACTGATGTGTTTTACTGGTTTGAGGCATCATGTATAGTAATACCTCCATACTGGATCCCAAGATGGCGCCTTTTCATTCCATTCGCCTTATGCATGCGCCAACAAAAATGTATTGCTTCCAGGTTTACTTCTGCAGTGTGCAGCCCACTGAATGTGAGCAGTTCTGCCAGCAAGTTTCCGCTTGGCTCATCCACTTCACATTGTGATGATGTCGTGGATTTTTAAATTGCTTTGCTTGGTTCAAGGAAAGTTTAACAAATATAAAGTCTCCATGGATCAGAAATAACAGAAGATAACAGAACAGAAGACTCATAATTGGGCCTCAGGGGATTTTTTTTGCTGCAATACCAGGAGTGGCCACTGGAGAACATTGGCAGCAAGGATGAGCAGCGAGGAAATAGTATCCAGGAAGTCCAGTTTAAGTAACTGATCCATGAGAGCAACTCCTTTGGAGTGGGAAAAGTCAAGTGCCTGAAGACCCAGACCCACCAAACATCAAATAACTAGCGGCGACAAAGACTGACTGTTTGATGGCCTCACGTCGCCTGTGTCTCGGCCAAAATGTTGCACATGAACGCACAACCAAGACTACAGCTAACGGCCAACTGGCATGTACGTTTTGCGCCTGTATGAGAGGAAATAACTCTCCACAGAGACAGAGCGAACTTACTTCCTGTCTCCACTGTAGGGGAAAACAATTTGTCGATCTTCATTGACTTTGTTTTGCATGAAGGTGCCTCTTTGTCACTTAAGTCTGCTAGCAAACAATGCTGTGTGCTGGGGTGCACTTCTAACAAGATAAAGAACCCAAAACTAATTTTTCATAAGCGGCTTAACTGAAACCCTGAGCTTCTGAGCAATAAGGAATCTGCAGGAAGGATGGGAAAACTGGGATCCTGACATTCAGTATGCCCAACGTCAAGTTTTCAGCAAGCATGTCACTAATTTGGCAAGACAAACTGTAGAGGCTGACACTAATGTGGTTTTGATCTTACCTGGTAGGTCTGTCAAATGTTTGTAAATATCAAGTATGTCACCTCTGTCCATTCAGTGGGATCATGGGTGAATGGGTCCAGCAAACACCGACTTTCACCCCAGAGAGCAGCGTTCACATCCTGTAAGATTGTAAAGACAAACCCTGTTCTTTTATCCTAAACTCAACCACGTGCGTGTGTTGGTGAAGGAAAAAAAATGTCAATTTGCGGTGTTGTACCGACGTAGTGCTTTTGTGTTGTATTTTGAATGCATGTAACAGGCTGAAGTTGACACGGTGTCCCAGAACGTCAACAACCAACACACCCAGGGTACCTTGGACGTCGTATGTGTATGTAGAAAGTCCATGACCAAACGCCAATATGTGATGAGGTCGGAGTGAGAATGTGTTGGATGTGACGCCATCTTGACTTTAGTAGTTTGTTTGCGCTCCTCACTTCCATATCTCTTCTCATGCACTGAGCTGAACTGCCAATCAGAGTGTTTTCCTCTCACCAACGGTCTCTGCCAGGCCAGCCCTGCCGCCGATTCAACATGCCTAATCCTAAAGGACTGACTAGTGCCAAAAGTGCTGGACACACCTCAAAAACTAGGATGACAGAGGCTCACCAACAGCCGACAGTCAGCCTCAAGTGTCAGAGCTCTTACAGTCAAAACATCCCATAGTTATGGTGTTGGGGGGGTATTGTATAAACCAGACTGTGTCCCATTGTCTCAGCCACCTCAGCAAATGCGTTAACAGTGCACCTGTGTCTGTCGTGTTTGAGGAAAGTGATTTGGCGTTTGATTTATCACTCCTGACTGCAGAGCTGGATCAGCAGTTGATTGAGGCTGAAGCGGTGACAGAATCTCTGCGAGCCGAGAGCCTGTTTGTCAGTCAGAAACCTCGCACTGACAGCACCTGTCTGAGGTGAGTCTCATCAACTGTCTGGCTGCTGAGAGAGGTTCATATATTTGGACACGCAGACGCAGTATACAGTACCTGATTTGCTTTCAATTAAATTATGTCACAGTATATAATCCTTACGAGGCATAAAGAAGTAAACAGTAAACGCTGCGGGGGAATAAAAGCAAATAAAACTCAAAGGAGAAAAATAGAACAAAACAAAGTGTAAACACAGCAGTAAGCTATTTAGCGGCTCATAAAAAATGTTAATTCACAGGCTTTCCTTACAGCCGTCTGATATTCTAAATATTCCTGCTGAGCAGCTGTGATTTTTAATTAGTTAAAAGTGCAATCACTGTCCTCTCATCACCAAAACTCTGATTTTTATACAGTATAACTGATAAAAATCATGGAGCACTAATAGCTGCAGCCACTCGTGTGTTGCTAAATGCTCTTAGAAAAGGACAAGAGGAGAATGACAGTGTTAACAGCACAATATGACGCAGCGTTCTGCAGGCCCATTAGATAGAAGGTGTTATTTATGCAGAGCAGAAGTGAATCATACTGTGAGAAGTGCTGAATAGACCAGTGAGCCCAGCTCCCGTCTGTGTTTCTCTCTCTGTGCCCTGCTGGCTGGACTCCAGATCTACAAGTGTAAATAACAGAGCATTAAGACCATTTGGCTTAATTAAGGCTTTGATCTGCGGTGTATTTCATTCAGTCAACAAGTGGGGAGAAAGAAACTGAGGCTGATGTGATTGATGCAGGAGGTTTGTTAGGGAAATGAATGAGGGGCTCAGAGTTCAGCTTTTACACTGAATGCTTATCCAACAAAAATACAGTTTGATTCAGTGAAAACATGATTTCACTAAAACCAAACTTTAATGTGTAAAGTGAACACATGGAGCAACATGAACATCCCTCCTTATATAGGGGTACTTCGCCAATTGACCCTTCGCTAAGCCCCGCCCCTTTGTGATGGTCAGACAAGCTGTTGCCGTAAGCATGGAGCCCACACTGTCACCAACTGCACTCCCTGAAGAATCATATTTTCGTAAAAATGAAAGAGTGATTCCAGAGAGAAGCAGACAGAGGGGTCTACAGCCTGTGTTTGAAGGATATATCCAGGATGTCAAACTGACTCAGCAGCAACAGCAGGTTAAAAAGACAAAGATAATTAGAAGCTGAAGCCGAACTATAGGCTTCACAGTGTAAAAGTGAACCACCACATCACTGCCGATCGCCACACAAGACAATGAATATAAAGGGAAACTTTGCTGATATTCAACCAGCTGTGTGAGCTGAAACCATTGCCCTCAGTGGAAGTTTCACAGATAAGAAACAATAAATTGTGAAACAACAAAGCAGAGCTTTATTGATTTATCCTGACCTCATGTAACAAAGACAGGTTTTTATCATCTCAAGAATATAGCCAGAGTCCGCCCGTTTCTCTCTCAGGCTAACACAGAGGTGCTGATGCATGCTTTTATCTCTTGCCAGAATACTGTAATGCCCTGCTCTCTGGTCTTCCCAAAAAGACAATCATCCAATCTACAATTACTTCAAAACTCAGACGCACGTGTGCTGACGAAGACCAGAGAGTGATTTTAAAATTGCTGCATTGGCTCCCTGTGTGTTTCAGGATTGATTTTAAGGTTCTTTTATTAGTTTTTAAATGTCTTAACGGAGGCTCAAGACTCACCTTTTTAATTTGGCTTTTAACTGATTTCTTCTACTCTTCTTTCATCATATTTTATTTTATATTTTATTTATTTTTATTTATGTTTTAATGTCTAATGTTCTTAATGATCTACTTTTAAATCCTTATGCATTTTATTATTTTTGATTTTTAACTCTTTATTTTTCTATCTTATGCTTGTTTTTATCCCATTGTCTTTTAGTCTTTTAGTTTTTAGCTCCAGTGTTTCCTCATGGGGGGCCTCCACACTGGGAGGTGTGTCCGGTCTGCCTGCGGGGACGTTGTCCTGGAGATCCCTCGGGCCCGGAGGACTGGGGGGCTCTGCACCATGTGTGGAGTCCACCCCGGTCTATCTGGGTTGGGGTGGTCTCTGTGGCGGCGCTCCCTGTGGCCGTCGGTGTGGATGGCTCCCCATAGGTGGTTTTTCCTCACCTGGTGCCTCAGTGCCTGTGTATTATATGTGGGGGGTGAGAGGGGCGGGTTTTTCATTGTTTTGTTTTTTTTATCTTGTGAAGCACTTTGTGTTGCATTTTTATGTATGAAAAGCGCTATATAAATAAAGTTTGATTTGATTTGATATGCGCAGAGGAAATCTCCGCTAGTCGCTAGGCTAATTTATACAATGTAAAATGCCATAGGCTTGTGCTAAAAACATTAGCACGTTGTATTTGTGGGGGAAATGTGTTCAGATAAAGACAAGTGTTTGTCTGTGAATGATGCGAGTTATAGTGAAGCTGATTTGTGTTTGAAATTGTCTCTGTTAAGTCATGTTTAATGTGTGTTTAATGTGTGTTTTGAATCAACTAAACTTTACAGCACTTCACAGAAACTCTGTCACCAACTGGTGTGTTGGAGGTGTAACTGCAGAGTGACACAGACACACCACTGCACAAGTATAAATGCTCACAACAGTGTAGGCCACATGTGTAGGCTACGGCGTAGGCTCTGCATAGAGCTGACGCACAAGTATAAATCCCGTTTAAGATCTGTGTTGGTGAGCTGATTTCTGTAAAGTCCTGTGAGATCAAGTGTCTTGGTTAAGTGTTCCTTCACCACAAGTCTCCAAAACAACTTTGTGGACATAGATTCTCCAAGTCTCTTATGCCCTTCTGGAGGGATGAACACCATTCCTCCAAAATATATCCCCTCATTTGGTGTTTTAATGAGAGCTCTGTCTCAGCCCATAATCTCCAATTGAGATTTGTTGACTGTGAAGGTGATAGCAGAGCATGATTTTCATAATAGGCACACTTATCACACTATGCAGTGACCCCTTATGCCCTAGATGGACTAATTTATCCTGATTTTTCTTAATTGGCATCTATTGGCATCTGTAAAAAATGAGATTACAGCATCTTTTTTTTCCCTTTTTTTTCAAAAACAGTAAAGGGCCTTTGGTCAGTCATCAAATCACAAAGCCAGACGGTGTAATTTAAGACTGGTTTATCATATAACAGCAAATCTACATATTTTAAATCTGCACCTTTGACAGTGAGTGGGAGAGCACGGATTTCTAAGAGAGAGAGCTCAATAAGAGTACAAGCTGTTACCAAACACTAAGAACTAAACTCATAAATACTCACACATTTCTTATCTCCTTAGATTAGAGTTTAGATTAGAGTAGATTTCACTGGTAAAGACGTGCCTGCTCATCCCAGTAGAATATGAACCAGCTGCAGAATATGAATTGAGGGCCTCCTCTATTGAAACATGACTGTTAGGTGAGTGCCGGTCCACTGAGTTTCTCCACAAAGAGACTTCCTTTATTTAATTAAAGACTGAAGATCAATAGTGTTCCAGGAAGGAAGGGTCATTGTTATTGCTGATGCCGCTACTTTGGATAATGTCTTCTCTCCAATACTATGAATGTGAAGTGATTAACAAATCCCCAAAACCCATCGAGACAATAGGGTTTACAGGATTGCAAAAAGAAAACTCTGTAATTCTCAAAGCGTCTGCAAACGATGAAACGCACCCCTAACTGCATCTGCCACGCAAACAGCACTTCGGTACTCCTGTGCTATTTGCACATATTTAAATGAGGTTATATGAATACATGTGGCGCAGAATTGGACCCTTTTCTATGTAAATGAGCCTCATTGCAAAAACAGTCCAATTCACAAAGATCAGCGCTAATAGCCGCACGCAGTTACAATAAAATTATGAGCATTGTATGAGAGTTGGTGGCAACTGACAAGCATTTATCGTCAGCCTGGAGCAGGAGGACCAAACAGGAGGTCGATTAGACCGCTATTTATTCCAGCAAACTGAAGTGCTTACAACCAAATCAAGGATCCAACAAAGACTGAACTGAAAACTAGCACTTAAATACAAACTAGTCTGACGAGGGGATGAAGTACAGGTGGAGAAAAAGGGGCGGAGAGCGGAAGGGAGCTGATTGGCTGGAAAAAGGACTAATGAGGCTGATAGAGGTTTGTAGCTAGGTAAATGAGGGAAAGATGGCACAGGAATACAGGAGGGAAAGAACACAGTAAACAGAAACTAAAACACAAACTGCTTAATAATAAACTGACTTAAAAGACTAACTAATGCGGGCAACTTAAATGAGTCCGTCACACTCAGTTCAGTCTTTCCAAAAAGTCATCAGGACACTGACTGTGACATTAAATGAGAGGTGTCACGCCCAGACTTTCCAGTGATGATTGACTGTAGACAGGTGAAGGCGTCATCATGCCAGGCACGTCATGAGCGGACATTTGTAAGGAGAATGTCACTTTCTGATTCGACTGAGACAGAAATTATTTGCCGATACAAAATTTATTTTTCTCGCTGCCATTGTTCTGCCATGTGTGTTGTTAGTGCAAAGAAAACATTTATACTTTGCCACATGAATAAAAGCAATTAGATGCAAGAAAAGACAAATTGCACTCAGCTTCAGAACTTTATAGACATGTTTATGATGTAATATCATCAGTGCAGTATCTTGTATGAATCAGACTTTGAGACGAAGCAAAGTTGCAAGTTATGTACAAAACATGATCAGCATCTGCAGACACGATCCATTCTTTGTGAATTCAGCCGTCAGTTTTTATGCCTCTGTGCCAACAATAGCCGTGGGCGGAGGCATTATGTTTTGGGTCTTGTCTTATGAACACGATATCTAAACAACGCCTTGGGGGAATTTTTTTTCAAATTTGGCACAACATCCAACTGGATTCAAGAATGAACTAATTAGATTGTGGGGGTTATAGGTCAAAAGTTAAGGTTGTGTTGACCTCATCTGTCTCATTCTTGGGAACCTGATATCTCAAGAATGCCTTTTTAGGGAATTTTTGCAAGTTTAGCACAAACTTTCCCACGGACTCAAGGATGAATAGATACAATTTTGGTGGCTAAAGATCCAAAGTCAAGGTCACTGTGACCTTGCATCCATATCATTCTTGTGAATGTGTAGAACACAGTAAAAGACTTTTCTTCAAATTTGGCACAAACATCCACATGAACTCAAAGATAAACTGATTAGACTTTGGTGGTCAAAAGTCACTGTGATCTTGCATCAGTCTCATTTTGTGAACATGATATCTCAAGAACACCTTAAGGACATTTCATCAATTCTGGCACAAACGTCCACTTAGACGGTCGAGGTTGTTGTGACCTCATCTGTCATTTTTGTGAACAGGATAACTCAAGACTGCCTTGAGGGAATTTCTTCTTGGCACAAATGTCCACTTGGACTCAAGGATGAACTGATTAAATTTTGGTAGCCAAAGGTAAAAAGGAAAGGTTACTGTGACCTTGCATCCATCTCATTCTTGTGAACATGAACACGGCAAGAGACTTTCTTTAAATTTGGCACAAACATCTACATGAATAAACTGATTAGACTTTGGTGGTCAAAGGTCACTGTGACCTTGGGTCAGTCTCATTTTGTGAACATGATATCTCAAGAACACCTTGAGGACATTCCATCAATTTTGGCACAAACGTCCTCTTGGACTCAAGAACGAATATTTTGGGGGTCAACAGTCGAGGTTGTTGTGACCTCATCTGTCTCATTTTTGTGAACAGGATGACTCAAGACTGCCTTGAGGGAATTTCTTCAAATTTGGCACAAATGTCCACTTGGACTCAAGAATGAACTGATTCAATTTTGGTAGCCAAAGGTCCAAAGTCAAGGTCACTGTGACCTTGCATCCATCTCATTCTTGTGAACATGATATTTCGAGAACACCTGGAAGGTATTTTTTAAAATTTGGCACGAAGGTCTATTTTGACTGGTGGTCAAAGGTTAAGGTCACCTAACCTGTTTTGCCCATAAGCTAGGAGTTCATGCCCTAATTATGACAAACTTTCACACTAAGATAAAACAACAACGTGATGACGTTTTATATCCAAAAGATCCAAGGTCAACTTCACTGTGACATCATAATGTTTGTTACCTTTTATATTTTCTCTCAGTGTTTAATTAAAAGTATTCTCACCAGTCCTGTTGTCAGGACGAGGTATAACTCAGGCATGTTATAATCCTCGCCTTCACTTTAATC